>NC_044393.1:68352535-68660984 GCF_006542625.1 Nomascus leucogenys
GCTCCTTTATTTTGGGTGATTTCTCCCATTTGGAATGGGCGTATTCACTCAATGCCTGTATTCTCATTGTACCTGGAAAGTAACTAACTTGCTTTTGATTTTACAGTCTCATAGGCAGAAATGACCTACCTTTCTCAGACGAGACTTTGGATTTGGACTTTTGAGTTAATGCTGGAATGAGATAAGACTTTGGGGGACTGTTGGAAGGGCATGATTGTGTTTTGAATTGTGAGGACATAAGATTTCACAGGGTCCGAGGGCAGAATGATATAGTTTAGCTGTGTCCCCTCCAAAATCTCATCTTGAACTGTGGTTCTCCACATATTGTGGGAGAGACCTCGTGGGAGGTAATTGAATCGTGGGGGCGGTTACCTCCATGCTGTTCTCATGATAGGGAGTTTTCATGAGATCTGATGGTTTTATAAGGGGCTTTTCCCCCACTTCACTTGGCACATCTCCTTGCTGCTGCGATGTAAAGAAGAACATGTTTGCATCCCCTTCCACCATGATTGTAAGTTTCCTGAGGCCTCCCAAGCCATGGTGAATCATGAGCCAATTAAACTTATTTTTTTATAAATCACCCAGTCTCAGGTATGTCTTCATTAGCAGTGTGAGAACAGACAAATACAACCAGGGAGTGTGATGCCTTTAGGTTTTTTCATTTTTACTCTAGACTGCTTTGGCTATTCTGGCTTTTTTTTTTTTTGGTTACATAACAATTTTAGGATTTTTGTTTCTATTCCTATGAAAAAAGATTATTGAAATATTTATAGTAAATGCTTTAAATCTGTATATCACTTTGGTATGGACATTTTAACAGTATTAATTCTTCTCATCCTGGAACACTAAGTTTTTTCCATCTATTTATATATTTGGAAATGTCCTTCATTAATGTTTTCTAGTTTGGGGTGTACAGTTCTTTCTCCTCCTTGGATAAATTTAGTCAGAAGTATTTTATTTTACATGTTGTCATCACAAATGTTTCTTTTTTAAATTTCTTTTTCAGATACTTTGTTGTCATCATATATAAATACTACTGATTTTTGTATATTTATTTTGTACCTTACAACTTTACTAAATTTGTTGACTAGTTCTGACAGCTTTATTGTGTAGTCTTCAGAGTTTTTTAAATATGGGATTCTGTCATCTGCAAATACAAACAATATAACTTCTTTCCTAATTTGGATACCATTTATTCATTTTGTTCTTGCCTGTTTGCTCTAGGTAGAACTTGCAGTATCCTCTTAATTAGTAGTAGCAGGAGTACACTTTGTCTTGTTCCATATTTTAGATGAAAAGCTATAAACTTTTCCCTTTTGAGTGTGATGATATTAGCTGTGGGTTTATTATATATGGCTTTTATTGTGTTGAGGTACTTCTTTTTATACTTAAGTTGTTTGAAGCTTTTATCAGGAAAATATGATACATTTTATTAAATGCTTTTTCTGTATCTATTGAGATGTTCACATGGTTTTGTTCTTCATCATTCCCTTAATGTGGTGTATTACACTTATTACCTTGCATATATTGCAGCATCCTTGCATCGCAGGGATAAATCCCACTTGAAAATGGTGAATAATTTTTAATTGTTCTGTTGAATTATGTTGTATTACAGTCTACCTCTCTCTTCATAGCTATCTATTAATATTTGTTAAATATATTTGGGAGCTGCAATTTTGGATTATATATGTATATTTATCAATGATATATTCCCTTGATTAACTAACCCCATTAACATAATATAATGAATTACCTTCTCATCCTTTCTTATAGTTTTGGACTTGAAGTCTGTTTTATCTGATATAAATATAGCTATTCCTGCTCTCTTTTTGTCTTCATTTGTACAGGTTATTTTTTCCATTCCTTCACTTTCAGTCTATGTGCTTCCCTTAAAGGTGGCATATAGTTGGGTCTTGGCTGCATTATTATTAGTTTTTAATTGATTAAGTTATTCCTTACCTTTTGATTAGATAATTTAATCCATTTACATTCAAGGTAATTATTAATTGATAAGGAATTACTATTGTCTTGTTTATTTCAGCTTGAACAACTCTCTGTAGCATTTCTCGTAAAGAAGGCCTGATGGTAATGGACCCCCTGAGCTTTTATTTGTCTGAAAAAGTCTTTATTTTTCATTTCTAAATAACATTTTTATTTATAGTATGCTTACTTTGCATTTCTATTTACCTCAACATTTTGACTACATCATTTCATTCTTTCCTGGCATGTGGTATTTCTACTGAGAAATCTGCTGATAGCCTTATTGGAACTCCCTTACATTTGATTTATTTCTTTTCTCTTGCTGATTTCAGGATCTTCTCTTTATTTTTAATTTTTGATGGCTTAATTATATTATGCCTTGGTGTAGTCTTATTCGGACTTAATCTGATTAAAGATCTTTGATTTCTAGTCTTCTTGGAACTCTCTTACATTTGATTTTTTCTTTCTTTTCTCTTGCTGCTTTCAGGATCTTCCCTTTATCTTTACTTTTTGATGCTTTGATTATAATATGCCTTGACTTAGTCTTATTTGGAGTTAATCTGATTAGGGATCTTGGATTTTCCTCTAGATGGGTATTTTTATATTTTCTCATATTTGAAAAGCATTCTGCTATTATTTTTAAAAATAATCTAATACTTTGCTGCTCTCTTCTTCTTAAACTCATATAACTCTAATATTTTCTCTTCTGATGCTGTTCCATACATTCTTTATTCTCTCTTTATTTTCTTTCATTGTTTTCCTCCTCTGACTGTATTTTCAAATAAACTGTCGTTGAGTTCACAGATTTCTTTATGTG
Organism: Nomascus leucogenys; assembly: GCF_006542625.1. Taxonomy (NCBI): domain Eukaryota; kingdom Metazoa; phylum Chordata; class Mammalia; order Primates; family Hylobatidae; genus Nomascus; species Nomascus leucogenys. The sequence continues at coordinate 68,355,333 of NC_044393.1, forward strand.
TGTGTGTGTAAAAAGTAATATTGTTTATGCTCTCTATTTTATTTTATTCATTGTATTTTATAGCTCCATAATTGCATTATTTATTTTAATAGCCTTAGGAGTACAAGTGGCTTTTGGTTACATGGATTAATTTGATAGTGGTTGTGATGGTTAATACTGAGTATCAAATTGATTGGATTGAAGGATGCAAAGTACTGATCCTGGGTGTGTCTGTGAGAGTATTGCCAAATGAGATCAACATTTGAGTCAGTGGGCTGGGGAAGGCAGACCCATACTTAATCTGGTGGGCACAATATAATCAGCTGCCGGCAAATACAAAGCAGGCAGAAAAACGTGAAGCAGCGAGAATGGTCTAGGCTCCCAGCCTTCATCTTTCCCCCATGCTGGATGCTTCCTGCCCTCAAACATCGGACTCTGGGTACTTTGGTTTTGAGACTCAGACTGGCTCTCCTTGCTCCTCAAGCTTGCAGACAGCCTATTGTGGTACCTTGTGATCATGTAAGTTAATACTTAATAAACTTCCCATATATATATAGATAGATATAGAGTAGATATATAGGGTATCTATATCTATATATCTATCTCTATATCTATCTATAGATATAGACATCTATCTCTATATCTATCTCTATATCTATCTATCTATCTATCTATCTATCTATCTATCTATCTATCTATGTATCTATCCATCCTATTAGTTCTGACCCTCTAGGGAACACTGACTAATGCAGTGGTGAAGTCTGGGATTTGAGTGAACATTGTACATAATATGTAGTTTTTTATCTCTCACCTCCTTTCCAGCCTTCCCACTTGTGATTGTTCAATGTCCAGTATACCAATCTGTATGACTTTGCATAACCATAACTTAGATACCACTTGTAAGTGAGAATATATAGTATTGGGGTTTTAATTTCTGAGGCACTTCACTTAGAATAATGGCTTGTAATTCCATCAAAATTGCTACAATATACATTATTTTATTCTTTTCTTATGACTGAGTAGGATTCCATGGTGTGCGTGTGTTTGTGTGTGTGTAATCAAAAAACAATAAACAACCAAGACAATATGTTTAACAGATAATATTAACGTTATTTTCAAAAAAATTATGGCAGTAACTACATCACTAATCATGGAAATGCAAATTAAAACCACAATGATGTATCGTGTGTGTGTGTGTATCACACTTTCTTTATCTACTCATCACTTGATGGACACTTAGGTTGATTTCATATCTTTGAAATTGTGAACTGTGGTGCAATGAACATATGCATGCAGGTGTCTTTTTGATATAGGGACTTCCTTTACTTTGTGTAGGTACCCAGTTGTGGGATTACTGCATCAAATGGTAGGTCTAGTTTTGGTTCTTTGATAAATCTTCATACTGTTTTCCATAGAGGTTGTACTAATTTACACTCCTATCAGCAGTGTATAAGCATTTCCTTTTCACCACATTCATGTCAACATCTATTGTTTTTTGACTTTTAAATAATTTATATTCTGGCTGGGATACGGTGATATATCATTGTGATTTTATTTTGCATTTCTCTGATGATTGGTGATGTATGCAGTTCTCTCCATAATTTCTGTTTGATTTTTTTTAAAAATTTCAATATCTCTGTTAAACTTATTGTTTTGGTTGTTTATTGTTTTCCTGATTTCATGAAATTGCTTTTCTTTATTTTCTTAAATTTTGTTGAATTTTCTTAGAACAATTATGTTGAAGATTTTGTCAGGTCATTTATATAGTTTCATTTCCTTGAGGTCAGTTTGGGAGATTATTGTGTTTTTTTAGTTGTATTATATCTCCTCAGTTTTTTGTGTTTCTTGTTGTCTTACATTGATGTCTGTAGATTTGAAGAGGTAGAAACTTATTCCACTCTTTGTGTACTGGTTTTGTTTGAGACAGCTCTTGACCAGTCAACCCATTCAAAAATTCTGGGGAAGTCATCTGGAGTGGCTGGTATGTAGCCTTGGTTTAGAGTCTTCAGGTAGTCTTCCCTGGTTCCTGGGCCAGCAGGTAGATAGGCCTGGCATCTAGGTCCATGGGGTTATGCCTGGAGTATAAACTGACTGCTTTGGACCAGTTGGGTCTGAGTAGATGAATCTGGAACCTAAGTCTGTGTGGATAGGAATGGAGCTTGTATTCATAGCCAGGGTTCACAGACACTGATCTGTCATTGAGGTAGACCTTGAGCATGAATATACAGATGCTATCCAGATACTGGGATAGCCCTGGTGTCCACATCCTCTGTGATGGGTTTAGAACATGAGTCCCCAGGGGCAGGCCTGACATTGGGGTGGGCCTGGAGCTTGAGTCTGTAGGGAAGGGCCTGAAGCCTGAGTTTGCAGGGGTGGTCTTGTAGTCTCTTTCTGTGGAGGCTGTTGGAACCATGGGCTATAGGAGTGGGTCTAGGTGCTGGCTCTGCTAGGGCAGGCCTGGACCTTGACCGTGACCCTGGGTTCACTAAAGCTAGGGGCCACATGGACCAGGCTGAAATTTTGAGGCCAGGCTTGTTCTAGGCAGGCAATGAAACTGAGTTTGTGGGAGCAGATATGGAGACTGGGATTGCAGCTGTTAGTCTTGAGCCTGAAGCCATGTGGCCTGGCCTGGGGCCTTGGGTTGTATGCACTGGAGCCTATGTCTTTAGGGGCCAATTCAGTGCTCAGGGACTACTGGGATGAGCCTGAATCTGGGTCTACTAGAACATGGAACAGCTGGGCCAGGCCTAGAAGGTGGGGCAGTCTTCCATTTAGCAGGCTTATAATCTGTATCTATGGAACTGGCCTGGTGCCCGAGATCAGGCATATCAACCTGGAGGTGGTATGGGCTTGAAGCCTGGGTGTCTGTGAGCTGATTTGGCTCTGGGTTGGTTTATAACTGCGGGGTGGGCCTAGAGCCTAAGGAATTACTTGTGGCTGGGTAGGCCTGAAATCTGCATCCACAGGGGCTGACCTGGGGGTTAGGTCTGTGAGTGCTGGCCTCATGACTAGAAATTTGGGGCCAACCTGGTGCTAGACCAGGCCTATGCAGCCAGCCTCGTGCTGTGAGCAGTTTGGAGCCTGGGGCAATGGGTGCTAACCTGGGGTCTGGAATCCTGGAACTACCCCTGGGGCATGAGTCTGTTGGGGGTGGCCTGGTCCTGGGTTGGGACCAAAGTTCAGTGGCATTGGATTGGAGCTGACCTAAAGCTGGGGCCAGCCTGGAGCCCAGAGGCACTGGGGTTGGTCTGATTGAGGGCAGGCCTAGAGACAGAGGCTGACAGGCCTGATCTATTAGTCAGAGTTCTCTATAGCTACAGAACTAATAGGATAGATGTATATATGAAGAAGAGTTTATTAAGGGTTATTGACTTACAGAATCACAACGTGAAGTCCTATAATAGGCCATCTGAAAGCTGAGGAGCAAGGAAGCCAGTCCAAGTCTCAAAATCTCAAAAGTAGGGAAGCCGACAGTAAAGCCTTCAATCTGTGGTCGAAGGCCTGAGAGCCCCTGCAAACCACTGATGTAAGTCCAGGAGTCCAAAAGCTGAAGAACTTGGAGTCTGATATTCGAGGGCAGGAAGCATCCAGCAAGGGAGAAAGATGAAGGGCAGAAGACTCAGCCAGTCTAGTCCTTCCACATTCTTCTGTCTGCTTTATTCTAGCCATATTGGCAGCTGATTAGATGTTGCCCCCCCCCACAAACTGAGTGTGGGTCTGCCTCTCCTAGTCCACTGACTCAAATGTTAATCTCCTTTGGCAGCACCCTCACAGACACACCCAGGAACAATACTTTGCATCCTCCAATCCAATCAAGTTGACACTCAATATTAACTATAACACCTGGAGACTGGGCCTGTGGGATTCCGATTGACACTGGGTGGGCCTGGAGCTGTAGACTGTAGCTGTAGCCAGTGTCTGGGTCTGTGGGGGTCTTCCCAACACTAAGTGTTACTTGGGAAGATCTAGTGTGAATGTGTGAGGTAAAGTCCGGTGCTCATTTTCCTCTCCTTTCCTACATGGAAGGTATGTCTTTCTATACTTTGCCACCTGGGGTTGGGAGAGTGATAACAAAAATAATGTAAAATTATCCTACTGATTCCCTTTAATGTTTTTTTTTCTTATTTCTGTGCTACAGTCAGTTGCTGTAATTTCTCACTTTGTTTCTTTAGCTCTTGTAAGGTATTTCTGTGCACAGATAATTTTTTAACTTCATATTACTGCAAGGAGAAGAGCACTGGGAAATCCTGTTTCTCAATCTTACTGATATCCAGCTCCTATTGAATACAACACATGGGCATCCCTGAGAGAGACGCAGAGAAAGCATGCAACTTGAAAAACATATTTCAGGATATTGTCCATGAAAATTCCTCCAGCCTCACTAGGGAGGCCAACATTCTAATTAAGGAAATGCGGAGAACTCCTCAAAGATGCTACCTAAGAAGATCATCCCCAAGACACATGATCATCAGATTCTCCAAGATCAAAGTAAAAGAAAAAAATGTAAAGGCAGTTAGAGAGAAGGGGCAAGTTACCTACAAAGAGAACCCCATCAGGCTAACATTAGACTTTTCAGTAGGAACCCTATAAGCCAGAAAAGATTGGGAACCTATATTCAACATTCTTTTTTTTTTTTTTTCGCTCTGTCACCCAGGCTGGAGTGCAGTGGTGCAATCTCGGCTCACTGAAAGCTCCATCTCCCGGGTTCATGCCATTCTCCTACCTCAGCCTCCAGAGTAGCTGGGACTACAGGTGCCCGCCACCACGCCCAGTTTTTTTTTTTTTTTTTTTTTTTAGTGGAGAGGGGGTTTCACTGTGTTAGCCAGGATGGTCTTGATCTCCTGACCTCGTGATCTGCCCGCCTCAGCCTCCCAACGTGCTGGGATTACAGGCATGAGCCACCGCGCCTGGCTTCAACATTCTTAATGAATATTTATTTCTTTTAACAGCATCATGAATGAGTAAAGTATTTTTTATATTGTATTCTTCAACCAGATTTTTAAATAATTAAAATGTTAGTTAGAAACAATCTATATGGGATTTTAATGTATTCTTTTCTCCTGAATGCCCTTTATAAGCTCAGTCATGAATATAATTAGAAAATATTAATTAATTGACATACACCCAATGCTATTTAGAAATACAGATAGATGTGGATTTTACTTACATCAGTCCTAAATATGATAATCAAATATATAATTTACACCTAAAATTGCGTTCAAATATTTTTGGCAATTGTTAATGTCCAGAGCTAAAAACTAACTTTATATTTTGATGTAAGTAATGGTTATTTTGTTCCATGCTGTACCTGACTCCAGACCAAACATTTTTTGTTATTATGCACTGAATGAGAGGGATAAGGAGGTATTTAAAATTTTTTTCCATAATAAATTTTAACATATTCGGCTTTGTTAGAAAGTGTTTGCATCCCGTGATTGAGACTCCAAAGCCAGCAATGCCATTGTTTGAGGTTGTATATATTTTTGTTCATTTGTTTTCGTTTTGTATACTTTGGAAGCCAGTGTTATCTACAGCTTTGAAAGTATTTTGCCTATATAATTGTTGCAGAAAGCCAATATATTAAAAAAATTATCTCTCACATGGCCCATCTTGTCATTTTTGTCCATAATTAGTACCACAAATTACTTTCAATTACTTAAAGCTAAGCAAAATATCCTGCCTGGTGTGTTTATAAAATACATTTAAGATTTGTGTGACTTATTTCTATGTTGGAAGATATTAAAGAAGAAAAGGTAAATATTAATGTAAAACCGTAAAATATAGACACTAAAATGCAAATCATATTATGGTAAGCAGTCAGTAGTTGGTATGCTACTTATTAGCTTCTTTAACAATATAATTACTAATTAGCTTCTTTTCTCTCTCTCTCTTTTTATCTTCTTAATTATTTTTTAAACTTTTATTTTAGGTTTGGGGGTAGATGTGAAGGTTTGTTACATAGTTAAACACGTGTCAAGTGGGTTTGTTGTATATATTATTTCATCACCTGGGTATTAGGCCCAGTAACCAACAGTTCTCTTTTCTGGTCCCCTCCCTGCTCCCACCCTCCCATGTCAATAGACCCTAATAACGTTTGTTGTTTCCTTCTTTATGATCATAAGTTCTTATCATTTAGGTCCCACTTATAAGTGAGAACATGTGGTAGTTGATTTTCTGTTCTTGCCTTAGTCTCCTAAGGATAATAGCCTCTAGCTCCAGTTTGACTGTTTCTAAACCAAAGAAGCATGTTGTCGAAAATAAATAAATACATACATACATACATACATACATACATACTTTTCTCAGCCGTTACCAGAACTGGTCAAATAATACTCACTAATTATCTACAATTGGTTTTATAAATTCAGTACAATTTCTGTTCAGAAATAAAGGTACAAATTCTTCAAACATTTGGATTAGTGCTTATATGGCTTGGAACCTTTTATTAGCTAATAATTCTGGGAGCTTAAAATACTTTAATGAGTCTTAAAATATAGACACTATTAATTTTTAGTACTTTGACATTTGAAGATTATAATGCACATGACTAAGGCTAATTCCATAAGATAATTACATATATAATTTGCTTAATTGAGATGGATGAGTGTTGGAAAAAGTTGGCTAAATATAGTGATCTCAAATTGAAGATTACATCTGTTCAGTTGAAAATGTGACCCTCCTAATATAAAGCACAATTCTGTCATTTTTAATCTAGGATTAAATTCTGCAACTGTTTCCTTTAGCTATAATTTTCCATGTTAACAATTTTTTAGCAAATTAACAATGCTTCTTTTTTATATGTAATTATTATTAGTATTGTTGGCATTCATTATATTTAAACTGGTTATTAATATAAACATATTAGAAATGTCAAGTTTAATATCTTCAGTTAATCTATAAATCATACATACATCTTCATTTAATAATTAAGACATAGTTTTTAGAAGACACAGGACTGAGCTACTATGCTATTGTATATATTTAGTTTAAAGTAAATGTCTTAGGTTGAGGATGGTGGCTCATGCCTGTAATCCCAGCAAATTGATTGATAAGCTGAGGTGGGAGTATTGCTTGAGTTCAGGACTTTGAGACCAACATGGACAGCATAGCAACCCCCTGTCTCAACAATAAATAATTAAAAAACTGAGTGCAGTGGCATGCACCTGTAGTCCTAGCTAATCAGGAGGCTGAGGTGGGAGGATTGCTTGAAACTAGGATTTCAAGGCTGCTATTAACCATGATTGTGCAACTGTGCTCCAGCCTGGGCAACAGAGCGAGACTCAGTATCTAAAATAAAATAAAATAAAATAAAATAAAATAAAATAAAAAATAAATACTGAGAAACTTTTTCTGTTAATTAAAAAATTATACTTTCATTATCTCCTCTATAACTTCTGTTTCTAAGTCCTACAGAATTGTAGACTATATTCAAAATTTGATTATCTGTTCATTGACAGATTGTCTAGCAAGTTTAAATGTGGTAGCTAACCACACAATTTTTCTATGACATACTCCAAATCTCACTATTAACTGTAAGAGAAATTTGTCACATTTTCATTGTATGAATCAATATTGAATTATTATTATTAGCTTCACTTCTAGACACAGTGGGATAATTGTGCAGGGTTTACTTTATTATTGTAAACAATGATAGCACTGAACAGATACGAAAGATGACATTTTTCAGGCTTTCTGCAGTAGTTAGCACAGGTCTTAGATTTTTGAGAGAAGGGAAATACATGTCTAAGCTTTCATCCTACAGCATTTTCTGGCTGCAGAACAAGGGTGCGAAGGCCAAGTGGAAAACAGCTCTCTTGAGAAGCTGAGGGAGTAGAAATAGAAGTTTGAGGGTGCTGAACTTTGGACTTTGTCAAGCATTATACCAAAAGGGAGAGAGCTACACCCAGAGAGGTCTCCAAAACGTCTGTTGTTTCTTCTAGAGACCTCATTGAAAGCCTGGCTCTGTGTTATGAGGCTTAAAGAAAAAGAAAAAGAGTTACCACAGGACCAACTGCTAAATAAATATACTAGAGATTTCATGGTGTTGGAAATTCTAGACATCCAAGCCATATGGAATAGAGATATTCTCTTTGAGATATTCTATATTCTAATGAGAAAGCAAGTCTGTGGTTTAGAAGTATAGATTCATAGAGCTTTTACATAAAAGGCCAGCTAGCGATTATTTTAGGTTTTCATGGCCATATGATCTCCATACCAAGTACTCACTCAGCTTTGCAATCTTACTGGCAAAGATGCTACAGACAATTCATAAGCAAATAGGCATCGGTATGTTGAAAAAATATATTTTAAGGCAAAACTAAACATATAAAAACCAGATTATTTGGCCTGCGGACTTTAGTTTGCCTACTCTTGTTCTAGAGTATTTGCCAAATTCTAGGAATGAGGACAAAATTAAAATAGACTTGCCCTAGCAAAACATAAAATCAAGCATGACATTACTAATAGAGACCTCCACTATTTTAACTGTATCTCAAAGCAAAATGCAATGCTTTTTAAAGGAGAGTAATGTAATACCAGTTCTCTACAATGCATAGTCTGCAATGATTGGCATAAAATTAACCAGAAACATTATACATGCAAAGAATCAGGGAATATAACTCATAATTTTTTTTAAAAAAGCATATAAATAGACCCTGTGGTCTCAGATGCTGTATTTCAAAAATAACTTAAAACTGACAAATAAATATGTATCAGACAATTTAAAACAAAGGATGCATATCATCAATAAAGGGATGTAACAACAAAAGGAAAAGGACACATAAAAATAAAATAAAAAGTTTTGACTGAAAACTATAATATCGGAAATTCTAAAGGACGTATATAAATTTCAGAAAATATTCTCTGACCACAGTGGAATTGAATTTGAAATCATTATTAAATAAGATGGAAATTATTGGTAAATAAATATCAATGATCTCACTAAACATTTGGAATTTATTACTTTTGTTTTAACTTTTAGGTTGAGGGGTATATGTGCAGCTTTGTTACACAGGTAAACGTGTCTGGGGGGTTGTCGTACAGATTACTTCATCAACCAGTTATACACCATGGAATACTATGCAGCTATAAAAAAGGACGAGGTCATGGCCTTTGCAGGGACATGGATGGAGATGGAAGCCATTATCCTTAGCAAACTAATGCAGGAACAGAAAACCAAATTACGCATCTTCTCACTTGTAAGTGGGAGCTAAATGGTTAGAACACATGGACACATAGATGGGAACAACACACACTGGAGCTCTCAGAGGTTGGAAGGTGAGAGGAGGGAGAGGATCAGGAAAAATAGATAATGAAAATATTTGGAATGTAATTAGCCCATTTCTAAACAATTTTGGGGTGAAAGAAATGGTTTTTAGATATTTAAAAATTAGATATATTTTGGACTTGATAATATGTAACATATCAAAATATATGTGATACAGGTAAAACCATGCTTAGTGTAATAATTTATAGTACATTTAAATGCTATTAGAAAAGATATTTAAAATTAATAACTGGAAGTTCTACCCTAAAAAAACTAGAAAATAAAAGCTAATTAAGTAAAAGGAAAAAATGTATAGAAATAATAAAATAAAAGCTAATTAAGCAAAAAGAAGAAAATATAGAAATTACTTAAATAAATAGAAATTATTTGAATAGAACATAAATTATTCAAATAAAAATGAAAACTAGAGAAAATTACTAGGCTCTAATTTGGTTCTTCAAAAATATTGTTAGACTTAAAATTGATCATGTGTACAGTAACTGACCTTAGCCACAGGTGGGCCCAGATTTAGAGCAATACCTTTTATGCCAATGATTATAATCAAAACAACTTTGACCTTAACATTGTATCTATTCAGTTGTTTAAGTTGTAGTCCTATTTACTATCATAGAACAAGGATTTTGTGGATTAAGTGCTTCCTGTTATTTAATGAGTACTTTGTATTAGGAAGTTTACATTTACTATCTAATATTATAGAAGTTCTTAGAGATACACATAAATATACCCATTTTAAGATGAGAAAACTGAGAATCAGACAGGTTAAATGTCTTGCTATTAAGGGTCAGCATTAGAACTGAACGCTACTCTGATGCTCTCTATGCTACAATTCTTCTCTAAAGATCTCTATATGAAAGGGCAACCATGATATTTCCTAGTTAACTTGTCTTCCAGTCAGTGTACGGGCCTGAAAAAGCGGGTTAAGTAAGTCACTCACTGTGTCTTAATTTAAGCAGTAATAACATTTTTTTTTTCAAATGGAAACCCAGTTTAACCTAAACATAGGGGTTTTTCAGTAAACAGCATAAATAGCAGTAATGATTTTACTTGCTTTTTTTTTTTTTTTTCTCTCAGACAGAATGTCGCTCTGGCGCCCAGGCTGGAGTGCAGTGGCACAATCTCAGCTCACTGCAACTTCCTCCTCCTGGGTTCAAGCAATTCTCTTACCTCAGCCTCCTGAGTAGCTGGGATTACAGGCACATAGCAGTATGCCCGGCTAATTTTTGTATTTTTAGTAGAGACAGGTTTTCACCATGTTGGCCAGGCTAGTATTGAACTCCTGACCTCAAGTGATCTGCCCACTTCGGCCTCCCTAAGTCCTGGGATTACAGGCGTGAGCCACAGTGCCCAGCCATTTTGCTTGTTGTATCTTCTCGTTTCTGACCTACATTCTATCTATGATACTCCAGTCTTTCCTAACTTGCTTTAAACCAGCAGATGACAAACTATAGCCTAGGGGTCAAATGTGGCCATGTGCTTTTGTTTGTAAATAAATATGCATTTGCATATGTTTTTAAACCTCTGCTTTCCTACTACAATAGCAAAGTTGAATAGTTGTGACAAAAATCATATGGCTCACAAAATCTAAAACATTTACTGTATGACCCTATGCCAAAAAACTTTGCTGCCGTTTTCTTTAAATCAATTTATCCCAGTATCTTAAATAGAGGATTACAGCAAACTTTCTCAAGTAAGTAGACAATTCTTTGTCTTGAGGCAGAAGGTATAACAAAGAAGGTTCTCAGAACCACTGTGTTGGTTGCAATTTTCCTCATTAGTTTTTGTTGTTGTTCCCTCAGATGTGTGCATCCCTAAGTAACAAAGTTCAAAGGGCCAGCAGAATCATTACAGATGCTATGTAACATCCATATGCATAAATGTATTGGCCTGAAACTATGATAACTAATTATGATGCTCACTGATTTACACCAAGTTCTCCCTAAACCCTATCCTGTAATAGAACAAAGCATACTTCTATTTCACTGCAGTGACTTAGGGGGAAGGACTATGGCTTGCTGGGAAGAGATCCCTTCCACACATACATTTGTATGTGCCACAGTGTAAAGTTAGGTAATGTTCTGCATTCATTTAACAAAGTGTACGTAAATCTGGCTGGAGCGAGTGACCACACTGTGCAGAAATAGATGAAGCCAATTACACCACACTCTCCTTAGAAGCCACCAAGTCCAGAGCAGGAGCTCACAGCTACCACTGACACTCTCCTTGCAAGATGGTGCCTAGTGGGTTCTGAGAAGCATCATTTTATGGTTCATTACATTCTTTGATTTTTAGGGCCTAAATAATTATTCATAAAAGATACAGTCAAACAATCTATAAGCCTAATTCTTCATTAAAAAATGTTTTTAGACATAGTGACCTCCTGATTCCTGGAGAAATCTAGCTCACTGTCTGTGAGGCCACATGTTTATCAAGGTAAGACAGCAGAGTCAGCACCCAGGATTCATAGTTAGCTTTCTCCTCTCACCACAACATGCAGTAGTTCTGAATGTGGTTTCTCTTATCAACATAAACAATTTGACCAGTAATTTCATGTCAGGAAACATCCACATGCACCCATCCCACCATAGAGTAAAATATAGCAGACACACAGTCACGTGTTGCTTAACAACCAGGATCCGTTCTGAGAAATGCATTGAAAGGTGATTTCATCACTGAGCATACATCATAGAGTATACTTACAAATCTAGATGGTAAAGCCTGCTACATACCTAGGCTATATGGTATAGCCTAATTCTCCTAGGCTATAAACCAGTGCAACATGTTACTGTAATGAATAGTGTAGATAATTATAATTGTAAGTATTTATGTATCTAAAGATAGAAAAGTATAGTGAAAATACAATACAATAATTTTATGGGACCACTGCTTAATATGTGGTCCATTGTTGACAAAAACGTCATTAGGTAGTGTATGGCTATGTGTGTGTCTATATACATATATGCACATGCTTATATATACATGCACTACTATACATACATATGCATATGTGCACATATATGTTTATCTACAGACAATGTAAATATATGTATGTATGTAAACATTTATGCATATAGGTATAGTAAAAGATCAGTATATCCAGTTGTGCAAATTTGATGTTTCTTGTTATTTCTAGATTATGATAAACAGACTATTTTTTAGGTGACCTAGGGTAATGTCTTTAAATCCTTCCTCTACACGTAATGTTCAGTACAGATGTATTAGTCTGTTTTCATGCTGCCAATAAACACATACCTAAGACTCGGCAATATACAAAAGAAGGTGGTTTAACAGACTCACAGTTCCACATGGCTGGGGAAGTCTCACAATCATGGTGGGAGGTGAAAGGCACGTCTCACTTGGCAGCAGACAAGAGAAGAGAGCTTGCACAGGGAAACTACCCTTTTTGAAACAATCAGATCTTGTGAGACTTATTCACTATCATGAGAACAGCATGGGAAAACCCGCCCCCATGATTCAATTACTTCTGACCAGGTCTCTCCCACAACACGTGGGAATTGTGGGAGCTACCATTTGAGATGAGATTTGAGTAGGACCACAGCCAAACCATATCAACAGAATTACTTGCTAATACAGTATGACTTCAGCTTTACCTTTTTATAATCTTGACTAAAATTATTAATTTGACAAGATATTTACAAATGCCACAGGGAATTTTTGAAGGACATCATATAGACACATATTTAGTGTCTTCTGATGCTTCACTTTTTACAAACATGTAATCTTTCTGCAGACATAGCTAAAGTGTAATTTTACAATTATTTGCTAGAATTATGTAGCCATTGAAGTAATGTGTCTCGTTAAGTATCTTATGTTTTAAAAAAGTGAAAGCAACTTTATTAAGAAAGCAAAGTAATAAAAGAATGGCTACTCCATAGGCAGAGCAGTCACTAGATATCTTGATACATATTATTATATTTTTCATTATAGGATACAATTTAGTATTTCAGGAAAAAGATGTTGGAAATTTTTTTTACTGTTGGAGGATGAAATAAGGCAGTGAAGCTGTTAATTATTTATCAAGCTTCTACTCTGGACCTAGTACCATTTTTCAGTACCATAAATGTAAAACCAACTTCCTAATTCCTCAGTAAATATTTTACAGTTGAACAATAAAAATTTCATGTGAAGTAAGTAGAGATAAGTAGAAGTTAATGTATACTAAAAAGAAAATGTCAAGGAATGTTTTTTAAAGGATTAGTACTTTAGTAAGAAATAAGAATTTACATGAAATGAATTTACTTGAATCTGATTGTTTCAAGCTGTAAATGAGAATATGTTTCTAATGATTTTAGCTATAGTTTTTTTAATGTCTCCTGATATACAAGCAATTAAACCACAAAAAAGTAAATCTCTATGGCCTTATTCTTATAATAATATTCCTATTGTTTGCTATCATTTTGACAATAAAAAGATATTTAATTGTATAATTGGAAATACGACTTAAAACACTAGTATTCTTGGGAGAGGAAGCACAGTTACATGTTTAAGCTAGAGCAAAAATGATTGGAAACTGATTATTTCTTGAGGCCAGATTTTGATGCTGGGAAGGCTCTAGCTGGAAGCAGTGGGGTTAGAAGATGAGGCGGGGAACTAAAAGCTGAATTACTTTCTTTTCATTATATTGGTTATGTCCAGCCTAAAAAAAGTCATAACTTGGCATGCAGTTTTTCTCTCACAGCATCTTGGAGGTCACTGGAGGATGATAGTAAATATTAAGCAATAGGTATATATCCATCTTTTTATTCACAAAAGGAGGACTACATATGTGTGGAGAAAAATGATAACTCTGGGCTCGTTGTCCTTGCCAAGTATACCAGCATTGCCAGTTTCCCAAGGACTAATTTCCACTTGTAGAAATTACACCTGGTAGCTAAATGTTACCTAGGTGGCTGTTGCATATTTAGACCAAGTTTCAGCAAAATTAATTATTAGCATACAGAAAGAAGAGTGGTTACAAAGTATTTATTTGTGACCTGAGTAGCTCTGCATGGGAAACATATCTTGGAAGATGATATTAAAATATACAGTAAAACTCACAATGAATTTTGAGAGGGGAAGAAAAAAAAAACCTGTTACAGCAAATTCTTGACATGTGAATTTTCCGTCATTTTTTCCCCAGTACTTTCTGTATTTTCAGCACAACATGGTATTTCCCTTGTGATGGACTAAATTAGAGGAATTCAAAGAAATAGTAAAATAAAGGCATTTTATATTGAACCATCAATGCATATATAATGTGTCAGCAATTAGAATACCCAAACAAAGTTCTAGTCTTAAAAGTTCATCTGTTCTACTGATGAATCAGGAAAATAGATTAACAGTAAAAATACAGTGAAACTCTCGGCAGATATTTCCACTAACTCTGATTACAACTTTGAGGATTTTTTTCTTTTGTCCACTGGGGAAATTAAGTTTAATGATTTATTGTGTCGCTGCAACTTAAATTATTTTGTTTTCTCCTTAGGAAAAAAATGTCATTGGTTACCTCCACAGTTCAGGCAAAAACTTACTTCACTCCCCTCTTCTAGTCCACATAAACCTATTACCTTTAAAGTTTCCTTATAAATTTTCCAATATTTAAAATGTTTCCTTCTTTTTTCTCTATTTTTCTGAATCCTCTTTATTCTTCCACTTGCTCCTTTTTAAAAAGGACATGAAATGAATCATAAAATGGTATTTATGAAGCAATCATGGCCAGAAACTTTGCAAAAACATATAACTACAGGTGTGCTCCTTCTAGGTTAGCAGCTGCAGAATTTATAATCGTGTGGCAACATTTGATTTATCTGTTGCAAAATTAATACATATGAAGAAAGGAAATGTGTTTCCATATGTGGTGAATATTTTGATGTAAATGCCAATATAATCAAAGGAAGAGACAGAGCAACCTAGAGAACTATCCCAGGAAGTGTATTTTTAGCATTAAATTCTCCCTATTTTTTACTTACCCGGTTGGACCTGTGTCATTAGGACACATTTAAGTTCTGACACCATGTATTTCCTGAGTCATGAGCTTGTGTAGTATGATTATCAAAGATATTTCTTTCCCGTATTGAAAAATGATAAGCAATATTAAATTATTGTATGGCTTCCTCGCACAGATTTTCATTCAACTTAAACAATGGGAGCCCATTTTTATCCCCAAAGTCCAATCATCACTTTTTAAATTTAATATTTTTTTCTTACGACAAATTTCAACATTTTGTAGTATAGAGGTAAAAGTGGGCTTGAGAAATGTATTCAGAAACTTAATATTCCATAAACATAATTGTTTAAAATTCTGTGATAAAAACGTGATTTAGGTCTTTCTTTTGGTCATAAGTTATAGAGATTTGATTGTAAACATACACACATATATGTTCTTATATGTATTATATGTGTGCATGTGTGTGTGAATGTGTGATGCATCACCGATTTTTCAAGGAATGTTTTAAATTGATTAATTCGTTCTTTTTCATTCCTTTTATTTATCCTTCAACCCATATCTTATATCCCTCCACTCCATAGGTACCAATTTTAATGAATTTATTTGTTTTTGTTTATATGTGTTCTTAGAATGTATATTCTCTCAGTCTGTGTATACCATATATTAATTTTCATAATTTTATGCTATAATTATGACTATATTTCTTATTCTTTGTTTTTGTTTTTACTCAGCACTGTATTTTCAAGTGACACCCATGTTCCTATGTCTCTTGCTTATCCCTTCCTTTATCTGCCGTTAGTACTCCGTGGTAATTTGCATCAATGACATTTAATATCTAGTACAAACTAAAATCCCAGGTTGTCTCCAAACCTCCTCTTCCCCAATATTTCACTTGGTTTCTTTGAAATATACCTTTGAGCAGAATTTCTGATACTTTAGGACTAAGTTTATGAGTTTTGACTCTGTAAATCCAGATTGCTCTCCAAAATGTTTGCACACATAGAAGTTTCTATCAGCAGTGCACAAAGATTTCCAAATCCTCATACCTGGACAACAGTTCATAGCATACTGCTACCTAATAATTCACATTCTGATAGATGTGAAGACATTTATTTTGTTGTTTTGAATTCAATTTCTCTGACTGCTAGTGGGTTTGAATTTCTCATCCTATAATTGTTAGCCTTCGAGTTTCCCCTGCTTTAAGCTGCTTCTGTGTCTTGTGCTCAGCTGTAGTACCTGTCTCTGAGTTATAGTTTTTTAAGAGATCCAAATATATTTTATAAATTAATTTCAATGTTGAAAAGATCCTCTATCATTCCATGATCTTTCTGCTATTTTTTCTATGTTTCCTTTATGGAATAAAGTTCTTGAAGTTTGAAGTAATCAAATCCAACATTTGATTTACCTTATGAAGTGTCTCTATATTATGAAGATAATCTGTTACATCTTTTCTCTGTTAACTTTATAGTTTTACATTTTATATACAGTTTTTTAAAAATTATTTATACTTTTTTTGATATATGGAGTCTTGCTCTGTTGCCCAGGCTGAAATGCAGTGGTACGATCTTGGCTCACTGCAACCTCTACCTCCCAGGTTCCAGTGATTCTCCTGTCTCAGTCTCTAGGGTAGCAGGGATTACAGGCACATTCCATCATGTCCAGCTAATTCTTGTATTTTTAGTAGAGAGGAGATTTTACCCTGTTGGCCAGGCTGGCGTCGAACTCTTGACCTCAAGTGATCTGCCCGCCTTGGCCTCCCAAAGTGCTGGGATTACAGGCCTGAGCCACCGTGCCCGGCCTATATGCAGGTCTTAATACACAGCAATATCTCTGTGCTCTGCGTTTTGAACAACTATTGTGTCTTGCACCAATACCACACCCTTACAATTTTGATTTTATAGAATGATAATCTAATATATTTAAATTGATTTTATTCACCCACTACTGTGCTTTATGTGATCATTTTAATAAATCAAATTATTTTTATATTAATTTTAATATTTATATGAGATCAAAAGAACTTTGCTGTTGTCAGTTTAGCATTTTTCTCTTATAAAAATAGATTTTGCAAAGGCCTTTGTAGGTAGATGGTAAAGCGTCTCAGTTGAAATCTCATTATTCTTTCACTGACTGTCGTTAATTTAAAAAGAAAAAGCAAACTAATTTTTCACTTTAAACTACCCATTAGTAATTTTGAAGCCAGTTTGTTTGCATCTATTACAATGTCTCAAAATCTCTAAAAACATCTAGCTATACTTGTATCTAAATAACGGCTATACTGTATCTATTTACCTCCTAACAAAATCATCTCAAATACATTTAATTATTTTTTTCTAAATGATATCAGATGACTATATAAATCTTTTAGTTTTCAAAGTTATAAACTAGATTCAGTATAAAAACAACAGCAAACTAAATCTTGGTACTAAAGTAATATTTTTTCTCAAATATTATGTATTAAATAAATAATAGAATTATTATTCCAATGACTGGCTATGATACAATAAGTGTAAATTTAATTATAAATTGTATTATTTAAAAAGTTACTGTTTGTGTAATATTAGATTAGGATATAGATAGGATATATTGGTCTCTAAGTTATTAAATTCTCTTGGATAATTTTATGTATAATTTTTTCTCAGATTTGTATTTTCTGAAAGTTTCTGCTAATTGAAATAGCCAAAGAAATGTAGAATAATTAACAATAAAGTGGAGTGCATTAATTACAAAGGTAAGGACTGTGGTATCCAAGAAAGTGGGAGATGAAATTATATGAAAGTTGTAAAGCCTTTTCAAGTAAGTTTTGTTGCTGATTCATTCTTTCTGTCTCCTCATCGTCGTCATCTATCCCATAATTCACTTGATATGTGAGGACTGCTCATTTAGTTACATATTAACGTTCTATTGCTGCTATAAAACATTACAACTAATTTACTGGTGTAAAACAACACAAATTTATTTATTTTTTTTTAAATTTCTGAAGGTCAGAAGTTTGAAATCAGTTTTGCAGGACTAAAATCAAGTTTTCCACAAGCTGATGCTTCTGGAGTCTAAAGCAAGAAATCTATATCCTTGAGTTTTTCAGCCTCTAGAGAACAGTAGCATTCCTTAGCTCATTACTCCTTTCTCCATCTCTAAAACAAGCAGCGCAACATCTTCTATCTTCTCTTGTGTCTGGTCCCTGCTTCCACTCTTGAATTCTCTCCTTCTGACTTTAACACTTCTGTTATAAAGGCCCTTGTGATTATCTTTAACCTCAAAATATAATCCAGGATAATCTTCCCATCTCAAGACCCTTACCATAATCACACCTGAAAAGTCATTTTTTTTTACCATGTAAGGTAAAATATTTACAGGTTCTAGGGATCGAGGTATGGATATTTTGGGGTGCCATTATTAAGCCTACCACAGGTCACATAATATGAGCATTATTGGTGATCTAGCAAAAAACTAGGATGGGACTTGATGAGACAAAGTGTCCGATCTGAAGGCAGATTAAGGAAGAAGGAGAGGATAAGAATTGTAGCCATTGGATATAGAAAACACTGTTTAAGAAGTTTGCTGAAAACCACCAGAGGAATAATTGAATACTCGCTGGCAGAAGTGCCATTAATAACTTGTTTTACTCTTTTAATATAAAATGTGAAAAAATGACATGTTTTGTTGATGGGCATAGGGTAATAGTAAAAATACTGATGTAAAAGGAAAAGAAAATAGTTTCTGGAAAGATTTCTTTGATTAAGCAAATAGGGATTAAAGCATGAATAAGAACATGAAAAGTATATTTATGGAAACAAGAAGGTAGAATGTAAAAGATAGATGACAGCACATGGATAAATATGAGGTTGACAGTTGAAAAAAGTCTTTTTTGCCCAGTTCTCAGTGAAGTAGGACCTGAGTGTTGTTGAATTATTATAGTGGCATGTGAAGTGTTTAAGACAGCAGTTCCCAAACTTTTTGGCACCAGGGACTGATTTCGTGGAAGACAATTTTTCCATTGCCAGGGTTGGGGGGATGGGTTGGGGATGAAACTGTTTCAACTCAGATCATCAAGAATTAGATTCTCACAAGGAGCTGCGCAACCTAGATCCCTCCTATATACAGCTCATAATAGGATTCATGCTCCTGTGAGAAGCTAATGCCCTTGCTGAACTGACAGGAGGCAGAATTCAGGCAGTCATGTGAAATCTATTGATGCAATTTTGACTTCTGAAGAGGATGTACATTACTCATGTGTGCATACTCCTTTTATCACTTATGGTGGGATATACTAATTAGTGCTACTATATTAAATGATCTGGGAATCTAGTATCTTACATTTTGGGTCTGTATTTCTAATGTGTAAGTTACAACAGAAATGTATGAAATAATGGAGTTAAAATGGTAGAAGCAAAAGCATCATGGCATAGTTGAAGTAATGTGGCTTCTTGTTTCTGTCTTTGGAAAATCATCTAGTATAACAAAGCATCTGTTTTGTCATTTTAAATATAAGAATAATATCTACCACATTGAATCTCTGTGAGGATTTATTGTGATAATCTGCTAACAGAACTATTACACAACTGTATCAGTCCATTTTCACCCTGCTGATAAAGACATACCGGATACTGGGCAATTTATAAAGAAAAAGAGGTTTAATGGACTCACAGTTCCACGTGGCTGGGGAGGCCTCACAATCAAGGCAGAAGGAAAAGGCACTCTTACATGGTGGCAGGCAGGAGATAATTTGTGCAGGGAAACTCCCCCTTATAAAACCATTAGATGTCATGAGATGTTCACTATCACAAGAACAGCACAAGACAGACCTGCCCCCATGATTCAATCACCTCCCTCCTGGCCCCTCTCAGGACAGCTGGGAATTGTAGGAACTACAATTCAAGATGAGATTTGGGTGGGGACACAGCCAAACCATATCAACAACCATCACAAAAATAAATATAAATAAAAACTATACTCATTTAATATCTGGTCCTTGTTACTATTGTTGTAAATAAGTTTGTTTTGTTATTACTCCTCTGGTGGTGGAAAATAATAGGTTGGGAATACATACTGCACTAATTTCATATGTATTTTGAGATCAAATATATTATATATATAGCTATATAGAGATTATATAAATTTATGTATAATATACACATATGCACAGTACACGTACGCGCGCGCACACACACACACGCGTTCTCTTTCCTAGACTAAGGATTGCAGTTATATAACTTCATGTAGATCTTTGATCAAATTTGAAGTTGAAATATTTTGCCCACATACATTGGGAAGTTATTTTGGACATCTTAAAACCTTTACTGATGATCTAATCATCTTATCAATCCCAGCTTTGTGGTTTTATTTTTCAGCCTAACTTCAAATCACTAATTAACATAATTAATATATGTATTTTAAAATATTGAATTAAAATTTAAAAAATCTCTTTTTGTGTAAACAAAAGAAAGTAACTGGTATCATTGAGATAATTGTATAATTACTTGTATGATAAAATATATAATAAATATATAAATAATATATCTAATCAATATTAAGTATTTCTTTACAGTAAGTGTAAAAATATCAGCAGAATATTACCAGTTGTGATGGTGGTAATAAAATATGATAAACCAGATGACTTCTGCCTTCTTTCTTATGAATAACATATAAAGAAATCTAACTTGTTAGAAGTGCATGAAAGGAAATAAATGTCTGTATATGTCTGTACATATATACATATATATTGAAACCATATATGCATATGGATAAGTAAAGAACAGCATCTTTGGAATAAAAAAGATCCATAGCTATAAACATTTATGAAATAGGCTGCACATTAGACTCTCAAAGGGAAACTCATGAAGCACTATCTTTGAGAGTCTAGTACATAGTTTCATGAAACTTTGTAGCCAGTTACTGAAATACTTTTGTTATAATTTAATGATATTCACTTTATAAAAATACAAAGGGAGTTGGTGGGACTCAACTGAATAATAATTTGTTTCAATTGAAATCTAAACTTATTTATGTGCAAAATAACAAATAGTTCCTCCCTAAAAATACACACTATATATAGCCTCCATAGCACAGCATGAGCCAAATAGATTTGTATTTACAGATTTATCCCAGAATATTTCAAATGAAGGGGAAATTTCAGGGCAGCATGAACACTATGTGAATCAGGAATACATGTTACTCCATGTAGTAAAATAAAAAAAAAACAAAAGCTAGTGAACAATAATATTAATAAGATTTCTCAGATTATTCATTTTTAACACAGAGCAGCTAAATGTCGTTGCTTTGGGAATACATTTTTATCAAGCAATTATATATTTTAGAATTTTTTTAACATTTTATAAACATTTTGACCAAAGACACTTAGGTTCTATCAACAAAGAAATATTCAGATTGTTTTTCCCCTAACAAACATGAAAACATGTGAGTGAATAAACTATTACTATTTTATGTCTACTTCTTCTTCGATGTTTTAATTAAAATCAATGGTCCATTTTCTACTAAGATGAAAAATAAAACCAAATCATCATGGAATTTAATTAAATATTTACAAAAGCTTATCTATGTGTATTATTTTGTTTTATAAGAAAATAATGAATATTCTAGACAAATATGTTTACTTAAATCATCTTCAATTAAGTGGTGTTATTATAAAGAAGTAATTTACTTAAAAATAGTTTACTGCTGTTGTTTCTAAGGGGACATAAAAATTATTCCTTCTGTAAAGTTTGGGTTTATTTTGAGAGCAATATGAAGATACACCATTAAAAAATTCGTAGGGAAGCATAGACTGAATTTTCAAAAGTATAACAAAGTGTGTAGGCTAGGTGAGAAATGGGAAGCATAAATCACAATTACAAAACAATAAGCTAAACAGAAGTCTTAGGGGCTGATGGAACATGAGGTAGAAAGGGAAGTGTTTGGTTTTGTTTGATTTTATGCCAAGGAAAAAAATCAGAAGGAATTTTTTTTTCATGTAAAAATCCCATGAGAGAATAAAACCAAAGGTGCCTAATAATGCATTCAATTGGGTTGGTGCCTGGGAAACCCAACCAGGAAATTACTTGAAGCTGCATCACACAGCCAGACTGAGAGCATATGCTCCAAAGGAAGGCTGCTGCTTTCATAGGCAGGGTCCATGCCCCAATTAGTAAAATGGAAATAATAATGTTAATTGATCACTGGGTTCTTTGAGGATTAAATAAGCTAACACTATTAAACACTTAGAACTGTACATGGCGGATTGAAAACTCTCCACCAACGTTACCTTTTCTATCCACAGCACGTTGCTTTCTTGACTAATCTGCTGTCAAGCAGAAAACCCATGGGGAGTGGGAGGGGTGTTAGTGAGTGCAAAGTCTACACACACAAAGTTATAGGGATATAGAGCTTAAATTAAAGAAACCATAAAAATGGCTGTGCCAAGGGTGATAGATGGGCATGTGGCATTTGTAGAGCATACTGGCATACATTTTTTCGGGAATACTGTGGGTAAAAACTTGTTACTTCAAAGCAAAGTTTTAACCATTGCAAATAGATATTGAGAGAACCCCAAATCAAGAAGTAAGTACTCTGATCCAAATCAGTAACAAGTAGGCAGAAATG
The DNA here is from genome assembly GCF_006542625.1 of Nomascus leucogenys. Lineage (NCBI taxonomy): Eukaryota > Metazoa > Chordata > Mammalia > Primates > Hylobatidae > Nomascus > Nomascus leucogenys. Next base: position 68,378,141 of record NC_044393.1, read on the forward strand.
ATTTGACAAACATGAGTACATAATAAAATATCAGGAGAATTTTGAGAGTGAAAGGACAAGAGCAAAAAGTAGAACAGATAGACACCTGCATATACACAGGTGTAAATCACACTTATGTATATGTGTGTGTACATATACATGCACATAACATATACTACAATATATTTCCATATAAATAGCTCATAACTTGTTACTGTATTTTTTAAAGTAATAATTTAGTTAATCACGTAAGTGGTTCTTAACCCATAGAAGTGATATGATATTTTTGACTAAACTTTCTGCTGCCAGCATACAATACTTAACATAGGCAACTCTAATTAATTAACGCTGTTTATGGACTAAAGTTTTCGTTTGTCTGTTTTGGTTTAGAAACAAGGTCTCGCTCTGTTACTCAGGCTGGAGTACAGTGGTGTGGTCATAGCTCACTGCATCCTGGAGCTCCTGGGTTCAAGGGATTCTTCCACCTCAGCCTCCCAAGTAACTAGGGTTACAGGTGCTCATCAACATGCCTAGCTAATATTCTTAATTTTCAGTTTGTTTTGGTAAAGATGAGGTGTTACTGTATCGCTCAGGCTAGCCTCTAACTCAGCTCAAGTGATCCTCCTACAGTGGCCTCCCAGACTGTTGAGATTACAGGTGTGAGCCACTGCATTCAGACTGTTTTTATGAAATAAAGTTTAAAGGGTAATATATATCCTACACATTAATACATACCAGCAATCAGGTCATTGTAGAAAATAAATCGTAAGTAAAATAATCAGGAAATTATCTAATAAATCATGTTTTAATACAATTGTATTACAAGTATAAATATAGGAAGCATAGAATAAAGCCTATTACTAATAAACCACATTGATCACACTGATAAATTGAAAGTGTTCATTAATGTTGTCTTCTGTGGTAAGTATCTGCTAAATTTCAATTATTTGTGTGATAGATGAATTAATATTAGAGTTTAGGGCAAAAATACTAAAATTCCCAGATTTTGACAATCTGAGATTATTATTTTTCAAATATATTAAGAACAGAAACGTATCAAGGACATTTTTCAAAAGGTCAGACTCTAGCCTTAGCTTTTCAGAATATATTAATTGTAAAACATCACTAATGGATTCCCTGGTTGACTGAGCAACTGCTGGATATACTATTGGACAGATGTCTTAGTCCCTGAGAGTTGTATCTGTATCATGTAAACTTATAATGAGTAACACCCATTTTCTGAACTTCTATACCCATAGGTAATTAAATGCCTTCCTTGCTCATAGTCTGTTTCCTAATCTAAAAGGCAAACTACCTGGCCAAACATGCAATACCACCTAAACTGTCTTCAACCTTCTCATTATTCAAATGACCCCCATGGTTTTTGCACAAAACACTGCCTCGTATTTCTTTCCTTTACATCTGCTCACCATTCAGTTCCCCGAGTCTTAGTCAGTGTACATGTTTCACCTTAGGATGTATAAATTAGACCTTTTTAGAGTATGGTAATATAAAGGCATCAAAACAAATGAAAGCTAAGAGGTAAAAAGTGTGTGTGTGTGTGTGTGCGTGTGTGTGTGTTTTGGTATTTTGGAGATAATGTTGGGTTTCTTACAGTGAGTGTGGGGTTCTAAAATATCCAATGTATGAGAATGTAAGAAATTGGGAGAACGTATAAAAAAAAAACTCACAGAATTCTCCTATTTTTTCCTTCTGTACTTATTATTATATCTTTTATACAGTATCTTTACAACAGCAATCCCTTCGTATGTCTAATAAGAGTTTATGTACTTAAGGTCACCTTGCCCTTTCTCTTCACAAAAGAACTCTTCTAAGAGAGAGGAAAAATGCCTTCTCCCAGTTATCTTCTGACCTTATAAAGGCTTCATCCTGGACTAAGAAAACTGAACAGGCCTTCCAAGATTTCTCTTACCTCCTTTCAATAGGTACATATTTATCTTAGAATTGCTTAATGCAGAATGTTTTATAATGTGACCTAATTGTCAGAATCCTTATTTGAATCCATAAGTATTTTTTATATCACAATAATAAGAGAAAAGTTTTATTTGTAAGGGTATTGTGAATAAAGGAGTGGCTTTAACAATTCCATCCACCCATCTCCACCCAACATCCCACAGTAGGGTGTTTTTACTGAGCTGACATCCTTGGAATGCATAGGTGCTAAGGCAAGAGTCTTCCTCAACATTAGTTGATTATGGCCCTATATTTCCTTTGTTTTTCTGTATAATACTTACAGAACTGTAAGGTATATGAAAAATTCCATGTTTAATTGCATACAACTCAATTGATTTTCAGAAATGGGATGCGCTCATGTAACTAGTAACTGGATCAAGGAATAGAAACAGCACACAGAAGCTAACCTTTCCATCCACTGTTTTTTACTTGATATAAAAAAATACTAACATAATGTACTGTTTTGCATTTGGCTTTTGTCATTTAACTTTGTATCATAAGATTTAGCCACATAACTAGGTGTAATTATAGATCATTTATTCTCCTTGCTACACAGTATTTCTTTGTGTGAATATAGCACAACACATTTATCATTCTTCTGTTAATGGACACTTGGGTATTTCCAGTTTGAATCCATTAAAAATAGTTTTGCTTTAAACATTATAGTATATATCTTTTTCAAGAGACTTTATTTTTTAGAGCATAGTATGCATCTTTAGGAAACTATGTGAACACATTTACTGGGGGTGTATCCTATGGAATTGCTGGACCAGAGGATTTGCAAATGCTTACTTTTAGCGGATATCATTGAAAAGTTTTCTAAAGCATTTGCAGTGCATGAGAGTTCCAATTTCGTCACAAATTCAAAATTTGATGTAATTGTTTTTGTTTCATTTCAGCCATTTTTGTGAGTAGAAAGTGATTTTGCATTGTTGTTTTGCATTTCTTTTAATAATATCTATTTAACTTGGGAATATTTTCAAATATTTATTGATTATTTGCATATTCTCATCAACAGAGTGCAAGCTCAAGTGTTTACCATTTTTACTGGGTTGTTCAAATTTTTTCTTTTTTAATATATATATAGCAAAACATCACTTAATATCACCCATAACTTCTTTGAAAGTATACATTTAAGAAAACTGATTATTTTTTTAAAAAGTTTTATTTCGCATCAGTATTATAATAAAATTACTTTTTTAGAGGGTCTGCTAGACTTTATTTCACTTAAAGTTACAGTTTCTAAGAACCTATCTACAATGTTAAGTGAAGACTTGCAGAATACTACCTAAATCTCTTGCTGAACAATTTGTTACAAGTATCTTCTCCAACTTCCTGGATGCCCTTTCACTCTGATAAGAGTTTAGAGAGAAGTTTTTCATTTGAACATAGTTTAATTTCTTTTAAGTTATCATTTTTTCTTATCATTGGTGCTTTCTGACCCCTTTTCAGAAAGCTTGTCTACTCTATCGTCACAAAGACACTCACATGTTTTTCCTTTATTGTTTTTCTTCCTAGTAAGATCTTCAGTTCGCGTGTGCGTGTGTGTGTGTGTGTGTGTGTGTATTTTAAGAGGGTAAAATAAAGATCCAGATACATATTCTTTCACAGATGACTATACAATTGAGCCACTAACATATGTTGAAGTTCTATTTTTTTACAACTACACCGTAGTGTCACCTTTGGCGTAAATCAACTATGTATATGTGCATCTGTTCCTCTACTTCATTCTGGGTGCTTGGTCAGTATGACTATTCTTGCACCTACACTGTCTTAGTAACAGTGGATTATGCTATCTGTTAGTTTAAATCCTTAAGCTTTGTTCTTTAAACAACCCTCTCTATTTTTGTGCTGATGGAATTTCATTTGTGATTATTTCAAATCTGACATCTTTCCATGTTGAATTCTTCAAAGAGTAGTCATTGTGTAACCCTCTCTTTGTCTCTTTATTTTACTTTTAAAAATTATGCCTCATTTGGGAGGTTTTGCACAACTTTTAAAAAAATGTTTCTAGATATTTTGTGATATTTCAGTACTACTCAATATCTTTTTTGTTATTATAAAATTAAAATTTGATTTATTGCTTATTTATTGTGTATCTAGTGGTCTTTTCAAACTGATAAGTTCATTTATAAATTTATTTATAAATTTGTTTGTGGTTACTCAGATTATCTTTATTTACAATTCTATGGCATGCCTGATGATAGTATTATTTATTCCTATGTCTTTGCTGTATGTATTTGCATGTTTTCTTAAATTTGTTTTTACCTTTAGGTCAAGTAAAGGCTGCTTGTATTATTTTAAATGGAAGTAGTAGCAGTCATCTTTATCTCCCTCCCAACCTCAGAGAAAAATATTTCAATAATTAACCATTAGATATGATATTTGCTGTATTATTAATACTGTTTGTTTTGTAAATAGTCTAGTTTAGACTTCTTAAAACAAATGTTTATTCTGTGTCTACTCAGTCATGATTTTTCCTATATTTTTACTTGATGTGCACATTGAGTATTGAGTGCTTAATCAAATTTGCCTTTCTAGAATAAATCAATGGCATGCTATTTACATATCACTGAAACTAATATACTAATTTATTTTTTAGGACTGTTTGCTAATGTTTATGAAAGAGATTGACCTATCACTTTTCTTTGCATATATTTTGTCATATAAAACAGTTACTGGTCATATAAAATTAGATGGGATACATTTATTCCTTTCCTCCTCCCAGGAAATAAGTATGTACAATTGATATTCTTTCTTTCTTAGAATTTTGTGATAATTCAACAATGAAGTTAATTGAGGTTAGAATTTTCTTCATGAGATTTTTAAGCTAGATTCAGCTTCTTTAAAATAGCTATTCTAAGTAATATTTTTCAATAAATTTGTATCTTCCAAATATTTTGCCAATTATTTTGGAAAAAACTTTTATTGTTTTTCAAAATACACTGTCTTATTTACATATTTAGAACCATCTCAGTACTTCAGACACCTGCATTTCTCACTCATTGGATTGACATGGACTATGGACAAGGAATCACATTCCGGGATGTTGTGGGGGGGGGGGGGGGGACATTGGGTATACTAATGCTAATGCATTATGGTGCAAAAAAATAATGGTAATAAAAATACATTTCAATTACCTAAAAAAAAAAAAAAAAAAATAGACTCTTTATTTCTTTTTTTTTTACTTTTATATATTTTTCCTTGATCTTCTTCCTAGAATTTTATTAATATTATTAGACTTTTCAAATAAATAATTTACATTGATGATTTTCTATATTTTGATGTTTGCTCTTTATCTTCTGTTGTATTTATTCGTCTCTTACATCTTTATTTAGGATTTATTTTCTGTTCCTTTTCTAGAAAAGTGAGCTACCATCATTATGCTTTCTGTTACTATGAGTTTGACTATTTTAAATACGTTATGTAAATAAAGCCATGTAGTATTTGTCCTTCTGTGACTGACTGATTTTACATAGCATAATGTCACTTATGTTCATTCGTATTGTCAAAAATCATAGGATTTTTTCCCTGTTAAGACTGAATGATATTCCATTGTTCATATATACCACATGTGCTTTGTCAATTCACTTATCCAATGGGCATATACCTGGTTTCTACCTCTTGGCTATTGTGAATAATGCTGCAATAAAAAATGGGAGGTGCAGATAGCTCTTTGAGATTCCCATTTTAATCATTTTGGATATGTACCTAGAAATGAGATTGCTGCATCATATGGTAAGTCTTTTCTTAATTAATGAGGACCGTCCCTATTTTTTTCATAGTGGTTGCACTATTATACATTCCCCCCAAAAGTGTATAAGGGTTTTATTCTCCCCACATCCTTATCATCAAGTATCTTGTTTTCATTTGATGACAGCCATCCTGAGAGGTATGAGGTGATATTCATGGTAGTTTTGATATACCTTTCTCTGACAGTTAGTTAGGTTGAGCACCCATTCATATACCTGGTGGCCATTTGTGTGTCTTCATTGGAAAAATGTCTGTTTCAGCCCTTTATCCATTTTTAATAGATAATTTATGGCTTGAATGTATTTTCTCCTACTTAGTAGGTTGCCTTTTTACTCTGTTGATTCTTTTGCTATGCAGAAGCTTTTTAGTTTGATGTAGCCCACTTGTCTATTTTTGCTTTTGTTGCCTATGCTTTTGGTGTCAAAACCAAGAAATCATTGCCAAGACCAATGCCAAGATTTTTCTTTATGTTTTCTTCAAAGAGTTTACAGTTTCAGGTCTTACACTTAAATCTTTAATGCATTTTTAGTTTATCTTGGTGTATGGAGTAAAATGGGAGTCTAATTTCATTCTTACTCATATCCAGTTTTACCAACACCAATTGTTTAAGAGACTACCATTTTACAGTTGTGTGTTTTTGACACCCTTGTCAAAGATCAGAAAATTAGTTTCATCATGTTTTGTCACATCACATACCAAATTTGTAAGATGTCTAAATGCAACTAAAAGTAATGTTAAAAAACTGTTGTTGGCTCTCCCATGGCATTCTTGCACTGACTAATTTTTCTGCATTGGCATTATTTTAATGATGCAGACATTTTTTGGGCAAATTAATATACGTTCTTCTATCCATACTGAATTTATTGAAAAACATATTTTCCCTGTACTATTTTCAATGAGCCATGTTGAAAAAAATAAATTTATTTTAAATCTTTATTTTGTAAATATTTAATTTAGTTTAATTTAATTTCAATACAAAAATATATTTTACATGGGATTAACTCATGTTTTAGATTAATTTGAGATTTTAAATATTTTGTTAAGTTTTGATGTGATATCAGAGGACTGTCCTATTTTAGCTTAATAAAGTAATAATCTGTCATGTATATATTCATAAGTCCCCTTGGTAAACAAGGGAAGTTCTCAGTATCTTGTAGATTCTCTGAGATAAGCGGGATGGGAGATGAATCTGAGAGATTCAGACTCCTAATGCTGAGAATCTTGGCCATAGAAATATCTACTCAAAAAGGGGATGGAGAGGAAGAAAGGAAACATGAAGCAGAGACCTTAGACTATCCATAGTGTTACATAATGTATTGTGTTGGTGATGCAGGCACATGCAGGATCCAATGATCTACCTAGCAATGACTCAATAACTAGGCTATGCAAGATGAGAGATTATCAGTAAGTGGGTGCTTTCTGGTGGTTCTTTGTTGTACCCTGACAATTTTCTTCTAAAGTTCTCCTTTCTATGATATATATTTGCCTATTTCTGTACTCACAGTGATTTAAATGCTAGGCTTATAGCTTCAGTCAACATTATTTATATAAAAAATATTGCTCTGAGGGTTACTTTGTAAAATTGCTTAAGTTGTGCATATGTTTAGCTTCCTTCTAGTCTCGGAATAGCAGAAGTAGTCTCTTATTTTTAGAGACTTTCAATGACTAACTTTGTCATATAGATTCTTGATTTATTTAGATAAACTTCAGCTCACCGACTCTTCTTTAAGATTTGAGGGATCATTCAAAAGTTAAATGACTGAAGAAACTAATAAATTAAGAAGAGAACTGATGTGGATAGTAAACTCTTCATTGTTTAATATTAAACTATTTATTGTTTAATAAAGAGTTTAAATTATGGAAAAGACAGAGTATTTTTCTTTTGTTCTGCAAGCCAGTGTTGCTCTGGGTGCATTTTTTTCCCCAAGGATTTTATGTAACAAATTGGCAACTGTTTTGTTTTGTTTTGTTTTTCTCTGTGATCAGGCAACAAAAGTAATTTGGAATATTTGTACATTCTTTGAAAGGAAAGGGAGGACAACAAAATGTTGCCATATAGTATGACCACTCAAATTTTTAAAAAGCAAAGTTTTTAGGGAAAATATATTGTAAATGATTATAAAATGAAAGAATGCACTTCTTGATAATAAATAAAATGGAAACATTAATTTAATAACAAAAATACCTAAAAAATGTTATGACATTTTTCTTCCTTACTCTGGAGGACACTTCGCCGTTTCTCTCTTATTATATGTTGACTAATTCGCTCAGAATCAGACTGAAAAATCACTTTTCCCATGAGTTAATTTCCCTAGTGGAATCCAAGGTCATACTTGAAATCAATTTTTCATTACATTATGCTAAGCTTATATATCACACTTTCATTCAACTATTTTCTTTACCTTTATGCATATATAATTGCCACATATTCATACTTTTTATAGTAGGGTATTTAACTTTTTCCCAAATATACAGATATAGGGATCAAAGATACAAAGTGTAAATTTACGACAATCTAGAATGGCACTAGTTACTTATATAAATCCAGGTAGTTCTTAAGTAGAGCTTTTGGCAATAATTTTAGTTTATTATCGGGACATAACTTTAGTTCAATATTTCTATGGTTGTTATCACATATGTGTTTATTATTGGGGAACTTTCATAATCAACTTTCTTTATTCAATTTAAACTTAGAGAAAAGTAATTAGAGCTATAGAATAGAAAGGTGAGAGGAGTTTCTTGTAAGTGTTGTAAGTTTATTTTTAATGTAAGTGAAGGTTTATTGTTTTATAATAGGCTTTATTATTTATTTATTTATTTATTTTTTATTATTATACTTTAGGTTTTAGGGTACATGTGCACAATGTGCAGGTTTGTAAAGCAGCTTTATACTTACATATAAATTGATGAGATAGTTTCCATATAGAAAATGTCCAAACATGCTGGCACATAGTTTCCCCTATTGTTAACATCTTACATTAACAAGATACATTTGTCACAATTAATTAACAAATTTTGATTTGGTATTAGTAACAATAGCTCACATTTTATTCAGATTTATATTTTACCTAATCTCATTTTCTGTTCCAAGATGTAGGCTTTTAAAAAATTTACCTTTGCACTTACTTGGTATTAAAGCAAGGTATTTCAATCTCATCAGGTATATTTCCTGCATAAGTCCTAGAACCATCTTTTCTCCAAAGATCCCTTGTTTTCTTTATTAGATAATCATATTAACAACCAAGATTTTACACTAAGTGTGCTCATTGCCACTGAAGACTTACTCACTTACACAGCATATATACATATACATGCTGCGTAAATATATATGCATATACTAATCCATGTATTTACGTATTTATAAATATTTCTATATGTAACCATCTTTAATTTTATTATCCTAACCATGATTTCTTACTAATGTCTCAACTCTAAGCCATTAATAAATGTATCATTCTAGCCTCTTCCCCTTGATTATCTATAAATTTCCTGTCCAACAATGAGAAACCTGGTTTCACCATGCATTATCCATTGACTTGATTATTCCTAATGGTATTTTAAGTGTATTTAATATTATCTGATAATTTGAATTTTTTTTCCTAACACCATGTGAACCTTTTATTCTGAGACTATATGTTTTACTACTTAATCTTTTCAGCTGTTTTTCACTTCTTATCTTTTGCCATATTAAATTTAAGGATTCAGCCAGACTCATACATATATTGTTCAAGTCTCTATTATTTTTGACATTATTTTCTAAAATCCTATGTGTACACATTGAACTGCATCAGGTGATCTCTTACAATCAGTATGTATTTCAATATAATAGGACTTGCAGTAAAACACTTTGCAGAACTTTGAGCAATTTGCAATAATTCTACTATCTCATATGTATTTTGAGTGTGTATGTGTGAATGTGTATGTGTTTGTGCTATTGTCTAACATCCATTTTTGTAAGCCTCTGATTATACATTAAAACTCACCAGATATGATAACAACTCTTTGAAATTCAAAGAAAAATCTATCAAATACCTAATACAGGTTCCTTTAACATGACTTTATGCAAAATATATTGAGAAGAGGTAACTGTTGGCATAATTTTCTTTGAGAAAATGATTCTTTTATTACTCATTTTATCATATACTTTCAGGGATAAGTTATATTGAGAAATAGATTCTGCCTGTTTTGATTAGGCAATACTATAATGCATTGTAGATTTTGTACATGTCAGATGATTTCTTATTTGAAAATGATAAATATGATCAATGATAGTAAAACAGGTGTTTAATCTTATTTTTTCAGTAGTAGGCAGAACTTCCTTTAGCTCCATTCATGCTTCATTGACCAGTAAGGGGATATTCACAAAGACTCTTGGCTTGATCAAACTTCAGTCATACTCCTGAATTTTCTCTTAGGCACATCTCTGCAACTCCTTGTAAAATTTAGTTTGAAGAAGAATACTGCCAGGTCACTTTAGCAAGAACTTCCCAACATTTGATATCTGATCATCCTGCATATCTGATCAAGCTTCTTATCCTTCAGTATCCCTCAGATGATGTCTCATGACTGTGGCTTGCCTTCAATACAAATCCCATTAGGTTGATTCAGCTAGAATCCCACTAACTCTTAAGGCTTATGCTTAGTAATTTTCCATGCACTGACATCCCTTACTGTCCCCTGCTCCTTGATTGTAAATTTCCAATTGTGTATGCTGTATTCTGAGTTGAACCCAATCTCTCCTCTACTGCAAAATCCGATACTATGCAGTAGTCCTGATTAACATTTATCTTACTACTTGCTTTAACAAGTGTCATTGAATAATTTTTCTTTAACAGTATGAAAAGCTTGATCATGGAATTGATTTGTAATCTATGACCAAAAACTAGTGAAACTCTTACCAGCACTTCAGAACCAGCAGACCCATTTAGCTAGCTTCAATACCAAAGTAGATATTTCAATTGTGACTTATTTTGCATAGTTTCACACTTTCTCATTGCTGCATATTTTAAACTGTAAAAGTTATTTATGTATTGATACTATTAAAATATGTTGGAATAATACTAATATTTGTAAGATTAATATAATTGACAGATCCATGGGCTAGTATATTTTGGTCACATTGGTATACATTAGAATTGCCATGTTTTCTATAGCTATTATTTATCACAAAATTACCCTCTTATTCTTTGTAGTCTGAGCTGAATTTGACCAGTTGGTTTAAATGGAGGCTGTTTTTTGAGAATAAGTCTGCTTATTGGGGTTCTACTATGTCTTTTTGAATAAATTAATATATCTAAGACTTATATGGAATTTATGTTCTTTTGTACTAGTTTATGTGTTATTCATATATTAACACATCTAATCTTCACAAGAACTCAAGGAGTTTGGTTCTATTATTTTATAGGTGAAGATACTGAATAACAGAAAGAGCTTTGAAATAAATTAAGATTGCACAGCTAGACAGTGGCAAACAAAATTTGACCTTGCCTTGGATCTAAATGTGAATTCTCTACTTAGGCACTATATTTGCTATATGTCACCTGAAATATGATCTCTTACCTTCTGGTCTATTTCGTTTGAAGGATAATAAGAACTTAAAAAAAAACTGTGAAGTAATATCAGTAGATAAACCTGGATTTTTAGGATTTTCTCCCATGGAAAAAAGTGGTAGTGTTGGTATTAATTTAACAGCAAAATTTAGGTATTTCACCTTCACCTTGTTGGTGCCTTTACAAAATACATAGTTCTCAAAATATTAATGCTCCTGAAGCTCAAAGCTATTGGTAGTTAATTTGATTATGCAAATTTAAAAACAAATATAAGTAGGATAAAGTTTTGGTGCCAAACATAACTGAATTTTCATAGACTTCACTGGTGGGAGACAGAAAAACTTCTTAGTTATGCGTTCTCGTGGCATAGGCTTCTGGGCATATGTTTTGACTGAGGATAAACAACACGATTTAATCTAAATAGAAAATTAAGATATATTTAGCTAAGAGAGCTTCCATTGACTGTATGTGTTATATTGTACCATGACCCAAATACTGTTTTGGTTCTGTTTTATATTTCAATAAATTTATTTTTTTGAATAATATGATATTTTTGGAAAAGTTTCAAAGACAGTTCAGAATTACTGTACACATCTCACCTAGTTTCCTCTATTATTAACAACTTGCATATCTATGGCACAGTTATCAAAACTAAGAAACTAATACTGGTGCACTATTGATTAACCATGCTCCAAGATTTATTTGAGTTTTATTACTAATTACTTTTCCATATTTGTACTGTTTCTTCTCCAGAATGCAGTCTAAAGTATTGGATTTATTTGCATTTAGTTACCGTGTCTCCCCAGTCTCCTGTGGTTTGTGACAGTTTCTCAGTTGTGTCCTTTTTATTTTTCCTTTTACTTTGATAGTCTTGGTTTTTAAAATGGCCAAGTATCCCGTAGAATGCCTTAATCTGAGTTTTTTCAATGTTTTATTTGTTTGCTTATTTTTTTTTATAATTAGATGGGAGTTATGAGGTCTTGGACAGAATACCACATAGGTGACGTAATCTTACCATGGCCTATTATAATATCTGCTTCATGGCCCCAGTAATGTTTCAACACCTGGTTAAAAATAGTGCTTGCTAGGTATTTCTTCTTTAAGTTGCTATTTGTTGCTTTTCTAGCCTTCTCTTTGGAAGTGAATCATTAAGTTTACTCTAACATCAAAAGTGGAGAGTGGGGAGATAGGAATTGTGTACTACTTGTGGAATAAGAAATATCTGAATGTATTATTTGGAATTATTTTGTAAGAAAGATTTATCTCTTCTTGGCCATTCATTTATCAAAGTATTCTTTAAACACTCAAATAAATTCATTTTTAAACCATCATGTTAGTGATAATTTCTATCACTTGTTGCATTGGTTTCTCAATTTAATTAACTGAATTAACAACAAATAATTGTGAGCATTGTTGCTTTTCATATATGATATATACCTTAAAAACATTACACCATTATTGTAAAATTGCCATTTGAAATTTTCCCTGTAATTTATTTTGAGAGTGGTAAGTGATAATAAAAATTCAGTGAAAAGACAATTATAAAACACACAAATAGCATAACTAAAATACATATGACTGAACATACACTTGTGTACACATAACATTACAATAAAGATGTGCATTTTCAGATGAGTTGTGCAATGCTGATGCTTACAGATACCCTAATCTCCCCAGGTGGGAAATGTCTGCTTTGTATTACTTCTGATACTACCAAGGTAGAGTGGTGGTAAAATAAATGCTGCTAGAAAATTCAATGACTGTAAACAAACAAACAAAGCACCAGAATAAGTCTGGATTTGCCTTATTTTGCCCGTGATTTTTGTTTAAACACTGTATACAGAGTTCTTTCATTTAAGGATGTTTAAGCCCTATCATATTTGAGAAAGGAACTTAAGTTAAACTGATAAAAATGAAATTACTGTCTCAAAGGCACTGATGCAAGTTTAACTAGTATATTTCTGGCACTGATTGCCTTCAGTATAGGGTTTTAAGAAATGATAATAAGTGGATATTATTAAGACTGACTCACCTGGTTCAAATTTAACCCTAGTTCTGAATTATGCTTTGAAAAAATTACTCATTTGTATGTTTTCCTTTTTTTAATTTTATTATTATTATACTTTAAGTTTTAGGGTACGTGTGCACAATGTGCAGGTTTGTTACATATGTATACATGTGCCATGTTGGTGTGCTGCACCCATTAACTTGTCATTTAGCATTAGGTTTTCTCACATAGTTGGAACCTATATGACTTTCTGCTATATTCAGTCTTTAGGTTTGTAACTAGAAAGGAGACTAAGTAACATTCTTATAAAGAATCAGTTTTAAGAAATTCTTCATTAGATAGATAAAGAATAAAAACTTTCCCTAAAATTTCAGAGATTAATTGTGAAGTAAGAATTTTACCCAGTGGCCCTTATAAAGACAAAGCTGATTCAATTCAGGGCTCTTGTCTGAACACAGAAGGATGCACTTCTATTGGTGATGATACCAAATTATCTGGTCTTCAGATATATTCACATATTAAAATATTTTTAAACATAAAGATATATAAGTATTAAAGATAAGACTATAAAAGTAAAATTTTTGAAAATTAACTAATTATATAAATGTATTTTTGAATGGACATAGTCATCTTATTCTAACTTTTAAGTGACGAGAATCCAGATTCAAACTTCTTACTCAGAACTCAACTAATATTTCACCTAATCCTCCCATCTTGCAGATAGGAAGTGCACTGAGAAATATTAAATTAATAACCTCAGTTCGCCTAAGCTCAGTTCACAAAATATAGTTTTACTTAGTTGAGTTTTAACTTTGGTTTAGAGCCTTAAGTTTAATTCTGTGATAGTCTCTATTTGTCAGCCCTAACATGTGAAATATCTAGGTAGGGTATAGATTGTACAAGCAATTTTACAGAGTAATTTATATGATGAGTCATGGGGTTACTGAACCAGTCAGGAATTATGAGACTGCTGCTACACAGAGAGAATCAAATAAAAACAAAAAGGAAGCAAAGCAATGTGAGATAAACAGAGTAGATGTGTATGACATTCTTAAAAGCATCTGTTTTAAGATACCCTGCTGGTAGGAGAAAAATTAAATTACATTCAAATATAATTGTGACATATTTTAGAATATGAAATGTCATTCTGTTTGTCAGGCAGGCTTGTGTTACTTGCATTCACAGCAATTATTATTTTTTATAATTCAAGAGTGATCTAACAAATAGTCTGTCTTACCCCTAATACCAATGCTGAAATTTTAAATACTAGGTAGAAAATATTAATCTTCATGAAGGTGTTTATATCCTTGGAATGGAAAATTTTTCTCTCCATGGACAAACTGTTGATTGTTTTTCTCTCCTATCTTTGGGGAAATGCTAGATTTAATTTATTTTTATAATCACATTTTTTCAAATGTATCTACTTTCTAAGGAAAAAATAATAGAAGAAACTGGGATTTTGGAAATAAATACAATAAAAGGCCCATCAACCAAAGAGTGAATTATTAATAATGTGCATTTGAAATGCTGCATCATGTTTATTTGAAAAGTAAATGATTCTGCCATATCAGATCATCTGAAAAACTGACAAAAATGTATCCAAAGTAAGCCTATGTAAATATATTTATAAAATTGATTATGGAAATATATATAGTTATGCTATTTGTAATGGAAATGTTTAATTTACATAATAATATAAATATGATTTAATTAAAATATTTCATAGTTGATAAAATATTTTAGGCTTTTAAATTTTACTTTGAACCCATATAAATAGCTATCTTTTTAACATTTAAAGGGAAAATATCATTAGCATTTCACAGGTTTTCAAGCTCTACAAGGGGAGAAAAATGAAAACAAAAACAGCATAATTTTGTATTTGGAAGTGCAATGATTTAGGACATAAATTATAATTATAAAATAATTAGGTTATATTACATCATATTGTTGAAAGAAGGCTTCTAAAGCAGCCTGATTAATGATTGCTTCCTTTGTTTTAACAGTAACACATTTTCAATTCTATAGAAAATAAAATATTTAACATCTTACCATCTAATTAATATGCTCATCTTTAATATTTTGGAGACCTCTCACTTGTATTATAACAAACACTGAAATCTAAGTGTCCAAAGTGAACCTTTTCATGTTGGTAGCTTTGCAACTGTTACATAACACTAATGCTGATGGCACTTTGCCATCTGACCATCAGTTTTACTTTGGGAAAAATGCAGTGATGGTACTGTTGTTATGAGAGCATTTCATTTAGTATTTTATAATTTTATGCTTATATTTTCTCCATACTAATGTATTTAAAACAATTTTAAAACTTTAATATTGTAAAAATTTGGAGGATTTGTGTGTGTGTATGAGTGCAAGAATTTGATATTACGTCAAAAATTGTACAGTCATCCCTGAAGTAGATGTCAATATTAAGAGCTGAGTAAGTTATTTCATAATATAGACTTACTTATAAAAGACAAAGTATTTCTAATATACGAAAACATGATTACGAATGAAAAAGAGCTAAACATACAACATATGAAGCTTGCTTCTTACTAAGGTATAATAACACTTTTAAAAGAACAAAAAAGCTGGCAAGACACACAAAGACAGATTTTCTCATTTCCTTCCTTGGCTTTAGGGAGAAAAAGAACTGTACAGAGGAACCCTGGCTTTGGCTGGACCCCAGACCATATGTTAAATTAATTAATGTAAATTATATTGCTTTTTTGAAAAAGCATATGTTCCGTTTCCCATCATTTAAACCTCTGAACCCACATATATACAGAACATGGACAAAACTACACACTTTCCTGCTACTAATAATAAGCAAATAAAAGATAATCCCTTAGTAGGTAAACTCATCCTTAAACAAATTTAACTCATATTAGGTGAGTAAACAGATGGAGTTGGCATAGTGCCTTAAAGGTCAGGAAATTCAGACTTGGTAGAGCTGATGAGATGGAAAGGCAATAGTATAACAGAGCTGAGGATTGTCCGGAGAAAAACTCTTTGTTTCTATCCTCACCTTCAGTAATGACCTTGGATTCTTAATGGAAAGTTTTGAACAAAATCCATATTTTATGATGATATATCATGAAAAGAAGAGCCAAATCATAGACTACAAAAGGGACTGTGTTGATTAAACACCTGCAGTACTTAGTATTTATCTTCCTTAACTTTACAAGGTTCTGCCTATAAAGCCAGCAAAATGGATTAAAAATAGATTTATGAAGTAGCGGATATTATTACTTTGTAATTTTAACTATAGTGTATCATAAATAAAATATTAGGTATTTTAAATTTATTTTGGATTTGAAGAAAGCACGTATAAAGTTATTAAAATTAGTGAGCAACCTATCTGGGATTGACTTTTGTTTTAAGATTTCATGTTCTCAGAAACACAAAGTGTAAGTGTAAGGAGTTGTTGCTTCTGGGATTGTAAATACAAATAAGGCTCTTCCCTTTATTTGCTTTTATGTCTCTTTATTATTCATTCTTCTGAAACAATGATTAAAAGTGAAGTTGTTGGCAAGAAAAGCAGATGGTTTTTACAGCAAATAATTATATTTCCCCATAAAACATATAGAAACTGGGGATTTGTTGGACAACCTCATGTATTTGATTTAAAATATTCTGTTGTCAAATCCATTTTACTCAACTAACAGAAGAGGATTTGTGTTAACACTAAGATAATCATCATTCCTTTTCTCATTCTTCACGTCCACAATTAGCAAATGCCTTTTTAATATGAGAAAATCAAAGAAGTAAGAAAAAATACTTGAGATAAAAATGTTAGTATTGTTATGGGATCTTTGGGTGTTGCTTTTCTGGCCAGAAACCTCTGTGGCCGATGGTGCCTTTTCCTGAGTTCTTGTCCTCCGCCCAGGAAGAATGAGGTACGCAGACAAGCAGAGGGAAAGCAAGATGAAGAGAAGCTTTACTGAGTATTAGAAAAGCTCAGACGAGACCTGCAGGTGGGTAGCTCCTCTCTATAGGCAGGTCATCCCTCCAAGTGTTCAGCTCTTGGCAGAGAGGAGGCGCTGGAGAGGCAGGAGGCCCTGCCAATTTTCCCTGGGTGAGCCTGTAAAAGGCACCACAGTCCCTATTCCAGTCTGTGGGACTGGCAGCCTGGCCCCTAGCTTTCAGGCCCTCCCTGGACTGAAGGTGGTGCCTCACTAGAGACCCATCCCCTTTTTAATATAAGAAAATCAAAGAAGAAAAAATGTGTGAGATAAAAATGTTAGTATGACTAACCTTCCTTAAGTTATTTACATATGACTCTTTTATAAACCCATAAACAAATAAAAGAGTTTACCTTGTGTTTAACAGAGAACAATCTTCTCCATTATTAGTCATTAATCTGAATTTACTTTTTCTTTCAGAGTCTACTTTAGCTTGCAGTTAAGAGTCACAATTATGATGCCAATATGTGTTTCTGGACTTCAGAAGAACTTAATACCACCTCAGTATACCTTGCCTTGTGGGTTATCAATAAATATTTCATATCATTTTGTTTCTTTAAGTCTTAGAAATATGTCATGTGAAGTATTAAGATAGTCATAGTTCTCCAAACCTGCAGAGTATGATGTTATGTGAGAGAATTAAATAGCTTTTCTTAAATAATTTTTTCATGATAAAAGTCACTTAAAAAGCTGTGAGCAGATCTCATTTCCCAGAGCACTACCAGCTCCAGTTCCTTTTCTACACAATTTGGCTTTGAAAATCCATTATCTATCTATATATTTTTATCAGTGTAGTTTTAAAAAGTGGCTGGTCGTTCTTCACTGCTGAAGCATGTTGAAAGTCATTTCTACTTACCAGATTCAGTAATTGGGCAAGAACAAATAAAGCACATAGAAATCAGTGTCTCTGCAAAGAGACTAGTATAATTTTTGCAAACACGGTCACTACTTTGTTTTATTTTCATGTGTACATCCACAAGATTGAACAAGTTGAGCACTTGATGCAAAAAATATAATTTGATTATTTTCCTTTCTCTGAAGATTTCCTTGTTGTCTGCACGGGTTGGATACCAAAGGGTCTATGATCTCACTGGTCATATTGTAAAAAGTCTTCTGGTAACAGTGGCCCCAGAATATTCTCAGTAAAGAATTACCAAGTTTTTTTGCATAAGCCAAACTTACAAAATCGTGTTCATTGTTCTGGAGTACTTTAGGATCATTTACAGCAATAGTAAAAGAGAGAACTTTCTAATTAGAAAACATAAATTTGTTTATGGAAATTCAACTTTATTCTCTACATTTGCTAATTTCAGGATTGTACTTGGGCAACTGAGAAGAAAATGGGGGTGTAATTACAAAGACACTTCTTGAATAGTACCATCTTGAGGTGTTGACATTCTGTGTAGGCTCAGCAGCTGTTCAAAGCTGACATATCGTTTCATTAAGTGCTTTGGTGGAATAAAGTCTGGTTTTCTAGGAAACAGCCCCTGAGATGATGTGGTTTACCTAATGTAGTGATTCTGGGATTTTTTTTTGGTTTTTTTTTTTTGAGACGGAATCTCGCTCTGTCGCCAGGCTGGAGTGCAGTGGCGCAGTGGTGCGATCTCGGCTTAGTGCAACCTCTGCCTCCCGGGTTCAAGCGATTCTCCTGCCTCAACCTCCGGAGTAGCTGGGACTACAGGTGCGTGCCACCATGCCCAGCTGATTTTTTGTATTTTTAGTAGAGACGGGGTTTCACCATGTTGACCAGGATGGTCTCGATCTCTTGACCTTGTGATCCGCCCACCTCAGCCTCCCAAAGTGCTGGGATTACAGGAGTGAACCACCGTGCCCGGCAATGTAATGATTCTTACCCGAATCAATAATGTGTCTCAGCCCCTGATCACTTCTCAGGCTGTGACTGTGGCACTTTTCTCTTTCTGGTTAGAAGTGAGTTGAAGAACAAGAGAATGTTCACAGAAACATGGGAGTAACTAATATAATCTCCCTTCTCAAATTATGTATTACCAGAATTACTTTTTCTGATGGCCATGATCAACTAGTACTGACAGAAGTATTATTACTTATACTGTTCGTGTTATTATTCATTTTCCTTGATTATCCTTGATGCTTATTATTGTTAAAGCAAATATTTTGATTATTTTCTATTTCCCATTTTCTTAATTTCTGTTAGTTTTAAATACATATTTATTTCATGTACTTAATACATTTAGTTTGTTATTTTAGTTTCTTTTTTTTTTTGAGACAGAGTCTTGCTGTCGCCCAGGCTGGAGTGCAGTGGCGCGATCTCCGCTCACTGCAGGCTCCGCCCCCCTGGGTTCACGCCATTCTCCTGCCTGAGCCTCCCTAGTAGCTGGGACTACAGGCGCCCGCCACCTCGCCCGGCTAATTTTTTGTATTTTTAGTAGAGACGGGGTTTCACTGTGTTAGCCAGGATGGTCTCGATCTCCTGACCTTGTGATCCGCCCACCTCGGCCTCCCAAAGTGCTGGGATTACAGGCATGAGCCACCGCGCCTGGCCTCTTTTAGCTTCTAAACAAATTATCAACATAGAAAAGACAACACAATTTTAAAAATCTACAGTAGGGCAGCAAACAGTTTCTGCATTTGAAATAGCAACAAATGTTAGAATAATTATTAGTATGTTTTTATGTCTTTGTGCCACATACTGTGCTATGCATCACTTCATTACACAGTAGGATAACTTAATGTTATGTTTAGGCTGAGTGCAAGGAAACCAGGAATATCCAATAAAGGAATGGGTATTTACATCCGAAAGTACTGGGAAAATCATGGTGAAGGAGATGACTGTCTTACGTAGAAACATGGAAGGAAATTATAGGAAAAGGGCAGAGTGCAACTAAACACACAAGCAAGAAAGTAAATGGCTTGCTTTGGGAATAGCTAGCAACTTTTCTTATTAACACCATATGATCAAAATTATAATGAAATTTTTAAAAATGAAACAATGCAGGTGTTTATGAAAATAAAAAGGGTAAAGAAGAACTGAGAATTTTTGTCTTGATTGTAAGCCTCTGTGAAAACTGTTAGATGTTAAATTTCACAAAAAGGTATGGAGAAGAATATTCATTATAGAAAACAATAAAACAGGAGTTAAAGGCCAAAAATTCAAGCTAAAAACTGTTATAAGAAATTGATAAACAGTATTGTACTCTATGAATCTATCTATGTCCTTATCTATGCATATATGTTTTGCAGAATGCAAGTGGAGGCTCTGAAACTTCTTATCCAGCCTCCTTTACCTTTCCTCCACCTTTCTTCCTGTCAGTAAAAAGAAAACTCTGTTTTAACTCAGAAATATTTTGCTCAGAAAAGATCTTAGAAAAAAATCTCAGAAGTGTTTGTGGTTCAAAAATCTCTGTTTCCTTAAAAACTTAAGTGTAAATACAGTGAAAAGTATTAGATCATCTCATACTTCTGATTAAACATCTTTCTAACTTATAAAACTAATTTGTAATAGTATTCAAACTCTTTCCAAAAATGTTCAATATGCTTTTTTATTAAAATAGATGACATATGAAGAATTTACCACAATGAAAATATCTTATATTGTTGATTGAAAATACCTCACTAATTATTATGTTTCAATGTCTGTGACTGTAAAAATGAGAGAATTTTACTAAATAATTGAAATAGACTTTGCTAGCTCTAATTGATGTGAGTCAATGCATTTTTGCTATTATGAAATAAAAACCCAGTACATTGGCCAAGGCAGTCATTAAATATCAAATCTCCAAAATAATCTCCTTTGCCTCTGTATGTCACTTCCAGTTCACACTGATGCAAGAGGTAAACTCCCAAGGCATTGGGCAGCTCTGCCTCTCTCTCTGGCTCTGCAGGGTACAGGCCCTACAGCTGCTTTCACAGGCTGACGTTGAGTGCCTACTGCTTTTCCAGGCATATGGTGTAAGCTGTTGGTGGGTCTACCATTCTGGGGTCTGGAGGATGGTGGCCATCTTCTCACAGCTCCCCTAGAAAGTGCCTCAGTAAGGACTCTGTGTTGTAGCTCCAACCCCACATTTCCCCTCTGCATTGCCCTAGTAGAAGTTCTCCATAAGGACTCCATTCCTGCATCAGACTTCTGCCTAGACATCCAGGCATTTTCATACATCCTCTGAAATCTAGGCAGAGGTTCCCAAACCTCAACACTTGTCTTCTGCATACCCTCAGGCCCAACACGATAGGGAAGCCACAAAGGCTTGGGGCTTGCACCATCTGAAGCAAAGGCCCAAGATGTGCCTTGCGGCCTTTTAGCCATGGCTGGAGATAGAGTGGCTGGGACATAGGGTGCCATGTCCTGAGGCTGCAAAGAGCAGTAGGGTCCTGGGTCTGGCCCATGAAACCATTTTTCCCTCCTAGGCTTCCAGGCCCATGATGAGAGGGGCTGCTGTAAAGGTCTCTGGAGATGCCCTGAATACATTTTTCCCATTGTCTCAGCAATTAACATTGGCTTCTCAATACTTATGCAGATTTCTGCAGCCAGCTTGAATTTCTTCCTCCAAAATTGTTTTTCTTCTACCACATGGTCAGGCTGTAAATTTTCCAAACTTTTATATCTGCTTCCCTTTTAAACATAAGTTCCAAATTCAAACCATCTCTTTGTGAATGCACATAAATGCATGTTTTCAGAAAAAGCCAGGTCACCTCGTGAATGCTTTCCTGCTTAGATATTTCCTTTGCCAGATACCCAGATAATCTCTCTCAGGTTCAAAGTTCCACAGATCTCTAGGGCAGGGGCAAAATTCTGCCAGTCTGTTTGCTAAGGCATAGCAAGAGTGACCTTTGCTGCAGTTCCCAATAATTTCTCAATGTCTATCTGAGACCATTTCAGCCTGGACTTCATTGTCCATATCACTATCAGCATTTTGGGCAAAACCATTCAACAAGACTCTAGGAAGTTCCAGACTTTCCCATCTCTTCCTGTCTTTTTCTAATCCCTCCAAACGGTTCACCCTCTGCCAGTTAGCTACTTCCAAAGTGGCTTCTACATTTTCAGGTCTCTTTATAGCAGTACCCCTACTTCTGGTACCAATTATCTGTATTAGCCTATTCTCACATTGCTATAAAGAAATATCAGAGACTGGATAATTTATAAATTTATAAATTATAATTTATAATTGACTCACAGTTCCATATGGTTGGGGAGGACTCTGGAAACTTAACAATCATGCTGGAAAGCAAAGGAGAAGCAATCACCTTCTTCACAAGGTGGCAGGAGAGAGAGAGAGTGTGAAGGGTGAATTGTCACATTTTAAAACCATCAGCTCTCATGAGAACTCACTCACTATCATGAGAACAGCATGGCAGAAACTGCTCCCATGATGGAATCACCTCTCACCAAGTCCCTTTTCTCAACATATGGGGATTACAATTTGAGATGAGATTTGGGTGGTTAAACAGACCCAGGCTATATAACAGGAATATGTCCATTTCCTCTGGATTTTCTAGTTGGTGTACATAATTGTCTCTGAGCACCTTTTGTATTTCTGTGTGATCAGGTATAATGTCATCTTTGTTATTTCTGCTTATGTGGTGTTTTTCTCCTTTTTTTCTTTATTATTCCAGTAAGTGATCAATTAATCTTGTTTATTTTTTCAAAGACCCAACTTTTGGTAACCTTGATTCTTTGTATGGATTTTTGGTCTCAATTTAGATCATTTCTTCTGTAATTTTAGCAATTTATTTTCTTCTGTTTGCTTTGGGGTTCTTTTGTTCTTTCTTTTCTAGTCCCTCCAGGTGTGATAATCGATTATTAATATGATATTTTTCTAATTTTTTGAGGTATCCATTTAGTGCTTTAAACTTTCTTCTCAACTCTGCTTTTGCTGTATCCCAGGGATTTTGGTATGTTGTGTCTTTGTTATTCATTTCAGATAAGTTTTTGATTCTTGCCTTAATTTTTTGGTTTACCCGAAAGTCATTCAGGACCAACTTGTTTAATTTCCATGTAACTGTGTGGTTTTGAGAGATCTTCTTGATATTAATTTCTAATTTTATTTCACCTTAGTCCAAGAGTATGGTTGGTATGATTTTGACTTTTTTGAATTTATTGAGACTTGGTTTATGAGTATGTGGTCAATTTTGGAGTATTTTCTGTGTGCAGATGAAAAGAATGTATATTCTGTGGTTGGTGGTTAGAGTGTTCTGCAGATGTCTATTAGGTCCAATTGGTCAAGTGTCTAATTTATGTCCAGAAATTATTTGTTAGTTTATTGCTACATCTATCTAATGCTGTCAGTGCTGAAATCCTGTGCTATTACTGTGTGACTTGCTAATTCTTTTCTTGGGTCTAGAAGTACTTGTTTTATGAATCTAGGTACTCATGTTGGGTGTATGTATGTTTTGGATAGTTAATTCCTCTTGTTGAATTTGAGCCCTTTATCTTTATGTAATGCACTTTTTTCTCATTTTTTACTGTTGTTATCTTAAAGTATGTTTTGTCTACTATAAGAAGATAGACCTCTGCATTTTTCTGTAACTCTTTACTTTGAGCCTAGGATTGTCATTACATAGGAGATGGCTCTCTTGAAGACAGCACAGAATGAGTCTTGTTATTTTAATCCAACTTGACAGTCTATACCTTTCAAATGGGGAGTTTAGACCATTTACCTTCAAAGTTAACATTAATATGTGAAGTTTTGATCCTATTGTGAAGTTGTTAGCTGGTTGCTTTGTAGTTTCTATTTTCTGGTTACTATATAGGTACTATAGTGGGCTATGCATTTAAGTGTATTTTTGGTGGTAGCAGGTATTGTTCATTTGCTTCTATGTTTAGAACTCCCATAAGGATCTCTTATAAGGCTGATCTTGTGGTAATGGATTGCCTTGGTGCTTGCTTATCTGGAAAAGATTTTATTTCTCATTTGCTGATGAAGCTTAGTTTGGTGGGATGTTAAATTTTTTATTGCAATTTCTTTTCTTTAGAATGCTAATAAATGGTCCCCAGTCTTTTCTGGCTTCTAATGTTTCTGCTGTGAAGCCTGCTATTAACCTGTTTCTTGCAAGTGTTCTGTGGATTTTTTTCTATCTGGATGTCTACCTCTCTAGCAAGATTAGGGAAATTTTCATGAATTATTCCATCAATTATCTTGAATTCTTTCCTCAAATATCCAGTTTTCTTGGTTGTTTATTTTTTCCCTTCTCTCACAGGTATGCCAGTAATTTGTAGATTTAGCCACATTACATAATCCTGTATTCTTCTAAGATTCTGTTCAATTTTTTGTTTATTTTTATCTGTGTTAGTTT
The DNA here is from genome assembly GCF_006542625.1 of Nomascus leucogenys. Lineage (NCBI taxonomy): Eukaryota > Metazoa > Chordata > Mammalia > Primates > Hylobatidae > Nomascus > Nomascus leucogenys. The sequence continues at coordinate 68,402,635 of NC_044393.1, forward strand.
GAAACTCTGGTATTCATGCTCTGAAGTTATTTCTTCTGCCTGATCCAATCTGTTGATAAAGCTTTCAAGTGTGTTTTGAAAGTTTGTAAGTTTCTCAATTTAAAAATGTCTGGTGATTTTAAGATTTTTATCTTTTTCTTCATTTTCTGGATTGCTTTAGAAGTTTCTTTGTGCTGATTTTCAAACGTTTCTTGGATCTCATTGAGCTTCTTTGCAATCTATGCTTTGAATTCTTTTCTGTTATTTATGAGTTTCCATGTTGGTTAGGGACCATTGCTGGATAACTAATGCCATTCTTTGATGACGTCGTTGCATTTGGATTTTTCATGGTGCCAGTATTATTGCACTGGTTCCTTCCTGTCCAAAGATACCAGCACTCCTTAATATGTAATTATTATCATACTGGTAGAATCTTTTTTCACTTTTTCCCCTGTACTAGTATCTCCCTATATATTTTTTCCCTTTCCCTTTCCATCCCTCCCTATGGGGTGTGACTGTAGAGAATGCTGAGTAGAGTATTTTGGCTTTGCTTCTGCAGCCCTGTGCACTTCTGTCGGTAGGTTTTATATCGGGCTGTGCAGTTTGACCCACCAGCCAGCAGATGGCGCATATAGGTAAGAGCCGGCTTTGTCGCTGTAGATGGGTATACGCTTTATTCTTGTTTACTGTGAGTAACCCTCTTTTGCTTCAAGCAATGGGCTGTTTCGTGGAGTGCACAGTGGTCTGAGTTCCCTTCTCATCCTTAGGAGGGCAAGGCCCACGATGAGGGGCTAGACCTGGCAGGTCTGCCTACAGGTCCCCCGATGGCAGGCAAAAACACCAGCACCAAGGGAGAATCCAAAGTAGCCACCAAGCCCCCAGAGGATTGTCTAAGCGTAGAGCTGGGAAGCCTTCTCAGCCCCAGGGTCTCTGCATAGGAATGGGGCAGCCTAAACTACTAATCTTTGAGATTATTTCAGGTGCCTGGAGATCTTTCTGAGCGTCAAATATTAAGTGGCCCTCTGCACCAAGATCTCTGCACAGGAGAGGTAGGCCGCTCAGGCTGCTGGTCCAAGTGAGCTAGTGCTCCAAATTCCTGGAGATCTGCCTGGGTATGAAGCAGAGAAGGCCTTCCTGCACAAAGATCTCTGCACAGGAAGGGTGGGGTAGTTCATCTTGCTGAACCAGGTGAACGTGTGTTCTGAATATCTGAAAACCTGCCTGGGTGTGGAGTGTAGAGAACTTCTCTGCACCAAGATCTCTGTACAGGAGAAATGTGGTGACTCAGGTTGCTGAACCAGGCAGGTAGCTTCTCTGAATGCCTGGAGATCTGCCTAGGTGTGGAGTGGAGAGAGCCCCACTACACAATGATCTATGCCCAAGAAGGGTGGGGCATCTCAGGCTGCTGAGCCAGGCAAACATTTGCTCTGAATGCCTGGAGATCTGCCTGGGTGTAGAGGGGAGATGGCCTGACTGCCCCATAGTCTATTTCCACGAGGAGTAGGGCATCTCAGACTGCTGATCCAGGCAAGAAGTTACTCCAAGTGCCTGGATCTGCTTGGAGGTGGACTAGAGAGGGCCCTGCTGCATCACTGTCTCAGGAGAGCAGGCTGGGGTGCCCTGCAATAGCACACACAGACTGGTTCCAGGTTGCCTATCTGACTGACGCTGGCTACAAGTGTCATTGCCCAGGAGAAACTACCACTGTAGCAGCTCTCCTGCCTCAGGCCTGTGACGGGGGAGAGCACAATTTCAGCACTTACATTTCCTGATGCACTTTCCACAGGTCTGGCTGTGTAAGTCCCTACCCTGCTCCACATTAGGCACTCCAATCTCTGGCCCAAGACTGAAATGACTGAGCAGCCATGCTGCTGAGTCACCAAAAGATGTCTAATTGTGTATGTGCCTGAATTAAAAATGGTGTGCCCCTCTTGATCCTGCATCTGGGAAAATGTCTGCAGCTCTTCCAGGTGCCTTTTCCTCACAGTGTCTCCAGGCTTCTCTGTAAGTTAGCTCCAGGGCTTCAGAGAAACAATATGCTCTCCCTTGGCCTCAGTTGCTTGGATCCCCACTGGAAAAGTGAGTCACAGCCGGAGGGTCTCTGCCTGTCTACTGGGCTTTACTCACTCGGCCAGACACTGTTATGGAGGCTGTTTACCCATGTTCTTCTCCCCATGACCTGGGGTTTCCTTCAAAAATCTAGTGGATTCCCATTTTCCTTTTTGACTTAAAGCTCACAGACTTTATCTTTATGGACTATCACGCTATTTCCAATTAGCTGAGACATGCTAAAAGCCTCAAATCTATCATCTTGAAGGAAAACTACAATTTTAATAGTACTGTTTATTATGAAAGAAAGACACGAAGGTAACAGTACAGTGTAGTAAAATAAAAATTATCTTTGAAATTTCAGTTGTGGATTTGAATGTGAAATTAGACATTTCTGACCACATCAACTTGAGAGGTTGTTGTATGTTTCTTCCACCTGTTCTACTATAAATGGGGGTATATTATATTATTAGGAGTACCATAACATAATAGCACAGCCCGGGTAGCTTAAACAACTGAAATTTATTTTCTCACAAATCTGGAGGCTAAAAATCCAAGATTAAGGTGTCAGCAGGTTTAGTTTTCTCTGAGGCCTCCCTCTTTGACTTTTATATTGCCAACCTTTCCCTTTTTCCCCATATGGTTTGGCTCAGTTGTCTGTGTCCTAATACCCTCTGCATAAGAAAAAGACCCAAGTCATATTGGAATAGGGTCCGTGCTAATGACCCCATTTTAACTTAGTTACCTCTTCAAAGACCCTATCTCCAAATACAGCCACATCATTATGTATTAGGCATTAGGGCTTCAACATTTGAATTTGGAGAAACAATGCAACCCATACGTGGGATAATGACATTTATCTCATATGATTTTTGTGATGAACACAGAATAGTGTGTTTATTCATTCCTAGCGTTGGAACGGTGTGTTATTTATAGCTTTGGGGATATGATCTATAAATCAGCTAACAATATTTTCATACATATTTGGGTGGATTTGTGTTTTCATTTGTCTTGGATAACTTCCAATGAGCAAAAATGCCAGGTAGCATATTAAATTCATGTTTAAATTAAGATACTGCTAAAGTATTTCCAAAGTGTCTGTACCAGTTTGCATTCCCATCAGCAGCATTTGGAAGTTTAATTTGGTCTACTTCTTTGCCAGTACTTGATACCATTTTTTTTTAATGTTAGCCATTGTAGTGAATATGTAGTGACGTATAATTTTGATTTTTGAATTATATGATTCAAATTATATGATAACTAGTGATGTTGGCTTTTTTTATGTGATTATTGGCCATTTGCATAGCTTCTTTGGAAAAATGGTCAAATCTTTTGGGTTTTTTGGTGTGTGTTAATTGGGTTGTTTGTCTTTTAATGTTAAATAATATTAGTTCCTTAGATGTCTGTATACAAGTCAATTAAAAGATACATGTTTGTCAAAAAGTTTCTCCCACTCTGCAGCTGGTCAATTTGTTTGGTTTTTGTAACTATGCCTTTTGAAGGACAAAAGATTGTAAACCTAAGGTCTATTTTACCTTTTTTTTCCTCTCTATAGATAGGATTTATGTTGCCTAGTTTTAAAATAAAAATAACTTTGCTTCACCAAATATCACAAATATTTATTCCTATTTTCTCCTGGAATTTTAATAGTTTTAGTTTTTACATTTAGGTAAAAGACAAACTTTGAGTTAGATTTTTGTATATGGTTTGAAGAGAGTCATGGTTGATTATTTTCTATTCAGTTACTCCACACAATTTATTGAAAACCTCTTTTCTGATTGAATTACTTAGACAGCTTTATACATTTTTCCATTTATTTCTCCTATGTACATTATAAACATCATAAGATAGTGTTACTTTTTTAAACAGCATATGATAATCAGGAACTAAGATATCATTAATACAGAAAAAATCCAAACATACTATTTTTCATTTACTCAGATATTTTTTATTATAAAACTCTTCTTTCTTTTCTGAGGAGTAGTTTCCATTTCACACATTTTTTTCTTCTGTTCTTAGACACCTTCCTGCATTGTTTCCTACAGTTCAGGTCTGATGAAAATTGATTCTCTTACTTTTCTTTATCTGAAAATATCTATAAGAAATCTGCTTTCTTGAATGATATTTTAGGTGAATATAGGATTCTTTAATTACAGATTTTTTTTAAAAAAAAAAGAAAGCTGGAGATGTTCCACTCTCTTCCCTTCTTCATGAATTTTGATGAAAAGTTAGCAATTAAGCAGATTGATGTTCCTGTATATCTAACATGTCATTTTTCATTTGTCACTTTCAATATTTGTTCTTTATCTCTGACATTCAGCAGTCTGAATATGATGTTCTTGAGCTTGCGCTTCCTTCTGTTTATTATGGTTGGTATTTGCTCAATATCTTGGATTCAGAAATTTCCATATCTTGCCAAATTTGGAAAACATGGAGAGAATAATATCTTTACCTTGTTTTTGCTCCATTTTTTAAAACTATTTTCTTTGTGATAACCTAATTATGCAATGTCCAAGGACCATTTGCTATAATCTAACAGGTCCCAAAGGCTCTGTTCTTTATTTTTTATACTTTTCCTGTTTGCTGTTTACTTGGATCCTTCATATTAATCTATCTTCAAGTATGCTTTCTCTTTATTCTGCCATTTGATTTGGCTATAAAATTTCCCATTTTTTCCCCAGAAACTGCATTGCCCAGTTCTAGATTTTCCATTTTCATTGTTTCTAACTCTCAGCTCAAATCTATTTATCTGTTGAGGTTTTTATTAATCATGCTTTATTTTCATGTATTGCACATAGTTATAACAGATTCTTTTAAATCCTTGCAATTTAGTTGAAATATGTGGTTTATCACATGTTCTTGGCTGAGTTTGATGTTATCCTCTCTGGCCCTTTCCCTTCCAGGTTTCCTCCACTCTTTTCAGTGTTTATGGCATACAATCTTTTCTTTCCCCATGCAAGGATGATTATTTCTGCAAGCATCTCCAACATGTTTTTGCATGCATCATGAACTGCTAGCTACTGGCTAAAATCTTAAATGGGAGGAGTCTATATATATATATATATATATATAGTTATCTGTATGCTCTCCTTCACATACTCAGTCCCTAAAGGGCACTGTTTTCTTCTGTTCCTTTTCCAGTACAACAAGTCCTCGATGACATCATTTTCATTCAATGTTGTTTTATTATAATGTTGATGAGAAAAAAAATATCATTTCTAGCTAGGGCCACTGTCTGCGTGGAGTTCGTATGTTCTCCCTGTGTGTATGTGGGTTTCCTTCAGGTACTCTGGTTTCCTCCCAACTGCCAAAGATGTGCATATTAGAAGAATTGGTGTGTATTCATTGTTCTAGTCTGTGTGAATGTATTTTTGTGTATGAGTGCTGCTGTGATTAAATACAGCCTTGGCCGGGGTGGTTTCCACTCGGAGCCCTGAGATGCTATAGACACTTGCCACTCACAACCCTGAACTGGACTAAGCATGTTGGAAAGTGAATGACTGAATAAAAAATAATAATTGTAAAATAAATATTTGCCAAGTAAACGATAATCATACAAATGCATGATAATAAACAATGTGGTCTAAAAACTTTCATTGAACCATCATGTTTTGTTATGGTTTTTGAACTGCTTGGAAGTAGGACATGCTGCTTACAATTTTCACCTTGCAAATATTTATTGCTTGATTTAACCCACCACCACTATGACCACCATCACTTACTGATTCACCAAAAATTGGGTCAATTATTATTTTGTTTTCATTAATCTTTCTTAAATGCATATATAGCTCACATTTATTTCAATGTTTAATATTAGAAGTGACTTTTATCTTTATGTAGAAGTTTGGTGATTGTTTTGACCAGAAATATGCCATAGGAACTTAACAGTTTTTTATATCTATCAGTATAGGATAAAATTTGATTCTTTATACATTGTTCCTTTTTAATTCACAGTTTCCAAGAACATGTCAATGCTATAAAGGACTTACTATACTTTCAGGTAACTGTTTTTATATTATGTTTCAGTTGTTTTTCTGCAGGGAGTATTCCAATACAGTCATATCTGTTGTAGTCAAATGTAGAAGTTATATAAATTATTTTTGATATCTGAATTTTGTGTGCTAATAAATGCAGAACATTATTACAGCTACATAAATAACCAATTATTAACAATCAACTACTGACTATACTAAGGTGTGACTGAACAAGAGAGAGGATCTTTCTCCAGATGTGCTAAGTTACAGAAACAATTAAGTGGGCTAAATTAGATTAATAGTAAAAATATTGAGGCAAAACAAAGAATTTTCAGACTACAAGGTTTTTGGAGACTGGAAATAAAAGCCATGATAGGATCTAAGACTTCTAGATTATTTTAAGCATAGAATAGTCTGCAGTCAGGTAGTTGGTGTAGTTTTGGGGTGGTGATGGTAGTGACGGTGATGATGGTAAAAGTGGTAACAATGCTAGTAGTGATGATTATGTCATTAGTGGTGGTGGGAATAGCAGTATTGGGGTGCTGACTAAGGTAGAAGTGGTAATGGAAATATTGTAATGATAATGAAGTCAAAATCTGGGAAAATCTATTTGAAGAATAGATTAGATAACAAGTTTCACAAGGGGATGAAAATTCTTCCTTTTTCTAACATTGTGAAAATCATTCTCTTAAAAAAACAAAATGGTATTTTAATCTCAGTTTAAATAATCTTCAAAATGTAGTTGAGCCTCATTTAACCAATTTGATTTGTTTCCCATGAAGAATTGTTTATTTTTTAAGCTCCTACAAAGTTGTGGAAACGTGCACTCCCCAAACCAAAAACATATTACTCAATAAAACTATATCTTCAATCCTTTACTGGCTATGATCCTATAGCATTTTGTTTATTTTTTTATAATACTTACAATGGTGAAGCACATTTATTAATTTATGTGAATTATTTGAGAATGAGGATGATGCTTATTTATTCATTTATTTATATTTTTAAAAAGTTTATGTGAGTACACAATAAGTGTGTATATTTACGGTATATATGAGATCTTTTGATACAAGCATGCAAAGCATAATAATCATGTCATGAAAATGGGATACATATTCTTTCAAGCATTTAATCTTTGTGTTACAATCCAATTATACTCTTCTAGTTATTTTCAAAATGTACAATTAAATTATTATTGACTATAGTCACTCTGTTATGTTACAAACCCTAGCTTTTATTCATTCTTTCTAGTCTTTTGTACCCATTAACTATCCCTAATTCGCCCCCTACTCCGTATCCTAATACCCTTCCCATCCTTTGGTAAGGATCCTTCTTACTCTCTATCTCCACAAATAAGAACATGTGATATTTGTCGTTTTGTGCTTGGCTTATTTCACTTAGCATAATTACCTCCAGTTTCATGCAGGTTGTTGGAACTGACAGGGTCTCATTCATTTTTTATGGCTGAATTATACTCCATTATGTGTAAGTACCACATTGTCTTCATTCATTCATCTGTTGATGGATGCTTAACTTGCTTCCAATCTTTGCTCCTCTGAATAGTGCTGCAAAAATCATGGGAGTGCAGATACCTCCTCAATATACAGATTTCCTTTCTTTTGAGTATGTACTCAGCAGTAGGATTGCTGGAACATATGGTAGTTCTATTTTTGGGTTTTTGAGGAATCTCCAAACTGTTCTCCATAATGGTTATAGTAAGTTACATTCCTACCAACAGAGTTTGAGGCTTTCCTTTTTTCCATATTTTCTCCAGCATTTGTTATTGCCTGTCTTTTGAATAAAAGTCATTTCAGCTGGGATAAGATGATATCCCCCTGTAGTTTTGATTTGCATTTCTCTGATAATTCATGATATTGAGCACCTTTTCATATGCCTGTTTGTCATTTGCATGCCTTCTTTTGAGAAATGTCTATTCAAAGCCTTTGCCCATTTTAAAATCAGACTATTAGATTTTTTTTCTATAGAGTTGTTTGAACTCCTTGTACACTCTGAAATTAATCCCTAGTCAGATTGGTAATTGGCAAATGTTTTCTCTCATTCTGTGGCTTGTCTCTTCATTTTCTTGATTGTTTCCTTTGCCGTGCAGAAACTTTTAAACTTGATATAATCCCATTTGTCCATTTTTGCCTTGGTTGCTTGTGCTTGTGAGTACTATTCAAGAAATTTTTGCCCAGACCAATTTCCTAGAGAGTTTCCTCAATGTTTTCTTGTAGTAGTTTCGTAGTTCAAGGTCTTAGATTTAAGTCTTTAATCCATTTTGATTATATTTTTGTATATGGTAAGAGATAGCATTCTAGTTTCATTCTTCTGCATATCCAGTTGTCCCAGCACCATTTATTGAAGAGACTTTCCCTTCCCCAGTGTCTGTTCTTGGCACTTTTGTCGAAAACAAGTTCACTGTGATTGCGTGGATTTGTTTCTTGGCTATTATGTTCCATTGGTCTATGTGTCTGTTTGTATGTCAGTACCATGCTATTTTGAATTCTGTAGGTCTGTAGTACAATTTAAAGTCAGGTTATGTGATTCCTCCAGTTCTGTTTGTTGTTGTTGCTGTTCAAGATTGTTTTAGCTATTCTGAGACTTTTGTGGTATTTTGATAGGGGTTGCATTGAATCTGTAGATTGCTTTGGGTAGTTTGGAAATTTTAGCAATATTACTTCATTCTAACACATGAATATGAAATATTTTTCCATTATTTCGTGTTCTCTTCCATTTCTTTCATCAGTGTTTTTCAGTTTTCATTATAGAGATCTTTTACTTCTTTGGTTAAATTAATTTCTAAGTATTTAATTTTATGTTTAACTATTATAAATGGTATTATTTTTATATCTTTTCATATTGTTTGCTGTTGGCATGTAGTAATGCTTCTGATTTCTGTATGTTGGTTTTGTCTCTTGCAACTTTAGTGAATTCATTTAGCAATTATAAGTTTTTTTTTTTTAGTGGAGCATTTATGTTTTTCCAAATATAAGATCATATCATCTGCAAACAAAGATAATTTTACTTCTTTCTTTTCTATTTGGGTGGCCTTGTTTCCTTTCTCTTTTTTGATTGCACTAGCTAGGACTTTCAGCACTGTTTTGAATAACAGTGGTGAACGTGGGCATCCTTGTCATTTTTCAGATTTTAGAAAAAAATATTCAGGTTTTCCCCATTCAGTATGATACTAGTTGTGGGTATATAATATATGACTTCTTCTCTTGAGGTATGTTCCTTCTATGCCAATTTTGAGAGATTTTATAGTGAAGGGATGTTAAATTTTATCAAATGAATTTTCAGCATCAGTTGAAATGATCATATGGATTTTCTTCTTCATTCTGTTGATATGATGTGTCACATTGATTGATTTGCCTGTGTTGAACCATCAGTGCATCAAATGCCATGTGGTCTTGATGAATGATCTTTTTTAATGTACTGTTGAATTTGTTTTGCTACTAGCATTGCATTGAGGATTTGTACATCAAAGTTCACCAGGAACATTAACATGTAGTATTTTTCTATTGATGTGTCTTTGTCTGGTTTTGGTATCAGAGTAATACTGGCCTCATAGAATTTGTTTGGAAATATTCCCTACTTTATTATTTGAAATAGTTTGAGTAGGATTGGTATTAGTTCTTTTTAAAATATTTGTTAGAATTCAACGGCGAAGCCATCTTTCTTTACTCGGAGAACTTTTATTACAGCCTTGATCTCATTATTAGTTATTGGTCTCTCAAGATTTTGGATTTCTACATGGTTCGATATTGGTAGGTTGTATTTGTCTAGGAATTTATCAATTTCCTGTATATTTTCCAATTTATTGACATATCTTTGCTCACAGTAGCCACTAATGATCCTGGGAATTTCTGTGGTGTCAGTTGTAATGTCTTCTTTATCATCTCCAATACCTTATTTATTTTGGTCTTCTCCCTTGTTTTCTTTATTGGTCGACTAAAGGTTTGCCAATTTTGTTTACCTTTTAAAAAAACAGGTTTTTTAAATTGAAACTTGGTATTAATTTCTTTATTTATAATTTATTAATATTGCCTCTTATTATTTCTTTTCTTCTATTAATTTTGGGTTTATTTTGCACTTGCTTTCCTAATTTTTTAAGATGCATCATTAGGTTATTTATTTGAAGTTCTTTTTTGACATAGGCACTTAGAGCTATAAATTTCCCTCTTAGTGTTGCTTTCCCTGAATCTCACAGGGTTCAGTATGTTATGTTTCCCTTATCATTTGTTTCAAGAAATTTCCCATTTTCTTATGTCTTCATTAACCCATTGGTTATTCAGGAGCATGTTTTCAAATTTTCATATGTTTGTATACTTTTCAAAATTCAGTGTCTTATTAATTTCTAGTTTTATTCTAGTGTGGTTAGAAAAGATGCTTAATATTATTTCAATTTTTTAAATGTTTAAGGCTTGTTTTGTGATTTAATGTATGGTCTATCCTTGCAAATGATCCATCTGCTGAGGAGAAGAAGGTGTATTCTTCAGCCATTGGATGAAATGTTCTATAAATGTCTATTAGGTCCATTTATTCTATCATGTATATTAAGTCAGATGTTTTTTGTTGATTTTTGTTGTCTAGGAGATCTGTTCAGTGCTGATGTGGGGGGTTGATGTCTCCAGTTATTAATGTATTGAAGTTTCTCTCCGTCTTTTGCTCTAATAGTGTTTACACATCTGGGTGCTACTGTGTTGGGTACATATATATTTTAAATTGTTATATCCTCTTGCTCAACTGACCGCTTTATCATTATATAATGACTTCCTTTGTTTCTTAATTTTTTTTTTATTTCTCAGAATCTATTTTGTTTGATATAAGTATAGCGACTCCTGTTTTTTTTTTTTTTTTTTTACTTCTGGTGTTATGGGATATCTTTTTCCACCCCTCTATTTTCAGTCTATGTTTGTGTTTGTATGCGAAGTGTGTTTCTTGTAGAAAAACAATCATTTGACTTTTGTATTTTTTATCAATTTAGCTACTCTTTGTATTTTTATTGTAGAGTTTAGTCCATTTACATTTAATACTATTATTGATACATATGGACTTACTTCTGTCATTTTGTTATTTGTTGTTGTTTTGTGGCCTTCTCTTCATTTATTCCTTCCTTCCTGTCTTCCTTTTAGTGAATATTTCTCTGGTGGTATGATTTAATTTCTTACTTTTTATTTTCTGTGTATCTATTGTATCTTTTTCACTTTGAGGTTACCATGAAGTTTATGAATGCTATCTTTTAATCCATTTTTTAAACTGATGACAATTTATTACCAACTGCATAAACATACTAACAAACATGTGATGAGAGAACTAAAAAAATTCTAAACTTCAACTTTATCTCCCCAGTCTTTAACTTTTCGTTGCTTCTCTATGTTTTATTGCACTGTCCATGTCTTGTAAAGTTGTCATAGTATATTTTTTGGTTTATCTTTTAGTCTTTCTACTTTAGAATAGTTTACACACTACATGTACTGTACAATAATATTCTGTTTTTTTCTGTGTGCTTGCAATTACCAGTGAGTTCTGTACCTTCGGATAATTTCTGCTTGCTCACTAACATACTTCTTTTTTTAACAGATCGAAGAACTCCCTTTAGCATTTCTTGTAAAACTAGTATAGTGTTGATGAAATCTTTCAGGTTTTGTCTGTCTAGGAATATCTTTATTTCTTATTCATACTTAAAGAATATTTTGGCTGGATACACTATTCTAGAGTAAAATTATTTTTTTTCCATCAGCACTTTAAATATGTCATGTCACTCTCTCCTGGCCTATAGGGTGTCCCCTGAAAAGTCTGCTGCCAGACATATTGGAGCTCTATTGTCTGTGTGTGAGTGTGTGTGTGTGTGTACATGTGTGTGTGTGTGTGTTGATGCTTTTAGAATTCTTTCTTCATTTTTGACCTTTGGGAGTTTAATTAGTAAATGCCTTGTGGTAGTCTCCTTCGGGTTAAACTTGTGTGTTTTTCTATAATCTTTTACTTGAAGGTTAATACCTTTCTCTAAGTTTGGAAAATTCACTGATATTATGCCTTTGGATAAACTTTCTACTCTTAACTTGTTTGCTACCTCCTCTTTAAGGCCAATAACTTTTAGATTTTTCCTTTTGATGCTACTTCTAGATCTTGTACACATGCTTTATTTTCTTTTATTCTTTTTTTTTTTTTTTTGGCTCATCTGACTGTGTGTTTTCACATAGCCTGTCCTCAAGCTAACTTGTTTCTGCTGCTTAAGTAATTCTGCTATTAAGAGACTGATACAATCTCCAGTATGCCAACTGCATTTTTCAACTCCAGAATTTCTACTTGTTTCTTTGTAATTATTTCAATATTTTTTAAAAAAATTATCTGATAGAATTATGAATTTCTTCTCTGTGTTATCTTGAGTTTCTTTGAGTTTTCTTAAAACAGCTATTCTGAAAAGTCATATATCTCTGTTTCTCCAGAATGGATGCCTTATATAGTTAATTTTGTAAGGTCATGTTTTCTCAAATGGTCTTAATGTTTTTAGATGTTTGTCAGTGTCTGTGCATTGAAGAATTTGGTATTTATCGTAGTATTTGCAGTCTGGGCTTGTTTTAGCCTATCTTTCTTGACAAGGCTTTCCAGGGATTAGAAGGAACTTTGGCCCTAAGCCCAATAATGCTGTGGCTTCGCACAATACTTTGATAGAAGTATCACTTTGGTGGTCTTGGATAAGATTCACAAGAATTATCTAAATCACCAGGCAGAGAATTTCTGTCTTTTTATCTTTCCTTCTCTTAAACAAATGGAGTTTCTCTCTCTCTCTCTCTTTCTCTCTCTCTCTGCTGATATGTCTTAAACTGGGAGTGTGGTGATGCAAGTACTCCTGTGACCACCACCACTGGGACTGGGCTGGGTCAGACATGAAGCCAGCACAGCACTGGATCTTACCCAAGGCCTGTTCTAACCACTACCTTGCTACCAGTTATGTTCATTCAAGGCCTTTGGGCTCTACAATTAACAGGTAGCAAAGCTGGGCAGGTTAATGTCTTTCGCTTCAGAGTAGTGACTTCCCCTAGGCCCCTGGTGGGTCTAGGGATCCTATCTGGAAGCCAGAGATCAGAGTCAGAAACCATAGAAATGTACCTGATATTCTATTCTATTACATCTATGCTGGCACTCATTCCACAATACAAAGTCCTTCCCACTCTACCCTCCCCTGTTCACAGGCAGTGGATCCTATCCCTCTATCTATCCCCACCACTGGCCAATGGGGAGTTCTGCCAGGCCACGGTCGATTTTCACTTAAAGCCCATGGGCTCTTCAGTCATTTTGTGGTGAATGCTGCCAAGCCTGGGACTTCTCCTTCAGGTCAGTGGGCACCCCTCTGCCCCAGGGCTGGTCCAAAAATGCTGCCCAAGTCCCTAGCCCTGGACTCACGTACCCCCAAATCCTGTTTGTTGTTCTCCTCCACTGTCGCTGATCTGGTACCAAGAGCGCAAGACAAAATTCCCTTGACTTTTCTCTCTGCTTTTCTCAAATGAAACGAGTCTCACTATAGCCACCTCAGCTGAGAGTGTGTTGGGTTACAACTGAAGTCAGCATGTTTCAGATACCAAGGCCCATGACATGCTACCTGAGTATCACTGCTGGTTATTCAGGGGCCAAGGCTCTTTTGTTAGTAGGTGTTAAATCCTTCCAGGACTTCCCTTCAAGGCAGCAGATGTCATTTTTTCCTTGGGGTGTGTATAGAAATGTTGTCAGTGAGCTAGTTCCTGGAAGGGGGACCTTATAACTCCACCCAGTGCCCTACTCTACTGTGGCTGAACTGTTATCTAAGGTGCAGGACAAAGTTCTCTTTACTCTTTGCTCTCTTCTCTTTAAGCAGAAGTAAGGAGTCACTTTCCTTGCAGTGGGCTGCAGTGCCTGGGGTTGCAGGAGTGGTGATGGAAGAACTCCCTTAGCTGCCTTTGCTGATGTCTCCCTAGGTCACATGCCACTCTAATCCACTGACTCTGAGCCAAGCCCAGCACTAGCAGTCGCCTATGAATTGTAGTCCTTATGTCCTAGACTGCCTTTAAGTTTACCTAGGACACTAGAGCACTTTGGCCCTCAGTGCCAAGACATTCAAGTTCCAACCATTGACATATTCAATTCTCATCTGGCTAGATCTGGTCTAAATGTCCCCTCCATGCGTGGGCATTGGCTGAGCCCAGCACAGCTTTGCTGTCTGCTGTGACAGAGCAGCACTGAGTTCAACGCAAAACCCCCCAGTCACTGTGCTCTCCCTCCCCCAAGTACAGATTCTCCTCTCCACCACACGGCTGCTGCCAGGGGATGGGGAAAGGGTGCTATTGGTGATTTAAGATTCTGTTTCTTAGCCCCTTCAATACCTCTTTCAGTGATACGAAGTTAAAACCAGGTACTGTGATTGCTTACCTGATTTTTTATTATTTTGACAGTGTTTTCTGTGTGCTGATAGTTGTTAAAATGTGGTGTTCTTGGTGGAGGCATAAATGATGTAGGCTTCTGTTCTGCAATCTTTCAGTATCCTCCAGGACTACTATGCTTTGTATTACCACACAGAGTAATTTGAATGATGATGAAATAGAAGGTTTGGAATTTTAACCACTATTTGCAGTGTATAGGTGCACAAACCACCATGGTACATGTAAACCTATGTAGCAAACCTGCAAATTCTGCACACGTATCCCAGAACTTAAAGTAAAATTTTAAAAATGTTAAATTTCTTACTAAATAAATGAGAAAGCTCTAATAATACTGGATCACCTAGAAGTGTATTATGAAATCTTTAAAAGAGCTTCCTCTCTACCTTTACCAACTCAATATTCCTCAACAATCTGTATAGCCAAAACAAATAAAGGCTGATGCCTCCAAGTTTGGTTCACATGTCTTTCCTCTGATAATCTTGGGGCATTAGCACACAGAAAACTTTGAATTACTTAGACATGAGAGTACTATGATGCTGAAGTGGAAAACCAGGAGCCACTTATAGGACTACTATGGATTATTCATTTCTCTTTACCAGCTCACCTTCTATAGACAGAGACATAGGATAATAACAGAGACAGGAGTAATAATCATAGGATTTATGGACCTCCTTTTTCCTTCCTAATATAGGGATGTCTTTTCCTCTCTCTTTCTGTTTTTTTCCCCTCACCGTCTTCTACTTTAGAACAAATTCTCACTCCGAGATCTCAAAAATAATAGTAACAGGTATCCTAGAGGGAAAGTTTTCTTTAGAAACTCTTATTTTCTTTTCTACTTGTTATATTCCTTTCACTGAGCCAGTACAAAATATGGCTACCTGCTCTAAATGAAGCATATTTGGAAGTGTAGAAATATGCAGAGGAACAAACTACTAATAGAACCTTAATAAATCATTCTTCTGCTTACTGAGTGAATATTTGTGAAATCAATGACAATAAAATTAGTTTAGAGATGGAGAAAAATTCTAATTTTCTTTAAATTGGGTGATATTTAGGAAGAAAACATTCGGCGTTTTCAAGAGTTCTCATAGTTCTCTACATAATCAATCATGTGTTATTTTTGTTAAACTTTCAGAAGTCCCTTATAGTTACTCATGTTTAAAAATAAGACCGAATTTATTCAAATTTGTCAGAAGAGGGTGGGTTTAGGAGTCCAGCTGATCTCTCCACACCATACTGTGTTATAGAGTAATCTGGTGGGAAGTTAAATCATTTCTGGGCTGGTGAAAGAAAAGAAAAATAAAAGAAGCTTAGGCTGGACTGAGAGGCTCTGGGGCTTTAAGCAAGTTTCAAAATTAGGAAAGTGATGATCTTATCTCACGTTCCATATCTTATCATACCCTCTTATTTGTATTTCTTAATGCAACCTGCAAGCCAAATTACTATTTTAATGGATACACTTAGTTCATTACTGTATGTTAAAGTAGAACAAAATTCCTCTAGCCTCTATCTTATTCTGAAGAGAAATAACACTATTTCAACTCAGCGAGTTTTAAGAAAATACCAACTTTTTTTCTGATTAGTTCTGTGCCTTTTTGTCCCGATAGTATTCAACATAAATTGAATCCATGTGCTGATCTGTAGCACACATCAAAATCCTTAGTTAGCAGGATTTAAATTACTTCAACTATGTCCCTAGGGTGGATCTCAATTGAATTAACAGCCGGGTCCCTACCAAATAATCTCTTGAAAGGCGACAAAATCTTTCTTTGTGAAATGGCTTCTCTGACAAGTGTCTGTCTAAAGGACTGCTACTCAAATTTAACATGCGTATAAAACACACAGAGATCTTGATTAAATGTGGATTTTAGGTCAAAAATTTAAAGCTTCTGTTTCAGTAGGCTTGGAGTGGGACCCAGCTCTCTGTGTTTTTAACTAGGCCTCAGGTGATTCTGAAACAAATGCTTTGTCTATTCCAGCATCTACCTTATGTGATATTTAAGAGATGTTCCTCTATCCTTTTCCAATCACATTAAGAAGATGCTTGTTTCTTATTTTCTTTTCTCCATCAACTCATCATTTTTTCGCACAGAAAACATGGAGAAACCTAAAACCTGGTTTTCATTTGTTTTCAATCTCGTATATTTTAGATGGTTTTCTTTTTACAAGGCACTTAAGCTTTTCTTTTCTACCTTCATTTTCCTCAAAATGTTTTATGCTACTACCAGAAATTTATTATTTCCCTAATTAAGCAACTTATGGAGTTCTGAATTCACTATGATAAATAATTGATAGTTAAGTGGAGTATATATATATATATATATATATATATATACACATGATTTTTACAAATAAATATTAATCACTACAAAATATGGAAAATATAAAACCAGTAACTTAAGCTTCTTTATTAAAAATTCAATATTTCTGAGACCTCTGTTCTGTTCCATTGGTCTATATATCTGTTTTGGTGCCAGTACCATGCTGTTTTGGTTACTGTAGCCCTATAGTACAGTTTGAAGTCAGGTAGCATGATGCCTCCAGCTTTGTTCTTTTTGCTTAGGATTATCTTAGCTATACAGGCTCTTTTTTGGTTCCATATGAAATTTAAAGTAGTTTTTTTCTAATTCTGTGAAGAAAGTCAGTGGCAGCCTGACAGGGATAGCATTGGATCTATAAATTACTTTGGGCAGTATGGCCATTTTCATGATACTGATTCTTCCTATCCATGAGCATGGAATGTTTTTCCATTTGTTTGTGTCCTCCATTATTTCCTTGAGCAGTGGTTTGTACTTCTCCTTGAAGAGGTCCTTCACATCCCTTGTAAACTGTATTCCTAGATATTTTATTCTCTTTGTAACAATTGTGAATGGGAATTCACTGATAATTTGACTCTCTGTCTGTTATTGGTATATAGTAATGTTTGTAATTTTTGCACATTGATTTTGTATCCTGAGACTTTGCTGTAGTTGCTTATCAGCTTAAGGAAATTTTGGGCTGGGATGATGGGGTTTTCTAAATATACAATCATGTCATCTGCAAACAGAGACAATTTGACTTCTTTGTCTCCCTTATGAATATGCTGTATTTCTTTCTCTTGCCTGACTGTCCTGGCCAAAACTTCCATCTGAATGGTTTGTAGAAAAATTATATTGATCTTACCCACATTATTTGAAAGTTGAAAATACTATTTAGTTTATAAGATAGCACTCCACTTGTCAGAATAACCAGTTAAATTTATCAAGTCATAACTACCATTTATCCTCAATCTCTTAACTTTAACCAAACTGCACTTTTTTCTCCCATCTCAGAACCTACTCATAGTCACTGTTTATTAAAACACCAATGTTTCCCTCCAGTCACATGACTACCCTCTTACTTTTAGAACTGTGCTATAAATTTATATATATATATAACAGAACTTCAAAAACAATCAAATCCTCTCTACTCCAGATCATTCTGTGCCATCTTTACTTTTTATAGTACGTATCGTCCCTTGTGTTTATTTTTATTTTTTAATATCTGTTTTCTTTACAGCATCATGGGAGTTCCATGAGAGTTGAAAGTTTCCCTTTACTGCTATTTCCTCATTGCCTAAAATCGTGCTTGTCACAGAGTGAAAGTTCAATACCTAATCAGTAAATGGTGACAGAATGACTGGCAATTGTATATGCACTAGAAAGGTTTTATGTTACAATGTCACAGAGCTCATGAACTAAGCATCTGACTTGATACATGTATTAAGGTAATAGCAATAAAACTTTTATTATGAGCATATTGAATTAATGTCTGTCTACCTCAAGCTCTATTTGTGCAATATAATAATTCAATTAAATGCTTTTCTTTCTACATTGCCTTAATGCCAATTTTATCTTATTGTAACTAAGAAATACAGTGAATATAATATGTAAAAAATGAATGCTTAGATTATTATTTTAGAATATATTTCTCGAATTGGTTTTGTGCTTTGTCTCTGGTAACACAGACAACACTAAAATTATTATATTCTAAAGAAGCTGAGCTTTAACTTTAACGTAGTCTTAAAAAGATCTAAAAATATGGCTACTCAGTGTTCTGCCTTGTAGTTCTATCACGAGTTCCCATGTAAAGAATTCCTTTCATTTATTATAACACCTTTTTCCACTGTTGAGAAACTCTCTATAAAGATCTAGTAAGTCTCATAAAGGAGAAAGAAATGGATATAAAACCCTCAGGAAATAGTATTTGGTGAACTACAACTAAAATGCAGCAGCTGAGGGAAGAGATAAGAGAAACAAATATTTTCAAGTGAAAACTTTGAAAAGTAATTTCAGAAATGCATTGACAATGTTTACTAAAAAAACAAATGAAATTTTCTCTGCAGTACTTCTAATTTTATGAATAAACAATAGAGACATAACAGTCTCCACTTTGTTTTTGATAGTAGACTCTAGTTTACATAAAACATATGCCTGAATATGTTTTCTATAAGCTGTTTGTCTGAACAACCATCTAAATGAGATTTATTTACTATTCCTGAACAAATACACTTTTTACAAGTCTGACTAACATGCTTAATTTATACAGTGATATGACATTTTCTGTTAAGTTATTCAGGAATATTTTATTTGTACCACAAAGCCTGATATTTTAATGAACACTATTTCTTTAAAATTGACTACAATAATATTTCCCCACCAGATATTTAATGTTTCTCTTCTTTGAACCCAGTAGGTTAGTTTGAGCTATAGTTTTTGTGGCATTATAAGAAAGAATAAAACTTTATTTTGTATCTGACTTTTTGTTTTAGTTCTTTCTCTATATATTGAGGTATAAATTACATTGAGCAAAACATACATATTTTAAGTATAAACCCAGTAAATTTATACATATATATGAAATGCTATCTTATTCTACTATAATAAGACAATATCATACAAGTTTATAAGTAGGCTATTTCCAAAACTCCAGCAAACCCCTCATGACGTTGCACAGTTGGTATTTCCACTCAGTGATGATTGATCTCATCTCTGTTATCAAATATTAGTTTTGCTTTTTTTTTTTTATTTTTTATTTTTGAGACAGAGTCTTGCTCTGTCGCCCAGGCTGGAGTGCAGTGGCGCAATCTCGGCTCACTGCAAGCTCCGCCTCCCCGGTTCACGCCATTCTCCTGCCTCAGCCTCTCCAAGTAGCTGGGACTTACAGGCGCCCGCCACCACGCCCGGCTAATTTTTTTTTTGTATTTTTAATAGAGACGGGGTTTCACCGTGGTCTCGATCTCCTGACCTCGTGATCCGCCTGCCTCGGCCTCCCAAAGTGCTGGGATTACAAGCGTGAGCCACCGCGCCCAGCCAGTTTTGCTTATTTTTGAAACTCCTATAAGTGGAAACATATAGTATATATACTTTTTGAGTTTGACTTTTTTAACTTAACATTGTGAAATGTATCCATATTGTTTTATATAGCAATTTATGAATGTATTGCAAGGTAGTATATAACGTACTTATCAATTCTCCTCAACACATGTGGATTGTTTTCAATTTGGGGCTAGCATTAATAACATTGCTATAAACATTCTTGTGTTTGTATTTTTGTGGACATAAGCACTTACATTTGTTTAATATAGAATCAGAAATAAAATAGATAATATATGTTAAAAAGTTGGCTTTAAATACATGCTTCTTTTTGATGTGGTTGTACCAATTATATTTTCACCAGCAATGTATGAGACTTCTAATTAGTCCATATCTTCACCCATCATTTGTACGTTTAGTCCTTTTAATTGTAACCATTCTGATGAGGGATTAGAGTAACTTGTAATTTTAATTTAGATTTTTAGGATGAGTAATAATTTTGGGAATATTTGCATATATATGTCTATTGGTCATTTGGGTATCCACTTTCGTGAGTGTTTATGTCTTTTACATATTTTGAACAATCTTATTTTAAAAACCTTTTTTTTTTTTCTAGAGTGCTTTATATATGTTCTGAATAGGAGGACTTTGTTGGATGTACATATTGGAAACATTTTCTCACCATCTGTGGCTTGCTTACATACTTTCTTAATGTTGTAAGTGGATGAGCAGTTCTTAATTTTAATAAAGTATTATTTATCTGTTTTTTTTATATTGGTGGATTTTTTCTGCAATGTTTAAAAAATTGTTACCATGCTCAAGACCAGAGGACTGATTTTTCCTTCTCCTATTAATATCCTTGTGTGTAGGCAAAATTTGATACTCACTCTGCCAAAATATGGCAAGTGTCTCTGTGTTAGTTCATGGTGCCTTGCTATAAATGAATACCCAAGGCTGGGTAATTTGTAAATGAAATAGTTTGATTTGGCTGGTAGTTCTGCAGGTTGTACAAGCATGGCACCAGCATTCAGGAAGCGTTTACTTATGATGGAAGGAGAAGAGGAGCAGGCCTGTCACATGTCAAGAGAGGGAGACAGCCAGAGGGGAGGAACTGCCAGGCTCCTTTTAAATAGTCCACTCTCAGGAGAATTCATTACTACTCATTGCTATGGGATAGCAGCAAGCCATTCATGAGGGATCCACCCCCCAGTACACAATACCTCCTACCAGATCCCACTTCCAAAATTGGGAGTCACATTTCAACATAAGATTTGGGGAGCAGAGACACACATTCAAACTATATCAGTACCCAAAGAAGTAAAGACCACTTACTATAAACTCACCTTGAAAAGATCCTCCTAACCATGTGTAATCCCAATTCATGTAGTTTACGTTGTTCCTACAGCTCTCAAATGACTTAAAGTAAAAATTAAAAGGAATAATCTAGCCTTTTCTATTAATTGCATCAGGAACATTGAGATTCTGTAACTCGATATAATGTACTCTGTAGTGGAGGTCTTCATAATAATATTTTTCAATGCTAATAAAATAATGACTTGAATATAGTTCTCAAATTTCTATTAGTTAGACATATTTTGAAATTTAAATTTTAAGTATTTTTATAATTAACCTTGACATCATCTCCATGAACTGGAAAACAATGAAATTTTCTACATTTCATAAATGGTACAGACAAAATAAATCATTTCTTCAAGACT
Organism: Nomascus leucogenys; assembly: GCF_006542625.1. Lineage (NCBI taxonomy): Eukaryota > Metazoa > Chordata > Mammalia > Primates > Hylobatidae > Nomascus > Nomascus leucogenys. Next base: position 68,424,105 of record NC_044393.1, read on the forward strand.
TGCTGCAAACTGGTGGCAGTCTGGGAATAAAACCAAGTTCCTTGGTATTCCATCTGCTGCATTATATGGGATTTTACTAGGCAATTTTACAAAATAAAATTCAAAAGCTTGGGGAAATAGTCTTAGGCATTCATATACTGTTTTCTAATTACATAATCTACCCCTCCATGTATATGTGTGTGTGTCTGTGTGTATATGAATATGTATGTATGTACTTTAGATAAATCTTTCTTTTCATCTTTATGAAAGGAAAAATGAGAATTTGGAATATGTGTATGAAAAAATAGTACTTAAGCACTGAAGAAACTCTAGAAAGGAGTAAAACATTTATTTTCATGGATTACAAATAATATGAGCTTTTCACAATCCTTGGTGGTTTGTATAAATGGTACAAAAGTGCGTAATATGTGTGCTTTAGGGTAGGATCCATGTATTATTTTCTTATAAAAACTTTCAAGCAAGTTGTCATGTTGACAAAATAGCTTGAAAGTTCTCACGCTTAAATGTAGTTTTTCTTTTTCTGTATTTAAATGTGCCATAATCATATATTCATCAACTCTATTTACAGATATTTCTATTAGGGTTTTCATTTGCCTTGACATTAGTGCTTGGCAATTCTAGTTAACAGCACATCAAATAACAAGCCTGGACCCAAGGGAGAATAGGGCTTTCAAATTTAAGTAGTTGATTTTATGAATTCTTATATGTTATTGAAGGTAGCAAATGTCACAGTTTGTCAAGATTGAAGTTGAATATGCCATTTATTATAATTTTATTAAGTTATTGAGTTTATTTATTTCTTTCATCTATTTGCTCAGCCAACAACTGAGCCTAGGACATCTCTGAACATACAGTGGTGAGTGACACAGCCTAGACCACGGTGATTAGATTGCAGCAGAAAAATTGTCTTTTGAATTCTGATCCCAAGATTGGTGAGGGTGAGGGATCGTCTTCTGTCTAGTTGTGACACTTTGGGCAACTTAAGTTCTATACATTGCTTGCTTCTTATCTGTAAAATGAAAAACAAGCAAATATCAAATTATTGTTGTGTAATTGAATGAGTCAAGGTGTATAACTTATGCAGTATAGTTTTTAATACTTTGAAGTGGCTTGAAACATGTTTTGTTCCCTTTCTGAGGCTGTGTCTGTGGCCAATGAAACTCCAATAATAACAATAAATCTGAGACCCTTTTATCTGAATACAGTTTGAGGAGTTTCATAAGTAACCATTACGTTGTTTTGCCAATTGTTCCCCCATATAAAGTAGTTGAGAATTTGATTCGCTTAGTAGGACTCAGTTTTATGGCTGCAACCTCCACTTCCCAGGTTCAAGCGATCCTCCTGCCTCAGCCCCTAGAGTAACTGGGATTACAGGCACCCACCACCACTCCTGGCTAATTTTTGTATTTTTAGTAGAGACAGGGTTTCACCATGTTGGCGAGGATGGTCTCGAACTCCTGACCCCAGATTCGACCTCCCAAAGTGATGGGATTACGGGCGTGAGCCACTATGCCTCACCTCTTTCGTTCTTTTAATTACTCATCTCAGTCTTTCTGTCTCTCATTCTATTAGTTATTTCACTTTTCCTTCAAGTTTTATAGAAGTTGAAATATATGAATTATTGAGCAAAATACAATAAATCTGCAACTTTTTTTGTATATAGCTCAATGATTGATATAAACTGTTTGATCACAGAAATATCACCATGTAAATCAAACTACTTAGTTACTATTTATTTTGTCATTACTTCTAATGGCAAAAACCACAATTACTTTTGTATCAACCTAATACATAAAAATTGAGCTATTGTAGAGGGCTTATGCTTCAGTGCAGTTTTTACATTGATTTATAAAAAGTAAATTTAAATGACTTTTTTGTTGGTAATCTGTATTGTTCTGAACCGTTCTTTTAGTACCATATTTTTGTTTGGAAATAGTGGATGTGTATTTGATCTATTATTTCTTATCATTGGGTAATTTGATTATTTTAAGAGTAGATATTTATTATTCCCCTGATTGTTAAAAAGTAATAATGGCATGTAACAAGAGTATAATGAGAATACTTGTTCCAAACATGTAATATTTATCAAACTGACTTGATTATCTATACACATATATGCACAAGATATTATAAAGTGTTAATCATTTTATGAAGAGATGTTTTTTCATTAGAATGCATTTTCCCTCATACTTTTAGATTCTTTTTTTCTATACTAATATGACATTTTGATTCTTCTTCAAATTAGCAGTGAAGAACTTTTCTTGTTGACGGTCTTATTTTGCTCCTTTTTCTCCCATCATCTCTGTAATGACTGTGCTGAGCATCACAATTGCTTGAGACAGTTTTACTTGCATTTCCTGAAGGCACTTCCCCTTTAACTTCTATATAAGATCAATATTTAATCACCTTTTTAAAATCTAAATTTATACCATGTCTCTCCAAAACGACCTATTTGTCCATCATGTGCTGTTTCTTCGTATTATAAAGTCCTAAATGGATTAGAGGTAATAATTGAGTATAAGTTTCAAAGAAAATATGACTGTTTGAAAGGATAAATTGAATGTGTGGAAAATTAAATATTTCACTTAATACAATTAATAAAGGTCACATTCTTCATATATATGTAAGTGTTCAACTTATACTTGATTAGGAGTTAGGCAATACAATGTATATGGCGATTAATTAAAAAAATTCACAAATATAAATCTGCTACTTTTTGTTAAATTACTGTGTGAATGGGTTTTTTTCAAGGTTTATTTTATGTAATGTTCAAATAACACTGAGCAATAGCTATAGTATTTCCATATTATATGTAAGAAACCTGAGATCTTAAAATTAAGCAACTTGTCATAAATTGCCCTGCTGGTAAATCATAGGCTCAATATTTAACTCATTTACATTCACACTATCTTCAAGAATTATTTCATTTTTATTTTCTCACTGGGATTATTACGGTGGCCTCCTAATCACTCTCCCCTCAGATCTTGTGCTTCCACTACCCTTAATATTATCTACTTAATAGCCAGAATCTACTTTCTATAAAAATATGTGACATGTCCCTTTATTTAATAAAATTCTACATATCCTTGAGGTTTGTTTCAATACCATCTTTTTCAGATATTGTTTTCTTACCCTTTCATACCCTCCATGCTTAACTACTACTATTTTAGTTGTCATACTTCCTGTATATTTGTAAGGTATGACTTAACACCTAATGAATTATAGTTGTATATTTACTTGTCTTTCTTCAACACCTGACTATGAAATTTTGGCAATAATAGTCTATATTTTATTTCCATGTTCCTTTCTTCTAACAGAATGTTTGGCTTGCAGTCAATTCTTTAAAATACTATATGAATGAAGATTAAGTGTGTATCTATACATAAGAAAGTCACGAGAGCCTTGGTAAATTGCAATAAACCTAATATCTTGGCCTCAATTTTTAGAATTTAAAGTCATTTATGAAGAACATACAAAAATAATAGTGATATATTAAGTATGAATATATGACTTTTACAAAGTGTCCAGTTAATAAAATATTGTGTATATCAAGTGATAATCACTTCACTGACTCTGCATCTCCTATAAAAATAGATAATCTTATGATAAATTTTTTCATAGAGCAGCATTTTATTTATGATATATTTTAATTCCCGGGGCTAACTGTTTCACTACAAATTTTTTGAATGATAGTATTTATTTATACTAATAGGAAATATTTTAGAAAATTTATGGAATATGTATGCATAGGTTCCATATCTTTTCTATAATTTTATTGATAATATAAACAAATAGTATTTTTATATTTACATAAAATCACAATAATATTTTTAAATGCAGGAGGTAATATTTGGATAGTAATATCAAAATTATTTTTGGAGGTTAAAAACTTGGGTAGGTTCAATTTTATCTTGTACTTACTGGCTTTCCCATCTGTTTCTCTTTCGCTTAATCATATTGGGTCATTTTCTATATTTCTTCACATTTTTTCACAAGTTAACATCTCTAAAATGATATGTATTTTATGGTTGCTTTAGATCTGGTGGCAGGTATATGTTATTTGATATTCACTATTATGTGTTTCTTTAAGTATACACACATAAATGCTTTCTGATAAAAAATGTTTGTCCAAATGACAAAGGAATTTTTTTCAATAAGTATAAAATAAGGCCGGGCGCGGTGGCTCACGCCTGTAATCCCAGTACTTTGGCAGGCAGAGGTGGATGGATCACCTGAGGTCAGGAGCTCGAGGCCAACCATGCCAACATGACAAAACCCCGTCTCTACTAAAAATACAAAAATTGGGCAGACATGGTGGCACGTGCCTGTAATCCCAGCTGCTCTGGAGACTGAGGTAGAGAAATTGCTTAAACCCGGAAGACAGAGGTTGCCGTGAGCTGAGATCATGCCACTGCACTTCAGCCTCGGCGACAGAGCAAGACCCTGTCTCAAAAATAAATAAATAAATAAAATTAATTAATTAATTAATTAAAAAATAAAGTAACTCATATAGCTAAATTGAGATTTTTTTAAGTTTTTTTAGGCATTTTGGAATAATGCATTGTATATTGATGATATGTTAGGTTTAATGAAATGTCGTGTATATGTCTTCAGCACTTGAACTTTTAGACATTCCTAAGAACAAGCCAGGATCTTGACTTTGTTTTTTCACTGTACTTATATATGCTGTGCACTTTAAATATAGGCACTTAAATATTTGTTAAAGAAATACTTGATTTAAAAACGAGAATTGAGATAAGGAAACTTAAGGGAGGCAACAGAAAATTCTCATGTAAAAACATGCTTGTTAAATCTTTTCGACATTTCAAAACACACTTTGCCAAACAATTTATAAAATATTTTTATATTTAAAGTAAACTCAGTGACTATAAATAATAAAATAAAACAAAAAAATTTTCTAACTATATTTAGACCAGTGCTATCTATGTGTTTGATAAAAATAAAAATAAAACATATTTTGGATCACTGATATTTTCATCATAATTGAATGTTTTATAAATAATTCTGCCATTAGAAAAATTGTATAGTGTCCTTAATTCTCCACAATGAGTTATATTATGTTACCACTGAAATGAACAAATACAATATACATAAGTGGCAAAATAGTGTTGCTCACTACAATTTAAATATCATTTAATTTAACATTTATTAAAACCAACATGTTTGACAATATGAATTTTTAATTTACACTAAAACAAGTTTTCCTTTAAATGTTCTTAAATGAAAATCATTTCTGCCAACAAAAAATGAAGAAAGAGAAATTTGACAGTTCTAAATTTCTACTTTATTCAGCTAAGAATGGGAGGGATATGTTTTTTCATACAATAAATGATAAATCTTATTTAGTTTATAAAGAATTAAGGGCACTAAAAACTGTGAATATAAAATAAAAATACTACAGCCTTAGGTGGTTGCCTTTCTTCTCACAAAATGTTTAAAGTGATCCTTGACATTTTCAAAACAGAGTTTGAGAATCCATTTATATGAACTTTCGATTGTTAAATTAACTATGTAGACTCTAATCTTAGATAATTTTTATTATGTGTAGCACATATTTAATCATAGAGTTGGAAGTCTAAGATTGAGATACTAGGACACCACTCTCTCTAAAATTTTATATTTAAACAAAGTGAAAAGACCATGTTCAAGATATTTTACTAAAAGAAACTACGTATGCTCAATACGTTAATCTATTTTCTATTTTTAGAATTACGTGAAAATACTAGTATTTGAATGTTTTCTGTGATATGACCATTTATAATTAACATAATTAATTTACATAAATATACGTGTATATATATTTATCTCACAGATTGGTAATGAATATCCATATGTATAGTGCATTTCTCAGCGTTCTTTTATTTGGATATTTATTCTTAATGGAAGTTTTGTAAATAGTAACATTTAATTTTCTTCCATTTGTTCTGTATATTCAGAACATACAGAAAACAAGTTGATTACTTTCTAAAATAATTAGCACCAATCTTTGACAGTACAATTGTTTAACTGTATACAAAGTAATCATTTAATAGGGAGTGTCAAATAAATCTTGTTGCTAGTCAGATTTATGGTGGAAAAATCAACAAGGAATTAAGTCAAGAAAAGGAATAATGTAGGTGGAAAAGAAGTTCATAAATTATTTCTTGTCAATGGTAAAACTATTGGTATGCGCTGCATGCAATTTTGACTGAACAAAAACCTGTCATTCACTGTACCTCTAATCTGATATTTCAGTTAACTTAATCTTGGGAAGCATTATGTTTCAAAGATTATGAAATTAAGGAAAAATGAACAACTATAAATACTTTCTTTGAAAATGACCTCACTCTTAAGATTATGACAACATGTATATGTACCTATTTGGTGCATTTACTTTGCTGTTTAAGGTCCCATTATTTTTAATTATTTTACCAGTTTTATATTTCTACAGACACAGCCAAATAACTGATCATGTAAACCAATGATATGAAAAATTAAATTCGGTAAAACCAGGCAAATGCTAAAACACATTGCAATAAAATAGTTGTTAATCTAAACTTTCTTCTAAATAATTGTTACTTTCCTGACTGGTATAGCAGGATGTACCCAATAACCTATTTATATGATTGTATAATTGATATAATTATCATAATTAATAATCATAGTTTACCTGTTACATTTTGACTTTTCACTTAAAATAATAGAAGAAATTCAGACTCTCATGGTTAACACAATATATACACACATAATATAAACTAATACTTTAAAATAGTCATATACCTAGTTATGAATCCGTGCTGATTTCCTATGAAATTTTACAGTGCAAGTAGTATAGTTTGAGTATCGATAGCTCTGTACAATATTCTAATCTATATTGGTAAATTGAAGGGTAGCTAATGATTATTATGAGTATCATTGTCTGGTATACTATATTGGTGTCAAATTAGCTTAATGAATTTCAAAACACATTTTGATTGTGAATATAATACTGGTTTCATATATGCTTGGTTAGTAGTGGTATAACAAAACCAATTGTCTTTACATGATGATGTCTAAGAATTCAGCAATCCAACCATTTAAACAAGAGCTCAACCCTCAAAAGACAGTAGTCTGTTGGTCAAGCATCTTTCTACTTCTCAGAGAATCCACAATGCAATCTCAACCCTGTGGATGTGTATTCTTCCATCTGCTTGAGAGGAAGATTTTTCTACAATGTTCTTGCCAGTGTATTGGAGGCCATAAGTAACAACGTTGCTATCACTCAATTAGAGGGCAGAAAGAGCAATTTCTCTATAAGTACTGTTAGGTTAAACAAGTTGAATGACTTTGTTCCTTTGCTTATAAATGACTGTGCTTTTTTCCCCCACTGAGGGATTGATTTGGCCTAGAATTTCCTTTTCATCAGGATGCGCTCACACAGAAGCAAGCCATGGAAGTAAGAACTTATGGATTGCTCCTTCTCCACCTCCAACATACAAGATAATTTATGTGTATAAAAATGTATATGACATTCACCCATTGGTCCATTGTTAGGACCATTCATTTTACTTAATATGTACATATCTTCTTTTTTTTTATTTGGACAGTTAAAACTACCACATCTGATTGGAATAATCATTCTAGTGTTTTAAAATCATAACATTATTTATTTCAAAATAAATCCATAGAAGTTGGATTATTAGGAATCTGAGCCTGGTAATGCACATGAGAATTTTTTTTAAAAAAATCAGATATCTTTTATGTCAGCTTAAACTTATGTGAAATTGTGTAGCCCATGTGTGAACTTACGTTGTAGTAAGAACATTTAACATGAGATCTAACCTCTTAACTTTGTAAGTGTAAAATAGAGTATTGTTAACTATAGGAACAATATTGTACAGCAGATCTCTAGAATGTAATCATTTTGCATTATGGGTGTTTTTATGGTTTTTGATTTGTACTACCATGTTGTTCTTCAATAGGATATGTCAAAGCATATCATCATAGTATTTGAATGTCTTCTTTAAGCTTTACTATTTCTTAATCTGAATCATCTGCTTATATATGAAGTAAAACATTGCAACTTTAATTTGAATTTCTTTGCTTACTATTAGAATGGCATTTTCCCATATGTTCATTCCTTTTTGCTTGAAGTGAACTTTTCATTTAATTTTTCCAATTACTATATGAGATCCTAATGTTTTCATGTACATTTCAACAAATCATTTACGCACAATATACAGTAACCAAGTATGTTTTGCTTAGTATTAATAATTTCACTTCATTTTATCTTAATTACAATATATTCTATGATTCATGAAAGTTTCATAATTTGTGCAGCATAGACTTGTAATCTTTTTGTGATTGTTGGTTAAAATTCTGATACTTTTTTATAACACAGTTCTAACAAATATTTAACTTTCTCATAAACTATAAAAATTTTATTTTTATTATGTTTATGTAATCTATGCTTTTTCTCAGCTTGCAAACATGTTCAATTATTTGCTTTCAAAAGTAGGTAAATTTGGATTTATTTCCAATAATATGACAGGTTATATAGAGTAGGACGTGATTCCCACTGACAAATCACCTACAATGACTAACCAAAACATAGAAAATGTTTTAAGTATGAAGTTTAAATAGAAGTAGAATTATGGAAAGCCCAAGAGGCAGAAAAACACTTACAAGAAAATATTGATGAATTTGACTAGATTAAAAATTAGGGATCTCTATTCATCAAAAAACACAACAAAGTATGTGGACAAAAACAAAGTTAACAACTGGGGAAAGATATTTGATACACATAGAAAATGTGTTATTTGAAACACATATAACAGAAAAATCCAAGTTTGTAAGAAACTATAGGAGAAGATATACGTGTATGTATATGTGTGTGTGTGTATATCTACCTATACAAATATATAAAATAGATAAATAAGTGAAAGAAAAAAGAGAAAATTGATGGCTTGTAAACATTTGAAAATACGTTAAGCCTAATTAAGAATAAGTATGTAAATTAAGACCGCAATGAGATGTAATTGTCCACCTATAAGATGGCAATTTCTCCAAATTCCTATCACTAGCATTAATCTTCCCTTGAATTCCAATCCCATGTCCCCAACTTTCTACTCTATTAAAACTGTACTTGGATGACTATGCTTGTTCAAATGCTCTTTTTGTCATATTTCCCATCTTTCTAATTTTATACTTTGATCATTTAGGAAAAAAAAAAAACACATAGACTCTTTCCTGACTACTCTCTTTCTCTCACATTCAGTCAGAGACATTCACCCTGTTAGTAAATCCATAGGCTCTGCCTGTGAATTATATACAGGAATTCACAACTTTCTCACCAGTTATTCTGCTGCCATCCAGGCAGAAAAACAAATTATATTCAAATAATTTCCCTGCTCTTCTCTTTCTTCATTATAGACTATTTACAAAACAGAAACCAAAGTGACACTTTGAATACACGAATGATATCTTGTCACTTCTCTGCTCAAAACATTTCTATAACTTCCCATTTCTTTCAAAGTAAGAGCCAAAATTCTCCCAAAGGCTTTGCAATACCCAGCATCATCTGGGTCATCGGTAGTTCCTTCTGTTCTTTTACTAATTCATCCCAGCTAGCTATCCTAGCCTCTTTGCACTCTCTCTCTCTCTCTCTCTCTCTCTCTCTGTGTGTGTGTGTGTGTGTGTTTGTGTTTAAATATATCAGGCACCCTCCAGCCCCTCCACCTTCTTTCTATTTTTTTAATATATGTTTAAATGTATCAGGCACCCTCCACCTTCCTTCTATATTTTTTAATTTAATATGTGATATTATCATTTAGTAAACAAGTAATTTACTTTTTATGTCTCCTATTCATAGTTGGCCTCTCCTCACTAGGATGTAAGCTGCATGGAAGCAGCTTATTTATTCTTGAATGTATCACAAGATGCTAAAACAATATTTGTTACAAAATTGTTCTTATTTATTAATTAAAGGAATGAATCCCTGTAATGCACATTTTACAATGCAAATAATGCGCCTACTACTAAGAAGACAGACAAAGATGCATTACTATTCTGGAGTGGTGAAAACAATCTAATGGGTAAGGAGGTACAGGTTATAGTTTATCAGAACAGAGAAAAGCCATTTTCTAGGGCCATAACTGCATACCAGGTACTAGGGTCTATAACTTTACTAGAAAGAGGAATACATCTGTAGTAGTTGCTTCAGAAGATATTAACACCTGGTTAATTTTATTGTATGGCAATGTCATCTCATTAAATTTTGCTATTTATAAATTTGAATAGGGATGCTATGGGAATCAGTAATATAGTAAGTTTCTAGCCAATATTTTCTTAACCATATGATTGTCATAGCCCCCAAGACTACCACTTGGCCAGAAAGATTCTTCACAATGTGATCCAGGTTAGAGTCAGTATACAGTAGCTCATAAATATTTGGATAATTCATTTTGCATAGTGCAGAATTGCCTTAGAAAATGGCAGCAATTCATCTTAGGAGAGATCAAGTGGATGAGTTTGTTGGTTATGGAAAGCTGTTTCCCCAAAGTTTCCCAGCTCTCATTTTATTCAAGGATATCTAGATTAAGAACTAATTCATGTCTGTGACCTGGCAAGAGGACATAAACTATTTTTGTTTTGTGTTTTGTTTTGTTTTATTTTTAAGAGGCTGAAGTCAGGTCTTTGTTGAAAAGACTAAGATATTTTTCCTCCCTAATGAAAATCAATTAATAGCATAATGAATTTAATTGTATCTACCACCATCTCAGTATGATTGGAAATCTACTGGGATTCTGCTCCTACTCCTACCAACATTCCCATTCCAAAATAAAATGTGAATCAAACTGTTTCTAAATAATGTGGTGTTTTACTCACCAATCTAGCTTTCAAGACTTTAATGAATGGAGAGTTTCATAGGATGTCTTCATGATTTAGTTGGGAGAGAGGAAGGAGCATGATATACCCAATACATATTCCAGTCCCTTGGAATTATTGATTTTTTTCTCTATATTAGTTCAAGTGTTTCTGGCCTCCTGCTGACGTTTAGAACAAGCTGTTTAAATCTAGACTTTCAATAGATAATAGAATATCATTGCCAATGAGATAACATTAAATACAAAATAATATTAATTATTGTTTAATATACTGAATCCAATAATTGAATGTACTGTTATGCCACTGTGGATCATAGGCTATACATATTTATACAGATATAGATAGTCTCGTTCCCCCTATATTTCCAGAAAGCAAATTTCACATACACAATAGAAACTAAAGAAATGTTGTCTAAAATCCATTTTCTGTTGCTAATGTATAAATTAGTCATATATTAGAATATGCCATTAGAATGGAAAATGAATTTTGTCAAATGGACATGTTGAACAGATTAAACATTTGAGTTTACAAGGTTTTGATAGGGAGACTTTCGTTATAGGATGGTTTACAGCTACAGTTAATTAACTGAGTCTTGACAATTATTGTTCAAAACTTGTAAACTAGGGAACCTCTGATGAGTTTCGTGTGTGGGGATGGGTGGCTGATTGTTGAAAAATTTGTGCTTAACCAGTTTGTACTTATGTCTTTGGGAAATATTGAGTTATACCTGAGTCTTTGAAAGCTGTTGCTGAAATAAACTTCAGCAGTTTGTCTACATTTTTCTCTTTTTCCTTTTCTTTATTTCTTCTAAAAAAAATGGGATACATGTGTAGAATGTGCCGGTTTGTTACTTAGGTATACCTGTTCCATGGTGGTTTGCTGCATCTATTAACCCATCCTCTAAGTTCCCTCCCTTCACCTCCCAACCCCCAACAGGCCCAGGTATGTGTTATTCCCCTCTCAGTGTCCAGGTGTTCTCAATGTTCAGCCCCCCACTTATGAGTGAGAACATGTGGTGTTTGGTTTTCTGTTCCTGTTTTAGTTTGCTGAAGATGATGGCTTCCAGCTTCATCCATATCCTTGCAAAGGACATGATCTCATTCCTTTTTATGGCTGCGTAGTATTCCACGGTGTATATATACTACATTTTCTTAATCCAGTCTATCATTGAGGGGCATTTGGGTTGGTTCCATGTCCTGGCTATTTTAAATTGTGTTGCAATAAAAATACGTGTGCATGTGTCTTTATAATAGAATTATTTATATTCCATTTGACTCAGTAATGGGATTGCTGGGTCATATGGTATTTCTGGCTCTAGATCTTTGAGAAATCACCATACTGTCTTTTACAATGGTTGAACTAATTTACATTCCCACCAACAGTGTAAAAGTGTTCCTATTTCTTCACAGCCTTGCCAGCATCTATAGTTTCTTGACTTAATTGCCTTTCTGACTGGCATGAGATGGTATCTCATAGTGGTTTTGATTTGCATTTCTCTGATGATCAGTGGTGTTGTGTTTTTTTTTCATATGTTTGTTGGCTGCGTAAATGTTTTCTTTTGAGAAATGTCTGTCCATAACATTTGTCCACTTTTTGAGGGGGTTGTTTTTTTTTCTTATAAATATGTTTAAGTTCCTTGTAAATTCTGGATATTAAACCTTTGTCAGATAAGTAGATTGCAAAAGTTTTCTCCCACTCTGTAGGTTGCCTGTTCAGTCTGATGATAGTTTCTTTTGCTGTGCAGAATCTCTTTAGTTTAATTAGCTCCCATTTGTCAATTTTGACTTTTGTTGCAATTGCTTTTGACATCTTCATCATGAAGTCTTTGCCCATGCCTGTGTCCTGAATGGTATTGCCTAGGTTTTCTTCTAGGGTTTTTATAGTTTTGGGTTTTACATTTAAGTCTTTAATCCATCTTGAGTTAATTTTTGTACAAGGTGTGAAGAAGGGGTCCAGTTTCAGTTTTCTGCATATGGCTAGTCAGTTTTCCCAGCACCATTTACTGAATAGGAGATCCTTTCCCCATTGCATTTCTTTAGCTTTCCTGTTGTCTCCATTGATCATTGGTAAGCCATGGCTGGAAAATACACTGCATTTTATTGGCAATGTTAAGTTCAGATAAGCACTACTGGTAAAATTATCTATGGCCATATGTTTCAACCAGCTTTAGATAGTCTTTCTGTTCAATCATCTTTTACTGGATTAGCTTGGAGATCCAAAGCTAAAATAGCATGATTAAAGACTTTGAAGAACTCACATTTGAATGATACATTGCAGAAAACACTTATAATATTTAGAACTTATAATGCATTTATAAGCCAGTGGCAAAAGATAAACAACTAAGACCAAGGGAATACATTCAATCCTTAATCTGTACACCCTGCAGTATCAGATATGAGTATGCCAGCCTAATTGGTAATTTTCCAGTATCTATTAGTCCAAATATATTTAGTAACATTATGTACTGGTGTAAATTGGTGGCTCCATCAAAATTATTTCTATATTCTAATCCATGGAACCTATGAATCTTACTTTATTTAAATAAACAGTCTTTGAAGATGTTATTAAATTAAGGATTTTGATATGGAGAAATTTTCCTGGATTATCCAGGTAGACTTCAAATTTAATAATCATTGACCTTTTAAGAGATAAGCAGAGAAGAAGGTAGACACACACACAAAAGTAAGTGGTATGAAGACAGAGGCATAAATTGGAGGCTGTGGCCATAAGCCAAACAAGTTGACAACCACCAGAAGCTGTAAGCGGCATGAGACAGATTTTCCCCAAGAGCATCTTTAGGGAGTACCCTGCACCCACCTTGGTTTTGGACTTCTGACCTGCCGAACTCTGAGAGAATAAATTTCTGTTGTTTGAAGTCATCAAGTTTGTTGTAATTTTTTACAGGAGCCCTAGGAAACTAATACACATTTAAAAATCTCAGGCAATCTGTTGGGAAATAGGAATAATATTCTTTACTGAAATCAACATTGGATCAGGCATAAAAATATGGTATTATGTCTACAGCTGTTCTGTATAGAAAGACCACCTGTCTAGTCTCTGAAACTTTCTTGGCAAAGGTATTTAAGACCTTAGAAGTATTATTGCTCCTACAAATTGCCAAATCACAGCATAAAGTGTATTTTTCACTATTCCTACTTTCTTAAAATCATAAAATGGACCCAAGAACGTGTTTCAGAATGCGCCCCTCAGAAGTTAAGATTTTATGTCTCAAATTGTGGCCCAGTTCATTTCCTTCTTGACTGTACTTTAAAGATCATATTATCTGGATCGCAGTTGTTATCTTTGGTGTAACTATGTTCTTTCATCTTGGTTTATTTACATTCTTCCCACACAATTATAAATAAATAAACTCTATTATACTGTGCTGAAATTACACAGATTGAGTTAGTGTCTGTTTTCTTCTGTAACCTTATAAAACCACGTGTTTAATATTCATCTCTCACTGTAAAAAAAAATCGAAAATGTTCTCTGACAAGATGACTTTCTTTACTGCCATATGCATATAACATAAAAGTGTTAAAATTTATCTCTATAGTCCAAGAAGGAAATATAAGTGAATAATTTTACATCTATAGCTGCATGCATTAGTTCCCTAGGGCTGCAAAAAAGTATCACAAATTGAGTGACTTGAACAATGGAAATTTATTATCTTAGAGATCTGGAAGTTAGAAGTGTGAGATCAAAGTGTTAGCAGGGTTGATTTCTTCTTAGGGTTGTGTTTTAATTCATTTTGCATTGCTAATACCTGAGGCTAGGTGATTTAGAAAGAAAATAAGTTTATTTGGTTCAGGCTTCTGCAGGGCGTATAAGCATGCTACCAGCATTTGCTAGGCTTCTACTGAGGCCTCAAAAATGTTTTACTCATGGTGGAAGGTGAAGGAGCAGCAAGTGTGTCACATGGTGAGAAAGGGAGAAAGAGAGATCCCAATTGTTTACATCTGATTCTTTTAAACAATCAGATTTCATGTGAACTGAGCAAAAATTCACTTAGACCATGGGGAAGGCACCAAGCCATTCATGAGGGCTCTTCTCCCATGACCTAAACACTTCCCACCAGGTGCCACCTTTAACAGTAGGGATCACACATCAACATTTGATTTGGAGGGGACTCACATCCAAACCAAATCAGGTTGTGATGGAGAGTCTGTTTCATGCCTCTCTTCTAATTGCTGGTGCTTTTCCAGCAATCTGTGGTGTCCTTTGACTTGTAATTTAACATTCTGATCTCTGCTTTTATTTTGCCTGGTGGACATGTCTGTATTTGTGTCTAAATTATTTCTTCTTATAAGGATTACAGTTACATTAGATTTAGGGACCAGTCTAGTAACTGATTTTAAGTTGTCTATCCCTGTAAATACCCTATTTCTCAAAGAGGTCACATTCTGAGGTACTTAGAGTGAGAACATCTTTTTGGTGGACATAATTCAATCTACACTACCTTATGAAATATGATATATGAAACACACAAAAGAAAACATTTATATATTAGCATATCTAGACATTTGCAGTATTTAACAAAAGAGCTAATCTTATGACTCAACAATTCTAATACTAATATTTATCTTAAAGGTTAACTCACACAGGGATGACATTTTAACATTCATTCATTAGAAATGGATGATACTGAAACATTAATTCCACTAATAAAAATGAGTAAAAAAAAATGAAAACACCTTAATATTCCGTAAGAGCTGTTTATTTTTAAATTTAATTTAACTTTTTATTTCCAACTTTTATTTTAAGTTCAGGGGTACCTATGCAGGATGTGCAGCTTTGTTACATGGGTAAATGTGTGTGACAGTGGTTTGCTGCACAGATCATCCCATCACCTAGATATTAAGCCTGGCATCCATTAGCTATTCTTCCTCATACTCTCCCCACTCCTACCCAACCCCTACCCTGTGACAAGCCCCAGTGTGTGTTGTTCTCCACCATGTGTCCTTGAGTTCTCATTATTCAGCTCCACTTATAAGCAAGAACATGGGGTGTTTTGTTTTCTATTGCTGCATTAGTTTGCTGAGGATAATGGCTTCCAGCTCCATCTATGTCCCTTCAAAGGACATGAGCTCATTCCTTTTTATGGCTGTATAGTATCCCATGTTTTATATGTACTTTTTTTTTTTTTTTTTTGACAGAGTTTCTCTCTGTTGCCCAGGTTGGAGTGCAGTGGTGCAATCTTGGCTCACCACAAGCTCCACCTCCCAGGTTCACACCATTCTCCTGCCTCAGCCTCCCAAGTAGCTGGGATTACAGGTGTGTGCCGCCATGCCTGGCTAATTTTTTTTGTATTTTTACTAGAGATGTGGTTTTACTGTGTTAGCCAGGATGGTCTTGATCTCCTGACCTCGTGATCCACCCGCCTCGGCCTCCCAAAGTGCTAGGATTACAGGCGTGAGCCACCGCACCTGGCTGTACCATTTTTTTTATCCAGTCTATTATTGATGAGAAATTGGGTTGATTCCATGTCTTTCCTATTATGAATAGTGCTGCAGTGTATCTTTCTAATTGAATGATTTATATTCCTTTGAGTGTATATATATTGGAATTGCTGCATCAAATGGTATTTCTGGTTCTAGATCTTTGAGGAATTGCCACACTGTCTTCCGCAATGGTTGAACCAATTTACACACCCAGTGTAAAAGTGTTCCTTTTTCTCCACAATCTTGTGAGCATCTGTTCTGTTGTTTCTGACTTTTTAATTATAGCCATTCTGACTGGAGTAAGATGCTATCTCATTGTGATTTTGCTTTGCATTTCTCTAATGATCAGTGATGTTGAGCTTTTTTTTCATTTATTTGTTGGCCCATTATGTCGTCTTTTGAGAGGTGTCTGTTCATATCCTTTGTCTACTTTTTAATGAGGTTATTGTAAATTTGTTTAAGTTCCTTATAGATGCTGGATATTAGACCTTTCTCAGGTGGATAGATTGCCAAAATTGTCTACCATTCTATAGGTTGTCTCTGTACTTTGTTGATAGTTTCTTTTGCTATGCAGAAGCTTTTTAGTTTAATTCGAGTCCAATTATCAAATTTTGCTTTTATTTTCATTGCTTTTGTCATCTTCATCATGAAATCTTTGCCCATGTCTAAGTGCTGAATGGTAGTGCCCAGGTTTTCTTCTAGGGGTTTTATAGTTTTGCATTTTACATTTATGTCTTTAATCCACCTTCAGTTGATTTTTGTATATGGTGTAAGGAAGAGTTCCAATTTTAGTTTTCTGCATATGGCTAGCCAGTTCTCCCAGCACCATTTATTTAATAGGGAATCTTTTCCCCATTGCTTGTTTTTGTCAGTTTTGTTGAAGATCAAATATTTGTTGGTGTGCAGTCTTATCTCTGTGTTCTTATTTCTTCTTTGTTTATGTGCCTGTTCTCATAACAGTTCCATGCTGTTTTGGTTACTGTAGTCCATTAATATAGTTTGAAGTTAGATACGGTAATGCCTCCAGTTTTGTTCCTTTTGCTTAGGATCACCTTGGCTATTTGGACTAATTTTTGTTCCATATGAATTTTAAAATAGGTTTTCTAATCCTGTGAAGACCATTAATGGTAGTTTAATGGGAATAGCATTAAGTCTCTAAATTACTTTGGTCTGTATGGCCATTTTCACAATATTGATTCTTCCTATCCATGAGCATGGAATGTTTTTTTCTATTTGATTGTGTTATCTCTGATTTCTTTGAGCAGTGGTATGTAGTTCTCCTTGAAGAGTTTCTTTTCTTCCCTTCTTAGCTGTATTCCTAGGTATTTTATTCTTTTTGTGGCAATCGCAAATGGGAATGCTAGCAATTTGTGCACATTGATTTTGTATCCTGAGACTTTGCTGATGTTGCTTATCAGCTTAAAAGGCTTTTGTCCTGATATGATGGGGTTTACTAGATATACGATCATGTCATCTGCAAACAAAGATAGTTTGACTTCCCTTCTTCCTATTGGAATAACTTTATTTTCTCTTGTCTAATTACCCTAGCCAGACTTCCAATACTATATTAAATAGGACTAGTGAAAGAAGGCATCCTTGACCCCACAGAACTACAAACAACTATTAGAGAATAATATTAACATCTCTACTCACATAAACTAGAAAACCTAGAAGAGATGGATAAATTCTTGTACACATATACCCTCCCAAAACTGAACCAGGAAGAAATCACATCCCTGAATAGACCAATAATGAATTCTGAAATTGAGGCAGTGATAAATAGCTAACCAACTAATTAAGAAAAACCAAGGTCAGATGGATTCACAGCTGCGTTCTACCAGAGGTACAAAGAAGAACTGATACCATTCTTACTGAAATTATTCCAAACAATTGAAAAGGAGGGATTCCTCCCTAATTCACTCTGTGAAGCCAGCATCATCCTGATACCAAAACCTGGCAGAGATACAACAAAACTTTAGACCAATATCCTTGATGAACATTGATGCAAAAATTCTCAACAAAATACCTGCAAACTGAATCCAGCAGCCCATCCAAAAGTTTATCCACCATGATCAAGTTGGCTTCATGCAACGTTGGTTCGATATATGCAAATCAATAAATGTGATTCATCACATAAGTAGAACTAAAGAGAAAAACTACGTGGTTATCTCAATAAATTCAGAAAACACCTTTGATAAAAATCAACGTCCCTTCAGGTTAGAAAGTCTCAATTAGGCAGTGCATGGTGGTTCACGCCTGTAATCCCAACATTTTGGGAGACCAAGGCAGGAGGATCACCTGAAGTCAGGAGTTTGAGACCAGCCTGACAAACATGGAGAAACCTCATCTTTACTAAAAATACAAAAAATTATCCAGGTGTAGTGGTGCATGCCTGCAATCCCAGGCTCTTGGGAGGCCGAGGCAAGAGAATCTCTTGAACACAGGAGGTGGAGGTTGCGGTGAGCCAAGATCACGCCATTGCACTACAGCCTGGGCAACAAAAACTCCGTCTCAAAAAAAAAAAAAAAAAAAGCCTCAATTAACTAGGTATTTAAGGGACAGGGACATGTCAAAATAATAAGAGACATGTATGACAAACCCATAGCCAGTATTATACTGAATGGGCAAACGCTGGAAGCATTCCCCTTGAAAACTGGCACAAGAGCTGTTTAAATACATTATGATTGGCTGTATTAAATTTGAGGAATGACACACAGTGGTTTTTTTTTTTTTTTTTGAGACAGAGTCTCGCTCTTTCTCCCAGGCCGGAGTGCAGTGGCGCTATCTCGGCTCACTGCAAGCTCCGCCTTCCGGGTTCACGCCATTCTCCTGCCTCAGCCTCCCCAGTAGCTGGGACTACAGGCGCCCGCCACCGCGCCTGGCTAATTTTTTGTATTTTTAGTAGAGATGGGGTTTCACCAATGACACACAGTTTTTAAGAGAATGAGATCAAAGATGGAAAACTTTTGAGGATAGCGGAGTTAAAAATCAAGTTTCAAATCTCAAATTGTGTGTGCCTAGAAAATAGCCACGATTCTGTCATTCAGATTCTTAATATGATTATTTCCAGGAAGCAAGAAACATCTGGTTCAGATCAAAGGAGTAGTGGAGTATGTGCCAGAAAATGCATTTTACTTTTGACTTTATTTATGTTCGAAAAGATTAAATTAACTGTTTTCATAACAAACAGGACTTACCATTAAACTATGGGGAAGAAAAAAAGCTTATAGAGATTGCTGGTTTTTTTATTAAACATCTCTTAAAGTAAAAAATTCAGTGGGTTTTTATTGCTGAATGAAAATTTATCTATGTCTTATAAAAAATAATGGGGATTATACTTCCGCCTATGCCTCAAGGACTAATCTTCCCCAAATCATTTATTTGCAGAGTCTGAAATTATAGCATTCATTTATATTACTGAGCTCCTTCTACGTTCCAGGAATTGTTATGGAGCACCTACTGTGCTCCAATCATTATTTTGTGTGCTTGAGATAAAGCAAAAAACAAGATTGGCAGGAGGCAAAATTTCCTGTCCTCATGAAACTTATATTCTAGGGGGGGAGTGATTAAAAATATAACTGTAACAGACATTTACAGGACATTCTACCCAACAACTACAGATTAAAAGTAAAAGGATGAAGAAAGATACACCATGCTAACACTACTTTTAAAGCTGAAGTATTTTTATTAGTTTCAGACAAACTATACTGACTTCAGAAACAAACAAAAAACTAATTAGGGATAATGAGCAGCTTTACAAAAGATAAAGGAATTGATTTTCAAGAATCCAATACGATTGTAAGTGTGTGTGTAACTAACAATATACCAGCAAAATATTTTAGATAAAAAGTATTAGAAATAAAGGAAGAAGGCTGGGCGGCAGCTCATTCTTGTAATCCCAGCACTTTGGGAGGCCTAACCGGGCGGTTCCTGAGGTCAGGAGTTTGAGATCAGCCTGACCAACATAGTGAAACGCCGTCTCTACTAAAATACAAAAATTATCCGGGCACATGCCTGTATTCCCAGCTACTCAGGAGGCTGAGGCAAGAGAATCACTTGAACCTGGGAGGTAGAGGTTGCAGTGAGCCAAGATCGTGCCCCTGCACTCCAGTCTGGGTGACAGAGCCAGACTCTGCCTCAAAATAAATAAATAAATAAAGAAGAAATAGACAAATCAATTATTATAATCAAAGACTTCAACACCTTTCTTGATAAAGCAGATTTTAAAAAAAATTGACCTGAACACCACTGTCAACTTGATCTCATTGGCCTTTGTAGAATACTCCATTTAACAATAGCATAATACACATTTTTCTGAAGCTGTGCGGATCACACATGAAGATAACCACATTCTGACCCATATAATGCACTTAAACTCATTTAAAAGAGAAGAAATCATACAAAGTATGCTGTCAGAACATGATAGCATTAAACAGTAAATCAATAGCAGAAGAAGAGCTAGAAAACCCTCAAGTATTTGGAAATTAACACACATCTAAATAACACATGGGATAAGAAAGAAGTCTCACGGAAAATAAATAAAAGTAGATAAAAATAAAAATTAACTTACCAATATTTGGTAGTGTAACAAATGCATTACACAGGGTCAAATTTGTAGTCTTAAGTGCATACTTTAGAAACAAATAAAGATATGAAATCAATAATTTAAACTTTTACCACACAAAATCAAAGAAAAATTTAAACTTAAAGAATGTAGAGGAAAAGAAATCATAAAAATTAACATGGGAATAGAAAACCAAATGCTGCATATTCTCACTTATAAGTGAGAGCTAAGCATTAAGTGTACATAGATATGAAGATGGGTACAATAGACACTGGGGACTACTAGAGAGGAAGGGGAGAAAGAGGGGTGTCAGCTGAACAATGACCTATTGGATTCTATGCTCACTACCTGTACAATGGTATCATCCATACTGCAAACCTCAGTATCGCATAACATACCCATGTAACAAACCTCATGTGTACCCTCTAAATCTAAAATAAAATTAAAATTTTTTTTTAATTAAAGCAGAAATGAATGAAATTGAAAACAGGAAAGCAATAGAGAAAATCAATAAAACCAAATGCTGGTTCCTTAAACAGGTAAATAAAACTGATATACTTCCTGTGAGGCTAATGAAGGAATAAGGAAAAGGAGAAGAAGAAGAAAATGAGGAAAGAAGAAGGAGGAAAGAAGAAGGTAGAGAAGGGAGAGGAGGAGTGGGAAGAGAAGAAGAATTATTTAAAATTCCTATTTCAGAAATGAAAGAGATGTCATTACTAATAATTCATGACATTCATAGGATGAGTATACTATAAACAACTTTATGCTAATATAATTGACAATTTAGATGAAATGGATCAATTCCTTCAATGACAAAAAGTAGCAAAACCCTAACAAGAGAAATACGTAACCTATTACTATATCTATTAGATGTCAAAATTACTTTAATAGAGGAGGCCTATAGCTATAAAAGTAATTATAAATGATAACCAGACAAATAGTGCCAGGTCCAGATGCATTCACCAGTGACTCTTCGAAATAATTATAAAGTAGGCGCTATGAATTTTTTTATCTGGAAATTAGAAGCTTAGAGGACACTTCTAACTCATTATATGAGTTCTGCCTTACCCTAATACCAAAAATAAATAACAGTGTTTAAATAAAAGAAAACTATAGAACAATATACCTCAAGAACATAGACTTAGAATTCCTCAACAAAATAACAATAAATTCACCAATATATAGAAGCATTATACATCATGCCACATAGGATTATTTCTGGCATGCAAAACCAGTTAATAATTCAAAACTCAGTTAATGGAATCCAGCACTCCAACTAACTTAAAATAGAGTATTCAGGTCCAAATCTTAACTAAATATGTACAGGGGCTATGTGGGAAACTATAAAATAATAATAAAATTTCAAAGTTCTAAATATTTGGAGATACCTTTCATGTTCATAGATCGGAATACTCTCTCTCTCTATATATAATATATATATGAAATATTATATATATATAAATGCACTATATATATATATATTTATTTTTTATTTTTTCAAGGCAGAGTCTTGCTCTGTGGCCCAGGCTGGAGTGCAGTGGCACTATCTTGGCTCACTGCAACCTCTGCCTCCCGGGTTCAAGCAATTCTCCTGCCTCAGCGTCCCGAGTAGCTGGGATTATAGGCGCCTGCCACCACGCCTGGCTAATTTTTGAATTTTCAGTAGAGATGGGGTTTCACCATGTTGGCCAGGCTGGTCTTGAACTCCTGACTTCGTGACCCACCCACCTTGGCCTCCCAAAGTGCTGGGATTACAGGCGTGAGCCACTGCGCCCCTCAATACTTTTATGATGGCAGTTTTTCCCGACTTGATGTGTACCATCAGTGCAATACCAATCCACAATCCAGAAAATTATATTGTGAGAATCAGTGAACTAATTCTAAAGTTTATATGGAGAGAAAAAAGGCCTAGAATGACCAACAAATATTGAAGAAGACTGGGCCAGGCTTGGTGGCTCACACCTGTAATCCCAGTATTTTGGGAGGCCGAGGAGGGTGGATCACGAGGTCAGGAGATTGAGACCATCCTGGCTAACACTGTGAAACCCCGTCTCTACTAAAAATACAAAAAAATAAACATACGTGTGCATGTGTCTTTATAGCAGCATGATTTATAGTCCTTTGGGTATATACCCAGTAATGGGATGGCTGGGTCAAATGGTATTTCTAGTTCTAGATCCCTGAGGAATCGCCACACTGACTTCCACAATGGTTGAACTAGTTTACAGTCCCACCAACAGTGTAAAAGTGTTCCTATTTCTCCACATCCTCTCCAGCACCTGTTGTTTCCTGTTTTTTTAATGATGGCCATTCTAACTGGTGTGAGATGGTATCTCCCTGTGGTTTTGATTTGCATTTCTCTGATGGCCAGTGATGATGAGCATTTCTTCATGTGTTTTCTGGCTGCATAAATGTCTTCTTTTGAGAAGTGTCTGTTCATGTCCTTTGCCCACCTTTTGATGGGGTTGTTTGTTTTTTTCTCGTAAATTTGTGTGAGTTCATTGTAGATTCTGGATATTAGCCCTTTGTCAGATGAGTAGGTTGCAAAAATTTTCTCCCATTCTGTAGGTTGCCTGTTCACTCTGATGGTAGTTTCTTTTGCTGTGCAGAAGCTCTTTAGTTTAATTAGATCCCATTTGTCAATTTTGGCTTTTGTTGCCATTGCTTTTGGTGTTTTAGACATGAAGTCCTTGCCCACGCCTATGTCCTGAATGGTATTGCCTAGGTTTTCTTGTAGGATTTTAATGGTTTTAGGTCTAACATTTAAGTCTTTAATCCATTTTGAATTAATTTTTGTATAAGGTGTAAGGAAGGGATCCAGTTTCAGCTTTCTACATATGGCTAGCCAGTTTTCCCAGCACCATTTATTAAATAGGGAATCCTTTCCCCATTGCTTGTTTTTGTCAGGTTTGTCAAAGATCAGATAGTTGTAGATATGCGGCATCATTTCTGAGGGCTCTGTTCTGTTCCATTGATCTATATCTCTGTTGTGGTACCAGTACCATGCTGTTTTGGTTACTGTAGCCTTGTAGTATAGTTTGAAGTCAGGTAGCGTGATGCCTCCAGCTTTGTTCTTTTGGCTTAGGATTGACTTGGTGATGCGGGCTCTTTTTTGGTTCCATATGAACTTTAAAGTAGTTTTTTCCAATTCTGGGAAGAAAGTCATTGGTAGCTTGATGGGGATGGCATTGAATCTATAAATTACTTTGGGCAGTATGGCCATTTTCACGATATTGATTCTTCCAACCCATGAGCATGGAATGTTCTTCCATTTGTTTGTATCCTCTTTTATTTCATTGAGCAGTGGTTTGTAGTTCTCCTTGAAGAGGTCCTTCACATCCCTTGTAAGTTGGATTCCTAGGTATTTTATTCTCTTTGAAGCAATTGTGAATGGGAGTTCACTCATGATTTGGCTCTCTGTTTGTCTGTGATTGGTGTACAAGAATGCTTGTGATTTTTGTACATTGATTTTGTATCCTGAGACTTGCTGAAGTTGCTAATCAGCTTAAGGAGATTTTGGGCTGAGACAATGGGATTTTCTAATATACAATCATGTCATCTGCAAACAGAGACAGTTTGACTTCCTCTTTTCCTAATTGAATACCCTTTATTTCCTTCTCCTGCCTGATTGCTCTGGCCAGAACTTCCAGCACTATGTTGAATAGGAGCGGTGAGAGAGGGCATCCCTGTCTTGTGCCAGTTTTCAGAGGGAATGCTTCCAGTTTTTGCCCATTCAGTATGATATTGGCTGCGGGTTTGTCGTATATAGCTCTTATTATTTTGAGATATGTCCCATCAATACCTAATTTATTGAGAGTTTTTAGCATGAAGGGTTGTTGAATTTTATCAAAGGCCTTTTCTGCATCTATTGAGATAATCATGTGGTTTTTGTCTTTGGTTCTGTTTATATGCTGGATTACATTTATTGATTTGCGTATGTTGAACCAGCCTTGCATCCCAGGGATGAAGCCCACTTGATCATGGTGTATAAGGTTTTTGATGTGCTGCTGGATTCGGTTTGCCAGTATTTTATTGAGGATTTTTGCATCAATGTTCATCAAGGATATTGGTCTAAAATTCTCTTTTTTGGTTGTGTCTCTGCCTGGCTTTGGTATCAGGACGATGCTGGCTTCATAAAATGTGTTAGGGAGGATTCCCTCTTTTTCTATCGATTGGAATAGTTTCAGAAGGAATGGTACCAGTTCCTCCTTGTACCTCTGGTAGAATTCAGCTGTGAATCCATCAGGTCCTGGACTCTTTTTGGTTGGTAAGCTATTGATTATTGCCACAATTTCAGAACCTGTTATTGGTCTATTCAGAGATTCGACTTCTTCCTGATTTAGTCTTGGGAGGGTGTTTATTGCGGCACTATTCACAATAGCAAAGAGTTGGAACCAACCTAAATGTCCAGCAACGATAGACTGGATTAAGAAAATGTGGCACATATACACCATGGAATACTATGCAGCCATAAAAAATGATGAGATCGTGTCCTTTGTAGGGACATGGATGAAACTGGAAAACATCATTCTCAGTAAACTATCGCAAGGACAAAAAACCAAACACCGCATGTGCTCACTCATAGGTGGGAATTGAACAATGAGAACTCATGGACAAAGGAAGGGGAACATCACACTCCAGGGACTGTTGTGGGGTGGGGGGAGGGGGGAGGGACAGCATTAGGAGATATACCTAATGCTAAATGACGAGTTAATGGGTGCAGGAAATCAACATGGCACATGGATACATATGTAACAAACCTGCACATTGTGCACGTGTACCCTAAAACCTAAAGTATAATAAAACAACAACAACAACAAAAAAAAAACAAAAAAATTAGCCAGCCGTGACGGCGGGCGCCTGTAGTCCCAGCTACTCAGGAGGCTGAGGCAGGAGAGTGTCGTGAACCCTGGAGGCGGAGCTTGCAGTGAGCCGAGATCGCGCCACTGCACTCCAGCCTGGGCCACTGAGCGAGACTCCGTCAAAAAAAAAAAAAAAGAAGAAGACTGGAGTACTGAAACTATTCTATTTCAAAGCTCACTGTAAATTTATGTGCACTGGCGAAAGAAGAAACATATATCATAGTAAATGATCATAAAGTCTATATTTAGAATGATACAAACATAGACAACTATTCAACAAAAGAGAAGACAAAATTAATTAAGAAAGTTAAACTTTGTAATAAGTTGTTCTGGGACATTTGGACATCCATATGAAAAACAAACAAACATGTCTGGACACAGAACTTACACCTCACGCAGAAATTAACTCAAAATCAATTACAGACCTAAATGTATAACGCAAAGCTATACCATTTTAAATAAAAATCAGTAAAAAATTGACATGATTTTGGATTTGTCAATTAACTTGTAGAGACAGCACCAATAATATGCTGCATGAAAGAACAAAACGATGATAGGTGAACTTTATTAAAATTATTAACTACTGCACTGTGAAAGTGTAAAGAGAATTAAAAACCAGCTACACTGTAGGAGAAAATACTTGCAAAACATATCTGATAAAAGATTTGTATCCAAAATAGATAAATAAATTTTAAAATTCAATAATTAAAAATAAAAAATGGGCAAAATTTTGATACCTAAATGGATAATATATACAAACTATAGATAAGCATAGGAAAAGATGCTCCACATTATTAGTCATTAGACAAGTGCAAATTAAAACCAAAATGAGATACTACTACATACCTATCACAATGAAAAAAAAATCTAACCATACCGTTATGCATAGCAACAGTCTTTTATTCATAGCTCTTGAAAATGTAAAATGGTACAACCACTTTGAAAAACAGTTTAACAGTTTTTACAAAGTTAAGCAAATCTTACCATACAATCTAGTCATTATGCTCCTAGGTAATTACCCAACTGATTTAAAAATTACATCCATGCAAAAGTCTGCATGTTAACATTTAAAGCAGCATTACTTATAAACATCAAAAACTGGAAGCAAAAAAGATGTCCTTCAATAAGAGAAAGTCTAAATTAACCACAGTTCATCCATACAATGGTGTATTATTTTTCAATAAAAAATACTGTGCTATCAATCATTAAAAAGCATAGATGAATCTTGAATGCATGATGCTAAATGAAAGCAGCCAGTCTAAAAACTGCATACTATGGTTGTCATGACAGGACATTATAGAGAAGGCAAAACATAGAAATAGTATAATTAACAGTGATTGTCAGTGGCTAGTGGTTTGGGGTTGAAGTATACTTCACTGAATAGGTGAAGCATAGATTTCATAGGCTGGTGAAACTATTCTGTATTATACTGTGATGGTAAATAAAAGATATTAAGCATTTATTAAATCCAAAATTTTATAGCCCCCAAAAGTAAACCTTACTATATTCACATTTAACATATCATTTGTGTAGCTGGAGATCTCAAGATGAATATGGAATATGAAAAAGGCTCTAAATGTATTACAAATTTATAAATGCGATAGGGGAAGAAGGTGCTAATCTAAGAAAACTTAGATATGAGTAGTGATTGTAAAATAAAAGGCAAAAAGAATTATACATAGCACTCTACTTGATAAAGTTGCTTTTCTTTTTTTTTTTTTTTGAGACGAAGTCCTGCTATGTTAGCCAGGCTGGAGTGCAGTGGCTAGATCGCAGCTCACTGCAACCCCTTCCTCCCGGGTTCAGGCGATTCTCCTGCCTCAGCCTCCCGAGTAGCTGGGACTACAGGTGCGTTCCACCCCGCCCAGCTTATTTTTTCTTTTTTTTTGGTGTTTGTAGTAGAGATGGGGTTTCACCATGTTGGCCAGGATGGTCTCAATCTCCTGACCTCGTGATCGTCCCTTCTCAGCCTCCCAAAGTGCTGGGATTACAGGCGTAAGCCACCGCAACCATTCATGATAAAGTTGTTCTTCATAAGGGCAAAGCTGAGCAGTTTTGAAAGCACTATATATGCAGACTGAAATTAAGCAAGTATGGGAATGGATGCCAGATAGAGAGAATTAGGTTTCTCACTGTTGGAATTGGAGGTTAGACTTGAGCAAATTGAAAAGGCTATAATTATCAATGCCTTAATGAACTAGAGCTGAAGAAACCAGTATGGAATGTTCATATTAATATAGGTAAAAATGTTTACATACAGAAATATTTATAGATATGTTTCTATACATGGGTTATTATACAAACATACATGCCTCTGCTTTGTCAGCTTAGAGGGCCTAGAATAAACAATACTTTTCTTTCCACTCTCAGTCTTATTCAGCCTGGTCTCTTTTTCCAGGAATGAAGACTCATTACATATAATGTAGAAACAGACATGCTTAAATGCACTCACATGGAATGGGGGCCTATATAGGATGATCAAACGCATCTAATAAAGCATCAAATTTAACTTCTAGAAATCAAAAGAAAAAATGAAAGGAGTATGTTCTTTAAATAAAGAGGGAATACAGGTGGATAGGCAGGAAAACTCCCAATATGCTTTAGAATACTAACTCACCACTCAGATGTACAAAGCCACCTAGTAAAGACAGAATATATATATATATTCAGAATATATATCTATACAGAATATATATATATTCAGAATATATATATATATATTCTGAATATATATATATTCATATATACACATATATGAACATATATATACACATATATACACATATATGAATATATATATAATCATAATTTAATGGTGGAGTAATGCCCAGCTCAGTGCTTATTATCTCATCGTGATTTGTCTTAAAGAAGAGATTCTCTCATTCTCATAAAGTAGATGGGAGTGGAATTCTGCTTCATTCATGGGAGATCTTTCAGAAAATTGACTATTTCTACTAGTACGATTACTGTTATTAACTCCTGGTAAACGTAATGTTCACCTATTAGTAAATAATGCTCTTGCATTCAGAATTAGAATCTATAAATCTCAATTGTATAGTTTCTTCAAGAATATATATTCAAGCTTTTGAATTAACCATGGAGATTCTAATTAATCCAACTAGTAGAAATAAGCATAATATAATTTCTAAAAAGAAAACAATCTTAAAAGAACAAGTTCTCCTGTAGCTCCAAAGAACAATTTTAATTTCTCTCTTCATATTAAAATTCAAGAGAGAGTATGCAAAAGCTTTACAAATTGCTCACATTTTTTATCCATTTTAGTAAGAACTTGAAAAGAAGAGCAGTTTAAAAAAACAATGATTTTTATGCTTGTGTAACATTGGCTGTTTCTTGGAGATAGTATTTTCATTCAATTATGTCTGCAAGCACCATAACTTCTATTGATGAACATGGATTGACATAGTTGTTTAAGCCTATAATGAACTAAACGTTACACAGAATACAATTTTCCTCTTCATTTACCTTAATTTATTCTAGTTGTAAATGCCATTGACTTCCATGATTATAGAATAAATCTGTCTGTAGGATCAATTACTACTGTTTAGAATAAAACTTCTAAAACTTCAGTTGCTTTTTAAATGATATCCACTGGGTATTCCATTTTAATTTAACATAGCTTTTACAAAAATACTGGATCTCTATTGAATGACATACACGATTGTATCTGAGCCATTTTATATGTAATTATTGAAATTATGATAAACTTATTTTTCCTTACAATTCATTAATTTCACCATTTAAAAATATATACATACCTAAGCATATGCTTCCAGGGCTTATTATGTAATTTACCTATTTGTTGTTAGAAACTTTTTTTTTTTTTTGCAAAATAAGAATGTATATTTCTATATGTCTGAAATTTTCTAATTGATTTTCTTCTCTTCTTGAGAAAGACTAAGATCATTTAATAACTTTTGTCATCACTAATTATAATTGATATATTTTTATTGTTCCAAGTAAAATTAAAGTTAAAAAGCAAGTCAATTTTTGGGAAACAACCTTACATACGTCTTTCACTTAACACAAATATGAACTTACACATACATAGTATTTTAAACAAATGGTTTTCAAGCTTTTTAGTCTCCAAATCACTTTGCTCTGTAAATAAATTATTGTGGAGCAAAAAGGGCTTTTGTTGATAGGGTTGATATCTATCAATATTTATCATATTAGGAATTAAAGCTGAGAAATTTTATAGAAATATGCATGCATACATTTCACTAGCTTTAAAAGCAGTGGCCTAATCACATTGTCATTTTTGTGTAGCTTCTGGAAAACTATTGTTCACTGAAAAAAAAGGCAATTTCAAACAACTGAAATGTTCTTGAGACCTCCACACCACCAATTTGAGAATATTTGGTTTACTTTAATGTAAACAGTAGTTTTATTAAACTCTAGTTTAACTTTGAATATGAATGTCTATTAATTGTTATAGGCTATAGCATATCTATATGTACTATCTATTATAAAGTTTCAAATGACATTTTTCTTTACATAATATCTCTAAAAGCAGAATATGTTGCTTCAAAATCATTTGTTTTTCTTGATCAGATAAATGTGACTAAGAAGGAGGAGGAACAGCTTTTGTTAGAGAAGATATGGTTTTAAACTTCGCAGAAATTTTAAATCTTACCCTCAGATGCTAAAGTGTGATTTTATTTATTTATTTATTTATTTATCTTTCTTTTTTTCTTTTTTTATTATACTTTAAGTTCTAGGGTACATGTGCACAACGTGCAGGTTTGTTACATATGTATCCATGTGCAATGTTGGTGTGCTGCACCCATTAAGTCATCATTTACATTAGGTATATCTCCTAATGCTATCCCTCCCCGTTCCCTCCACCCCATGACAGGCCCCGGTGTGTGGTGTTCCCCACCCTGTGTCCAAGTGTTCTCATTGTTCAATTCCCACCTATGAGTGAGAACATGCGGTGATTGGTTTTCTGTCCTTGCAATAGTTTGCTGAGAATGATGGTTTCCAGCTTCATCCATGTCCCTACAAAGGACATGAACTCATCATTTTTTATGGCTGCATAGTATTCTATGGCATATATGTGCCATATTTTCTTAATCCAGTCTATCATTGATGGACATTTGGGTTGGTTCCGAGTCTTTGCTATTGTGAATAGTGCTACAATAAACATATGTGTACATGTGTCTTTATAGCAGCATGATTTGTAATCCTTTGGGTATATACCCAGTAATGGGATGGCTGGGTCAAATGGTATTTCCAGTTCTAGATCCTTGAGGAATTGCCACACTGTCTTCCACAATGGTTGAACTAGTTTACAGTCCCACCAACAGTGTAAAAGTGTTCCTATTTCTTCACATCCTCTCCAGCACCTGTTGTTTCCTGACTTTTTAATGAACACCATTCTAAATGGTGTGAGGTGGTATCTCATTGTGGTTTTGATTTGCATTTCTCTGATGGCCAGTGATGATGAGCATTTTTTCATGTGCCTGTTGGCTGCATAAATGTCTTCTTTTGAGAAGCGTCTGTTCATATCCTTTGCCCACTTTGGTCAAGTGGGCTTCATCCCTGGGATGCAAGGCTGGCTTAACATACTCAAATCAATAAATGTAATCCATCATATAAACAGAACCAAAGACAAAAACCACATGATTATCTCAATTGATGCAGAAAGGGCCTTCGACAAAATTCAACAGCCCTTCATGCTAAAAACTCTCAATAAATTAGGTATTGATGGGACATATCTCAAAATAATAATAGCTGTTTATGACAAACCCACAGCCAATATCATACTGAATGGGCAAAAATTGGAAGCATTCCCTTTGAAAACTGGTAAAAGACAGGGATGCTGTCTCTCACCACTCCTATTCAACATAGTGTTGGAAGTTCTGGCCAGAGCAATCAGGCAGGAGAAAGAAAGAAAGTGTATTCAATTAGGAAAAGAGAAAGTCAAATTGTCCCTGTTTGCAGATGACATGATTGTATATTTAGAAAACCCCATTGTCTCAGCTGAAAATCTCCTTAAGCTGATAAGCAACTTCAGCAAAGTCTCAGGATACAAAATCAAATATGCAAAAATCACTAGCATTCCTATACACCAATAACAGACAAACAGAGAGCCAAATCCTGAGTGAACTCCCATTTACAATTGCTTCAAAGAGAATAAAATACCTAGGAATCCAACTTAAAGGTATATGAAGGACCTCTTCAAGGATAACTACAAACCACTGCCCAGTGAAATAAAAGGGGACACCAACAAATGGAAGAACATTCCATGCTCATGGATAGGAAGAATCAATATTGTGAAAATGGCCATACTGCCCAAGGTAATTTATAAATTCAGTGCCATCCCCATCAAGCTACCAATGACTTTCTTCACAGAATTGGAAAAAACTATTTTAAAATTCATATGGAACCAAAAAAGAGCCCGCATTGCCAAGACAATCCTAAGCCAAAAGAACAAAGCTGGAGGCATCACACTACCTGACTTCAAACTATACTACAAGGCTACAGCAACCAAAACAGCATGGTACTGGTACCAAAACAGAGATATAGACCAATGGAACAGAACAGAGCCCTCAGAAATAACACCACACATCTACAACCATCTGATCTTTGACAAACCTGACAAAAACAAGAAAGGGGGAAAGGATTCCCTATTTAATAAATGGTACTGGGAAAGCTGGCTAGCCATATGTAGAAAGCTGAAACTGGATCCCTTCCTTACACCTTATACAAAAATTAATTCAAGATGGATTAAAGACTTAAATGTTAGACCTAAAACCATAAAAACCCTAGAAGAAACCTAGGCTATACCATTCAGGACATAGGCATGGGCAAGGACATCATGTCTAAAACACCAAAAGCAATGGCAACAAAAGCCAAAATTGACAAATGGGATCTAATTAAACTAAAGAGCTTCTGCACAGCAAAAGAAACTACCATTAGAGTGAATAGGCAACCTACTGAATGGGAGAATATTTCTGCAATCTACCCATCTCATCAAGTGTGATTTTAAATGCTACCATGATTATTGTTTTATCCATATAGTTTTAAAACTTTAGTTACATGCCAACAGTTGTTTGTTGACAGATATCATTTACTTAAGTGTTTCTTCTGAGCAAATAGAAAAAAACTTTCATGTTTTAAAATGTGATTACAAATTTTCTATTAAAATTTAGATTACATACTGTTAATCATTAGCTCAATGGATAAACTGCTAGTTTTGGAGAAAGAGGAACAAATAAAACAATAATATATATTTGTATGTGTGTAATAAATATATGTAATGCCATAAATGTGTGTATATATGTATAGATATCTAGATGCAGATAGATAGATAGATTATAGATAGATGATAGATGAGAGTTGTTGTGTTTATACTAATGTGATGTAGAAAAATTATATGGCTAACTGCTTTTCAGTAAATATATTTCTGTTCTACTACCAGTACCCTAAGTAACTGATATTGCATTAACAATGGAATGAAATAAAAGGCTTGTTTATTGCAGGAATATCAGGATTGTCAAATTTATCGATAATAAGGATTAAAAATACAGTGTTTTAGAAAGGAAAGAGCAGAGATTATGAGAATATTTGAAAGGAAACTAATAATTTAGACTGAGTGACAATTGGGCAGTGAAGAGGAAATAATATTTCAAATAATCTAATGGATGAGGAGACACTGGCTAGTGCATAGGTGGAATGGTCTTTCTTACAGAGAAGAAAGCTGATATCAGAGAGTATTTACATAAAGCTCACAAAGGTTGCCAATGACTAGGGTGAATAAGTTCACAGTGACATAAGAAGAGAATGCACAGGTGAGCAGATATTAGATATCAAAGGAATGTGGGTAATTTTTTCTCTATATTTATATTAGAAACTATGTAACACTGTTCTCCTATGAAAAACAAATTGTATGTGTTTTTGAACATGAAGGTTGATAAAATTATGAACTAACTGAAGATGTCAAGTGCAGACTAGGAATAAGACCTATCCTAGGCAAACCAATTCATAAGCTATGTTACATATAATTGCTGTTGTCAGTGTTGTCATGACTATAATTTAATATGCCCATAGTCTTTAATTCTACTCAAATTTATAGCCTATTTGTGGGAAGGGAGTAAAATATTTATTAGGGAATTAGGAAACAGACACTGGCCGAAGTATTGTAATATACAGAGTATTAAATATGTGTTAATTTTGTCATTTTACTCTTTTCTCAGAAAGTTGGCTTTTTCTTTTTAAGACTGTACAAACAAATCTAGTTTTTATTCATAAAATTCTAAAAAGGCATATTTATCAAAGTCACTTTTCCCCTGGCTTCCATGTCTGGTGTACATGTATTCACAAACATGCTTAATACAGTGTTGATATCTGTAATTATCCAGCTTGATCATTTTATCTAAACAGAAATAGATAAAAGTAAAATACTAACACATGCTTTCATTGCATTTGCATAAATGTCAAGTAGAGCTACTAAACATCTATCAAGGCATACTTCCTTGTAAGGGTGATTATCATAAGCTGATGAACAAAGGTTTTTTAGAGCTGTGAAATTTTGACTGTCTTCCTAGTTCATATTTATTCCCTTTGAAATACATTATTGGCTGAAGTTGTTTGTCAGTCTTGATTCTTGCCACCAGGAACAAAATTTTTTTTAAAAAAGGAAAGCTTTATCTGAAAAAATTAACAAGTTAAATTATTTTTTTTAAAAAAAGACATAAAGGTCAATCACATGAATAAATAAAAGGGGGGGAAGTAAAGCAATTTAAAAAATAATTTTCATGAATCATTAGGGTAAATGGTAGAGTAAGGACTTCTGGAAATTCTTTTACAAAAGCAATACTAAAACTGACAAAATAAAATATTAGAATTCTTCAGAACTCTAGAAAATTTGTCAAAGGTTTGCAGCCATTCAGGGAGTGTTTATTCAAACACACACACAAAAAAACAGCCGAGTCTTGGTAAGAACAGACAGCTTCATGATGTTTTAATTTGTTCTATTGCCATATCACCCTGTCTAGCCCTATAGTAGCCATAAAAACCAACAGACCGTAATTATGGTGAAGCCAATTGCCTGGCAGCCACCAATGGGAACAGAATGGAATTGCAACTACTTTTGAGACTGCCTAGAGCTAAGGAAGAAAGTAGTCAGTCAGTCAGTACAATAATCATCTGATACCTGGGGATGAGGGCCAGTTACAGTGTAAAACTGGGATGATTAAGTGAAATTGGAGTAAAACCTTGATAGAGCTATGGGGATTAACCTAGAGCTTTCCAGACAAATAGAAAAGGAGTAATGGCCCTAAAGTGAGGTGTGCTGACATTTCCCAACAACAGCAAGTTCCAGGAAGGGAGTGGATGGGTAGTCAGGGAGTGTTAAAAGAGATTAATGAGTTAGATTCAGAGGTAGGAGGATAATAACAATTAACTGCTGATTTTATGTAGAAAATTGGACTAAAATACCTTGAACATACAAATATGATTGTCTTTGATTTTTAATTGAGGTAAAATATACTATCAATTTCATATTTCTTTTGCCCTTAGCAAGCTACTGGTCATGGTTCTTTGCCTTGTGAGGTGACCCAAATATTCATTCCTGAGGAGTCTGGACCACTGGTGTCGTCCTGCCTGAACTACATTGTTATAGGTTTTCATTGACTTTAATCATAAGACATAGTAGGACTAAGAAATATCCTAAGGTATCTCCTGTATCCCAGGCATACTCTTTCTTACCTCCGCTGTGTAGTAGGGGCATTATTTCCCACTGGCAATCAGTATAAATCACCCCAGTCAGTACAGTAACTCACTTCTTTGTCTGTTGATTCAGAGGCATGGGAAGCACGAAGTGGCATGGCGCCAGTCTTAACTTTTAGTTCAATACAATTATTGCTGTGTCTCTTGGTGGAATATTTCTTTTTCTTTGAATCTAAGCAGAATTTTGCAAGTGGATATCTAGGGCTAATGGCACTCCCCTTTTCGCCCCTTGAGTGAACCTGTAAATCCTGGATTTGAGGGAAAGTAAATAGCATTATAGATTGGGTGCTGATTTGGGTCACATACAAACTCCTGAAGGACTTTTTTCCACCCTGCAAAGTATCACCACTTACACAGCAATGTAAGTTAGTCTTCACAAGGCTGCACCACTATTCTATCAAGTCAACTGTTTCAGAATAATGAGGAACATGAAAAGGACAGTGAACTCCATGAGTATGAACCTATTGCTGTGCTTCATTTGCACGTCTCAGCGTCCTGCCCACAGAGAGGGTTTTCCTTCACTGGTATCCATTAGGAATATCCTGGAAATGAGTTGCAGCTGTCCATATTGGTAATCTTCTTTATATCATGGCCAATATTAGGTCTTCAAATCCATTGTTTTTTTTTTTCATTTATTTAGGTTTTCTTCAGTTTCTTTGAGAAGTAGTGTGTAGTTTAAATGTAAAGATCTTATACAAATTTTACTTCATTCTTACGTAATCAATTTGTTAAAATTGATATTTTTCAAATTTTATTCTCCAATTATAAAAAAAATTATATTAACTATTTATTTTGCTACCTTGCAAAATTTATTTCATAGTACCACTTTTTTTGTAAACAACTTAAGATTTGTTCATGTTTAGAATAATGACACATTTGAATAAATAATTTTTTGGTCTTTCTAATTGTTCCAGTTTTTTCTTTTATTTATTGCATTATTACTCTGGATAGCCTGCCTGGTTTAATGTTGAGTAGGAGTACTGAAGGCAGACATTTGTTGTTTTTGATTTTTACTTGG
Source organism: Nomascus leucogenys (assembly GCF_006542625.1). Lineage (NCBI taxonomy): Eukaryota > Metazoa > Chordata > Mammalia > Primates > Hylobatidae > Nomascus > Nomascus leucogenys. The sequence goes on from NC_044393.1 coordinate 68,460,609, forward strand.
TTTTGAAGTTAATGTGAAAGTACTTAATATGTTATCATTAAATATTGCATTCATTCTAGGCTTTCAGTAAACTTTCTTTGAAATTCTGGGGAGTTCTGTTTCTAATTGGTTGTGAGTTTTGTTTTCTTTTGCAATGTTACATTCTGTCAAATGTTATTTATACATCTATAAAGATAATTATATATTTATTCCCCTTGAGTTTCTTAATATAGTAAATAAACTTGATTAATTTTCAAATGTTATAACAACCTCAATTACCTTGTATGACCCTTTTATATATTGATAAATTTAAATTTGCAATGATTTTTCAATAATTTTCTCTATATTTATGAGAAATATTATTTTGTAATTTTATTTCCTTGTAACATTTTTGTCAAGGTTTGGTAAGTGAAATATACTGAGCTCAGCAAATAATTTTAATAGTGTTATAAACACCTTTATTTAAAAAAATTTATATAGACTGTTATAAAATCTTTAAATATTATATGGAAACCCAGTGTGAAATATATTGGTATTGATGTATCTTTGTGAGAATTTTTAAGCACATATACATTTGCTTTAAAAAATACAATACTTTTCATATTTTCTATTTTTTATTTCTGTATTGATGTATTGTATTTTAAATACATTATTCATTTTTAAATTATCATCACTTAGAGTTGTTTATAATATTCTTTTATTCTTTAAAATTTTTTAATACATTTAATTTCTATGGGATCTATAGGATATTCCTCCCCCACCACACCCCAGCATTGGAGATTTGTATATTCTCTATTTCTTAAACACTATTGCTATGCAGTTATTGATTTTATTAATCCTTTCATAGAAAGAAAGTTTGGCTCTGAGATTGTCTATTTTCTCTCTCATAAATTTGTACTATTATTCTTCATCTATTTAAGTGAAATGAACAATCCAGATTTGTTTTTGTTTGCTCTATATAGTTTTTTATGGTAGAAACTTAGAAAATGTATTGTAAATCTTTATTATTTTATATTTTCATCATGGAAAGCAATATATTTTATTTTACATATTATTTAACTTTATTCCATATATTGAATATATTGTGCTTTAATTATCCTTTAGTTAAGAGTAATGTCAGTTACTTGTGATTAATTCTTGACTTACGTATTGTGTTGCCTAACTTTAAAATATTTATAGGTATCTTTTTGTCATTAATTTATGATTTTATCCCACTTTGTTATAGAATATATTTTGTATCTTTTCACTTCTTTGAAATGTATTAAGTCTTGTTGACTTGTCCAGCAAATTGATTATCTGGTGAAAATTCCATACACACAATATAAGGACGTGCTGCAGTTTTTTGTTTTCTTTAAAAGTCTGTTAGATTAATTTGATAGTGATATTCAAGTCTTCTATATCTTAAGTCATTTGTTTTTACTTTTTTATCAATCACTGGCATAATTTAAATTATTCAGTTCTTATGGAGGATTATTTTTTCTCTTTAGACTTGTCAGTTTTTGCTTCATTTTTTTCAAGTTACTTTATAGGCTCCATATTCTTTTAGTACTATTATATATTTGTGAATTTATACATTCATTTTTTTTTTTACATTTTTTTTATTATACTTTAGGTTTTAGGGTACATGTGCACAATGTGCAGGCTTGTTACATATGTATCCATGTGCCATGTTGATTTCCTGCACCCATCAACTCCTCATCTAGCATTAGGTATATCTCCTAATGCTGTCCCTCCCCTCTCCCCCCACCCCACAACAGTCCCTGGAATGTGATGTTCCCCTTCCTGTGTCCATGAGTTCTCATTGTTCAATTCCCACCTATGAGTGAGAACATGCGGTGTTTGGTTTTTTGTCCTTGCGATAGTTTACTGAGAATGATGTTTTCCAGTTCCATCCATGTCCCTATATACATTCATTATTATGTAATCATGTTCATCTCTGATAATATCCCATGCCTTGAAGACTATTTTGTTTGATGTTAACATAGCTGAGTTATTATGCTTAGTGTTTACACATCTGCTTTATCAGCATATTTAGCTTTAAAATGACTCATTGGTAAATAGATTTTATCTGTTTTTCAATTTTCATTCATTCTGAGAATGTTTGCCTTTAATATACATGCTTAGTCCATTTACATTTAATGTAATTTATATAATTGTGTTTAACTCCCCTTCTTACTAATTGTTTTTGGTCTATTACATCTGTAATCTGTTCCATTGCTTCCTTTTTTCTGGAAATCTCCATATTTATTTTGTACTCTTTTGATTTTGCCCTGAAGAATTCTCCTTGATATTTCTAGTAGTGTGAGGCAAACTGGCAACAGATTTTCACAACTTTCTTAGCAAAAATACCTTTATTTGTCATGATTCTGGAAGAAATTTAGTTGGATATAGAATTCTGGGTTTAACCTATTTTATTTTCAAGCAATTTACAATTGTTCTTTCATTTTTTTTGTCCTTCATTGTTATTGATAAAAACGAGGTCACCATTTCTATTTTGTTTTCCTTTATTTAATGGAATCTGTTTTCTCCAGTTTATTTCAAGATTGCATCTTCATTTTAGGTTTTCAGCAGTTTAAATGTGATGTACCTAGATGTGTTTCATTTTTAAATATTATTCCTTTCTGGTTCAAGTTAATTGACCTCCAAAAATAAGTTTTCTCCTAGCACACAATTAATTAAAGGTAAATTGCTTTGCCCTGGGAGAGGTTGAGTTTTAGTTTTTATTGTGGTGAGTTTATTTTAGTTTAGTCTTTAGTCTAAACTAAATAGATCCCTTAATCCTATTGTGTAATCTTCATCTTTACTGCACAATTTGTGGATTTTCACTGAACGCCTGTGATTTTTGCCAAAATTTTTTAACTTGGATTTTGTATTACTAATTCTATACATACACAACTTCGAGTAGCTGCACTAATCTCCCTTCAGGAAATTTTGTCTTCCTAATGTAGTTTACTTCTATGTTTCTGCAAGTATGCAGTCTCAGCCTCATTTTGCTTAGTAAGTTGTCAACCATAGTTTTCAGATGAAGTAGTATATTTTATATTTATTTGACAGTTTATGGCTTTGTTTCTTTTTCTTTCCCAGGATTCCCCTCCTCAGAAGGCAGCCACTCTGGCAAACTTCCAACTTCAAGTTCTTTTTCCTTAATTCAGTAAAGTGGCTTATATGAATTAGAATTTTTTTCTCGGAAAAAAAAATCCTACTAATTAAAGTGTGTTTTATTCTTCTCTTCTACACTTTATTATCTTTTGATTTCTGTCTGCTTTTGATTTGTCATCAATGTCTCCAAACAATTACATAAATAATCTGTAGTTTACATAGTTTATTGCTGTTCTTAAAGAAAAATTACTTATATATTATGTATTGTAATAGTTAAAAAGCTCAATTTCTGCAAATAAATTTTTATTTTAGATATGCTTTTTAAATACAAAAGCACTGAATTCATTTAAATATTAAAATTAAAAGATTCTTAAATTACTTAGTGGATTTTAAATATACATAATTTTAAAAAACAATAATGCTGAATAAACAATGGCTATGAAAACAAATTGATTTCATTAATAGTGTACTGACTGCTTTTGTTCCGTGCTTTAAGTTTATAAATGTGCTTATTATCTACTTGATTCTAACATAGAAATCAGACAATATACTCCCATATACGCACATAATAAAATGTAATCATAAAAATAAAGTCACTTATACACTTACCTATTATTATCTATTACTAGAAGGCTCAGCCTTGCCTTATACTTGTTTTATAAAAACACATCCAATATTGATTCTCAAATCCCCCAAATTTTTCCTCCAAAGGTCTTTTGAAGCTTCTTAGAGGAAGAAGAGTTGGTACAGTTGTGAAGGTCAGGATCAAGAACACATGGAAGACTTTAGGCTGGGAAATAAGAAAAGAAATGGGCATCACGTTTCTGAAGTCACAATCTTCTATATTCTAAACCTGTATCATGGAGTTTTCATAATATTTATGACCAAATAAGAATTTTGTTGTTTTCTCTTTTTCTCTGAAAAAAAAACAGCAGTCCTAAAGTCAAAATTCTGTTTGAAACCAATTTGTATTTTCTATTCTCAAGCACTTGGGACACTTGGAATAGTTGTCACTCATTACTTCATATAAAGTCTCATTCTCCGTGATGAAATATCACCACTTTAACCACTCATGAGTCCTTTCTCTTCACTTCTCCTCACTGTGCAGTCACCGTTATGCAGTGTAATTTTAAATCTAGATATCTTCGATAATCATCCTTTTACACTGCCTGAAGACAGACAGACAGACACACACACACACCCTAATCTTCACACACCATCCTAAAAACTAAACAAATGAGAATCTGTTCATGCAGATTATATCTTTTTGCTCTTCAGAGCAAGGATCAGAAATAAGTGTGAGAAAAGAAAAAGAAGTCGGTGAAAATTTGTAATGTCATCATATGGACATCATGCTGTCTCTCTCTTTCACACACGTAAAACACAGGCACAGAGAGGCACTTATTTTAGTTCTAAGAGGAATGAATTTCAACACACAACAAAACAAACTCATTAGTGTTGCAATCTCGTGTAGATAATGCTTCACCTGATTTGCTTTTTCCAATAATTCAGAACATATTATTGCAGCAGTAAGACCTGCTGAGGCAGTTTCTTTTGCAAGTTTTTTGTTTGTTTGTTTCACAGAGCTCTGTTCTTTTGAAGTTTGTGGTTTTTTTTATTTTTTGGCACATTCTGTCTCTAAGTGCAATGCACTTTATTCCTTGTTTCATTTTCACATAACTTAGTAAAACACTAGAACAATTTCAGATTATGAATATTACTTTAGGTTAACATTTATATTATCAAACTGATTACATACCTATATACTCCAAATAAAAATCTAGAATCACCCCATTATTATAAGTAGAACTAAAATTATGGTTTCCCAGATTCGATTTATGAGAAAAAAATCAGACCAATCATTTAAAATTGCGTGTTTTACTGAATGGGCAAAAGCTGGAAGAATTTCCCTTGAAAACCAGCACAAGACAAAGATGCCCTATGTCACCACTCCAATTCAATATAATATTGGAAGTTCTGGCCAGGGAAATCAGGAAAGAGGACGAAATAAAGGGTATTCAAACAGAAAGAGAGGAAGTCAAATTATCTTTGATTGCAGACGACATGATCCTGTATCTAGAAAACCATATCGTCTTAGCCCAAAAGCTTCTTATGCTGATAAGCAACTTCAGCAAAGTCTCAGGATATAAAATCAATGTGCAAAAATTGCTAGCATTCCTATACACCAACAGGCAAGCTGAGAGCCAAATCATTAATGAAATCCCATTCACAATTGCCTAAAAAGAATAAAATGCCTAGAAATACAGCTAACAAGGGAACTGAAGGACCTCTTCAAGGAGAACTACAAACCACTGCTCAAACAAATCAGATAGAACATATACAAGTGGAAAAATATTGCATGTTCATGGATGGGAAGACTCTACATTGGGAAAATGGATATACTGCCCAAAGTAGTTTATAGATTCAATGCTATCCCCATTAAACTACCATTGACATTACTCACAGAATAATGGATTCCCTGTTTAATAAATGGTGCTGGGATAACTGGCTAACTATATGCAGAAAATTGAAACTGGACCCTTTCCTTACACCACATACAAAAATCAATCAGGATGGATGAAAAACTGAAATGTGAAATCCAAAACTATAAAAACCCTAGAAGAAATTGTAGGCAATACCATTCAGGGTGTAGGCACAGGCAAAGATTTCATGACAAAAATACCAAAAGCAATTGCGAGAAAAGCAAAAACTGATAAATGTGATCTAATTCAACTGAAGAGCTTCTGCACAGCAAAAGAAGCTGGCATCAGAGTGAACAGACAACCTTCAGAATGGGAGACAATTTTTGCAATCTATCCATCTGACAAAGGTATAATATCCAGAGTCTATAAGGAACTCAAAAAATTTGCAAGAGAAAAAAAAACACTAAAAAGTAGGCAAAGGACACGAACAGACATGTCTCAAAAGAATGCATACTTGCAACTAACAAACGTGAAAAAAAAAAGCTCAACATCACTGATCATTGGAGAAATGCAATTCAAAACCACAATGAGATACCATCTCATGACAGTCAGAATGGCTATTACTAAAAAGTAAAAAAAACAACAGATGCCGGAGAGGATACAGAGACAAAAAACGCTTTTACACTGTTGGTGCGAGGGCAAATTAGTTCTAGCATTGTGGATGACAGTCTGGCGATTGCTCGAAGACCTAGAGGCAGAAATACCATTTGACCCAGCAATCCCATTACTGAGTATATAACCAAAGGAATATAAAACATTCTGTTATAAGGATACTTGCATGTGTATGTTCATTGCAGCACTATTCACAATAGCAAAGACATGGAATCAACCGAAATGTCTATCAATGTTAGACTGGATAAAGAAAATGTGTTACATATATACCATGGAATACTATGCAGCCATAAAAAGGAATGAAATTATGTTCTTTTCAGGGACATGGATGGATTTGGAAGCCATTATCTTCATGAAACTAATGCAGGAACAGAAAACCAAACACCACGTGTTATCATTCATAAGTGGGAGCTGAATGATGCGAATACATGGACACACTGGGGAGAATAACACACACTGGGCCTGTCGAGAGGTGGGGTGAAGGGAGGGAGAGCATCAAGAATAGCTAATGGATGCTGGGCTTAATACCTAGGTGATGGAATGATCTTTACAGCAAAACACCGTAGCATACATTTACCTATGTAACAAACCTGCACATCCTGCACATATACCCCTGAACTTAAAAGTTGAAGAAAAAAGCTCAGGTTTTACAATTTAATAGGCAAATCTAAATTAATATTATTATACAACTATGGTGGCTGAAGTTGATTTTTGTGGCATTCAGACTGCTTAATAAACCTGAAAACAACCACATTACTAATGTTTAAAAGGATAGTATTTGTTAAGATTCTTAATGGTTTACCTTGCACAAAGTATAGAGATACATCTAATTAATTATTTCTAGTTTGTATAGAAATTAAAAAGTTCTCAAAATATTAAACATATAGAGTTGCACTATGATAATATATGGAAATTGGTGTATGTTTTTTAACTATGAACTCTGTCATTAAATTATTTTGGATTTATTGTAGGGTACAGTATAGCAATAAAATTAGAGATAGTCTCTAGATAAGAATGCTCATTTCTATAATAAAATAGGTGACAACACACAAAAAACAACAAAAACACAAGGCTGCTAAACATTTTCATCTAGATGTTCTATAGGTAACTCATCTCAGCACATTTGAAGTTTAATTTATCGCAGACCTCCTCAATCTGTTCTTCCTAATATATGTCTGATTTCAGTAAATGAGACTATTTGCCATCCTGTTGCCAAAGTCACAGATGTGATTCTCATTTTCTCATTTCTCATATCTCATTTCAAAGGAGCTGAAACTCCTGTCTTATATTTCCTGATTACTTTTCTGAAGTAGGCACTTCTTCCCTACCGCTATCACCTGGTGCTGGATTCTGCTAATTGTTGTGATAACTTCTTAGTTGTGCTCTCTGCCTTCCATTTTGTCTCTGTCTCCATTTCACTTCCATAAGGGTAATATCATTCTAAGGAACTCTAGTGGCTTTATGGGAATTTCTGTGTAAGATTGGTTTGATGTGAAGCTATACTTGTATTATTTGTTTGTAATAAAATTTTGAAAACATAAAATATTTTATTAAATGAATGCAGAGAAAAATTTGAGATGTGTAAAGGGCTATTGAATTCCTATGAGATGCCCCTTGGAGCCATATCTACAAAAAAAAAAAAAAAAACCTTTCATCATATCTACCTCCTGTTTAAATCCTTTCAGTGAGGCTCCATTATTCTCCCTGCAGCATGCTTTAGAAGACCCTTTGAGATTTGACACCTCCTTCAAAGTCTTATCTTCCTAATACTCTTTTGATTGTTCTGTCTGCATTAGCCAAATATAGAGCTTTCATCACTCTGAATAGGACAGAGCCTTTGAACATCATCTTCTGTGCCTATAACATACTCCTAAAATATCTGGCTAATTCCTCCATGTATTTAGGAGGGTATTGTGTGTAATGTCAAAGGAGCAGACAATGATGTAAAACTGGGAGGAACTGGATTAAACCTCTAACCCTCAACTGTGGTGTAAACTTTACTAAATCTTTACTCATACCCATATATAAAGAGACTTTGTATTAAGATGAGCCCAAAATGTTTCCATGAAAACAAAACTTTTGTACATATTTAACAATAAGGATTACTTTAAATGCCTGCTTAAATTATTTAAATTTTTATGTAAAATACATTCATTTTAATTTATGAATAACCTTTTCTACCTTATATGTATTTTTCGTACATTTATTTTTATAAAACTCTTTATATGACCATTTCTTATAACCACCAAGATGCCCTTTGGAGCCACATATGATATTCTTTTGTTCTGTTCTGAGTACATCTTACCTGTGTTGTGATGCTGTTTGAGGTTCAAAACTTTTAAAATTAATGTGTAATGTTGTAACTGGAAAGTTTATTTTAAATCTCAATAAGAGTTTTTCTAAAACAAATTATTATTGTACTTATTGTCTTCATGGATCAATAATCTTTGTGAAGACATTGCAGATAAAATTATACCTTTATTAGATGATCCTCTGAGGTGGGAGCTTAGCATGTTGCATTTTTTGCGTCACACTTATGAGATTTGAACTTCGCATATAATTTGTGTGAATTAGATTTTAAATACATTGGTCAGCTGCTGAATCTTGTTAAAATGTACTCCCAGCAGCTAATGTGGTACATATCACATGATAGTACCTAATCAATATATATATTTTTTGACATTTTGAAGAAGTTGTTGGATCTGGTATGTATTACTTGCGTAGAGCCAATCATTTCTGCTGACAAATTGGTGTTGGTATATGAAAATAAGAGATTCCCAGTTATTTAGCCTTAGCAAACTGCCCTATTCTGATATGGGTGAGACAGATAGTTTTATATAAACTATAGTTGTTTACCCAGTGCACATGCTACCATTCCTTACTAACAGACCATCACATTTTGAGATAAGTCTAGAAGAATATGTGGGGAGTAATGTCTGATAAATTCGACTCCAGCAACATGTCCTTGGTGAAAATGAGCAAGACAACAGTTAAGGAAGCTCTGCTAACAACAGTTGGAGGGATTAATAGCAGCAACATCTAAGCAACCTTCCACACACTAGCTTCATAAAATTTCTACCTGACTTTCTTCTCCTCAAGACTTTCTTCTAAACCTAAAGTTAGTATTCCCACCTTTAACTCATCTATTACAGCACTCTGGATATAACCACTTTAAAATGTTTTGTGTTATTCTTTATAAATCTTTTTATGCCTATTTTTCTCCTGCAAATCATATATTGATAGTTCATTTTAAATGTCTGATACTGTTTATGCTATTCAGGAATTTTTGTTTTGTACTTAACAAATAATCTAGAAATTATCTAGGTAGCTCCCTATGACTGTGTGTGTGTGTGTGTGTGTGTGTGCACGCATGCACGCATACACGGGTGCATGTTTTTTGCTTAGCCACGGCATCATAATTTATAGTATGGTACATAATTTACTTACTGGTGCTCAACCATTTAACATTAAAATTAAATATTCTAAATACACATTCATAGAAGTTGAAGTTTGGAGTTAAAGTATATTAATTTTAAGCACAAAAGAACTTGGCTGGACATGACTGTGCACACCTTTGGTCCCAGCCACTCCGGAGGCTGAGGTTGAGCCCAGGAGGTCAAAGCTGCAGTGAGCAGTGATCCCATCACTCCACTGCAGCCTGGGCAACAGTGCAAGACCCTGATTCAACAAAAGAACGAAAGAGAGAGAGAGAGAGAACTGACAACTTGCCAACCAACAATTTTGAAACAAATCCGTTAGATCATTTGTTTATCAAGTATTTGACATTATTCTTGTCCACTCAGGTAGAACAAAACAAGTCTTAACAACATTTATTTTAGCAAAAAAAAAAAAAAAGCTTCTTTGATTAGGAAATAAAATTTCCTAATCAATTTAATTTGTGTTACAGTGGCCATTATTGAAGCTAAGCATTTTTTCATGTTTCGTAGCTTTTATTTCTTCTGTGACTCCTTTGTGAAAATAAATTTTTCATTATTCTTTGTTGTTGTACTTGAAATAATTTATTCTCTTTTCTTATGAGATCATTTATTTTTCAGATCCCCAAAGAAGACTTTACATCAGTACTTACACATATGCACTTTAAAAACAAACAAAGCTAGAATAGAGGAAAAATGGTGATTCCTTAGTATCATATCTTTGACAATGATTCTTCAATAATTTGTGAAACCAGTGAATGAGTTTATTGTGGCATTTGTGACAAAATTCACTACCCCCTTGATGTTAATGAAGGCAGATTTCCTTCATATAAAATAGCATTGCATAAGGAAAAACAACATAGCTGAGCCTTATGCCCTATGTAAATTATAAAATTGTAAATGAGGCAATACATTTAGAAAATTACTGCTATTTATTGGATTATTAGAAACGTGAAAGAGCTTGTACATTCTTCAGTATGTGCTCTATTTATAACCAGAAACTATTTGATTATAGCTGATCACTTTTAAAAATAGGTACTAATTTTCTAGAAAGTCATAGAATACTTCTATCAAATTTTAACTTAATTCTAAAATGTCAGCTCTTTCGGGTGGCAAGATTAACCATTTTATTTAAAACCGAGGATAATATAGAGGTGTATGACTTCTTTAAATAAACTTCAAGTAGTCAATGATGTATAAACTATATAGCTATTTGAGGCCACAGTAATGTCTATCCTAATAATAAAACAGAAAATACAAATAGAAAATTAATTTTCTATATGAAGAATATTTGTAATTATTACTGTGTGAATTGGTGATCTCAACTGTGTTCAGATAAAATATATATGTGCAATATTTTAAATGCTCTGATAAATGTAATACTTAGCCTGAATGAAACAATATGCTTAATTAAATCATGTTAAACAAGAAAGAAATAATTGTTTCCTTTATTGTACCAAATCTATACATGCAAAATCTAAGTATATCTTATGATCATATGCAATTATAATTGATGGTAGAGATAACAGTACCTTTATTAATCACAAAGAAATCTTGTTTATTTTTTAAATATATATTCATATATAGGCTACGGCTGTGGCACATCGAATGAAACTATTCATTATCTCTCTACATTAAATCATTGACTTCCTCTTGGCCATGGACATCTATTTGAATAATGCAACAGTTTTCCATGAACACAGATATATTATAACATTCACATCTTAATTGACATCTCATTTTATTACTAAGGTTATAGACAGCTTTAAGAATGTATTAATATTTTAAATATACATGAATTTTGAGAAGGAGAATGTGATTACGTGACATAGAAAACTGGGGAGAAAGTTGTTTCAAATGAAGACGAAGAGATCCTGCCACTTCAGGGACATTTTGGTGCAACCAATTCATTTAAACGTAACTTTGGGATATTGTGCATTGGTTTGGGTTAAATTTTATAAACTGTGACAAGTACTTGTTTGGGGTTTTTGATCTGGAAACTCAAAATTTAGAAATACTTTTGAATTAATTTTGATACATATTTTTTCTAATCAGGTTCTCTCTTCTCTCTTTCAGAAACTTCACTTATTTGGAGATTATATATCCTTTACCCATTACCCATCTTTATGTTTCTCTCCCTTACATAATGTTTTTGTGTACTTGTTTTATTTTTCTACATATTTTCTTAATTTTATTTGCCAAAATCATTATTGTGGCTTTCATTTCTACTTGCAATTTTAATAATCAAGAAGCTCTTTTTGTTTCTCAGAATAGTATATAAATAAATAGTATCTGATTCCATTTTCATGAAAATATTATATATTTTTGTGTTCTTATACCTTTTAATTTTTATCAACCGGCAAAATTTCTGTTTTCCACAATTTACATTTATCTCTTTGTCTGTTGTGTGCTCTGCCTCTCTTATTAAAAACCCTCCTACAGAAGCATGGCTACCCTTTGCTGTCTGTTCATATTTAGGACAGGGAAATGAATAACAAATTGGAAGATTTATGTACGTGTGCCAGAGTCTTTCAACAATTGACTTCACTGATAGATCTTTAAGCGGGCTATTTTTTAAAATACACATATTTTATGTCTTTTTAAAAAATAACTTCAACTTTTATTTTATAGTCAGGAGTTACATGTGCAGCTTCTTTTACATGGGTACTTTGTGTAATGCTGATGTGTGGGGTACAATTGATCCTGTCACCCAAGTAATGAGCATAGTACCCAATAGTTAGTTTTTCAACCCTTGCTCTTCTCCCTCCCTCCATCATCTAGTAGTACCCCGTGTGTATTGTTGCTTTATTTGTCCATGTTTACCCAGTGTTTTGGTTTCATATATAAGTTAGAACATGTGGCATTTGATTTTCTGTTCCTGTATTTATTGGTTTAGGATAATGGCCTCTAGCTGCATCTATGTTGCTGCAAAGGATATGATTTCATTCATTTTTGTAACTGCACAATATCTCATGGCGTATATATACCACATTTTCTTTATCCAGTGTACCATTAATGAGCTCCTAGGTTGATTCCATGTCTTTGCTGTGGTGAACAGGGCTGCAATGAACATACAACTGAACTTGTCCTTTTGGTAGAATGATTTATATTCTTCTGGGTATATATTCAACAATGAGATTACTGGTAGCGCTATTCTAGGTATATATTCAATAATGCTAGTCGCTCTGTTTTAGGTTCTATGAGAAATCACTAAACTGCTTTCCACAGTGGCTTACCTAACTTACGCTCCCACCAACAATATATAAGCCTTCCCTTTCCTCCTCAGCCTTGCCAGCATCTGCTGTCTTTAACTTTTTAATAATAGGCATTCTGATTCCTGTAAGTTGGTATCTCATTGTGATTTTAATTTGCATTTTTCTGAATGTTAGTGATGAGCATTTTTTTCACTGCTTGTAAGCCACCTGTATATCTTCTTTTGAGAAGTGTCTGTTCATGTCCTTTGACCAATTTTAACGGGATTATTTGTTTTTTACCTATTGAAGTGTTTAAGTTTCTTATAGATTCTAGATATTAGATCGTTGTCAAATGCATTGTTTGCGAATATTTTCTCCCATCCAGTAGGTTCCCTGTTTACTCCATTGATAGTTTCTTTTGCTGGGCAGATGTTCTTTAGTTAATTAGGTCCTGTTTTTCAATTATCATTTTTGTTGAAATTGCTTTTGAGGACTTATTCATAAATTATTTTCCAAGTCAGCTATTATTTGAGGTATATACTTTAACTTTAACATAGTTTAAGTTATGTTATGGTAGTCAACCAAAAACTTCAGAATTTGAATGTCTTAAGGCAACTACATGTCTACTGTATATTAAGGGTCGTCTTTTTCATCTTATTGTCACTCAATGATCATGCTACCTGAGGCTCTTTTATCTGATATACATCTCGACACAGCAGCAGGGAGAGGCAGACATACAGAGAATCACTGCTGGATCTTAAATGCATCTATATCTGAATAAGAAACATTATTTCAGTTAATATGTCATTGAGTCTCATGACCACAACTAACTTTGAGGAAGTAAAAAGATGTAATCCTCCTAATGCACAGAAGTACTTGTGAGCAGTGCTAATACTTTCCATAATTATGCCATATTCATTTGGGCTTCTCTCTCAGCTTATTAGACTACCCATAGAACAACCTCCTACGATTCTATTTTCAGCATGTATACTCAACCTTTAATAAAATAAAATTTAATACTAACTTTTTTTAAAGAAAAGAAGATATGCTTAACAACAATACTCCAGCATTAAATATTCTAATATCATATTCTTTTTAAAAATTTAACTTCAAGTAGCAATTAAACTAATCAAAATTCAGAATATTAGAACATCTTTAAGGTTTAATATTTTGCTACTTTGTTCAGGGTCTTAAAGGCAACATATAAGATTACAGACATCTGTAATAACTTTTAGTTTTTTCTATCAGATATTTGAGGATTTTTGAGTTACTCCTTTCTAGGCAATTTAACAAGAAGGCTTGGATATACTTTATCAAATTATTTTTAATTAATCTTGGCCACTACATCAGTTGCTTTTTAGGAAAGAAGAGATGTTAGATAGTATACTAAAATATTATAATGTTATTAGATCACATTTTAGATTTCAAGTAGCTAAGGAACAGTGATTCCTTTGTAAACAGAAGAATCATACCTGGATTATGGCTTAGCAGCATCATTTTGGTTGTTTTGTAGAGAACAAAATGTATAATAACCATATGAGATTGTGGAGACATGTTAGAAAGCTACTGAAATAATACAGAAGATAAATGATCGCAATTTGGACACGGGGAGCGTTAGTGATAGAAAGTGGCCACATTCTAAACAGTTGCTGTTGGTAGGTTCAAGTAGATCCGCAGATATATTTGGATGAATACATTAGGAAATTCAAGGATTTTTCTTTTTTAATTTTTAAGTTTTTAAAAATTTTTTTCTGGGTACATTATTAGGTATTTGTATATATATATATATATATATACACACACATACATATATATATGGGGTATATGAGACATTTTGATATAGGCAGGCAATGTGAAATAAGTGTATCATGGAGAGTGGGGTAGCCCCTCAGTTATTTATTCTTTGAGTTACAAACAATCCTATTACACTTTTGAATTTAGTTATTTTAAAATGTACAATTAAGTTATTATTGACTATGATTACCTGATTGTACTGTTGAATAGTAGGTCTTATTCATTATTTCTAATTATTTTGTGTACCGATTAAGCATCCCATCTTCCCCCAACCCTTCTATTACCCTTCCTGTCCTCTGGTCACCACCCTCTACTCTCTATGTCTATCAGTGCAATTGTTTTGATTTTTAGATCTCACAAATAAATGAGAACATGCGATGTTTGTCTTTCTTTGCCTGGCTTATTTCATTTAACATGTTCTCCATTTCCATCCATGTTGTTGCAAATGACAGGATCTCATTCTTTTTATGGCTGAATAGTACTTCATTGTGTATATGTAACACATTTTCTTTACCCATTCATCTATTGATGGACACTTAGGTTGCTTTCAAATCTTAGCTATTATAAACAGTGCGTAAGAAAAATAGAAATGCAGGTATTTCTTTGATATACTGATTTTTAAATGTTTCTTTTCTACTTATGAAGGAATGGATTTATAAAAAAGTTATTTTTATTTATTGTAATTAGAATGTAGGAACATGTTTGAGAGAATCAAAAGCAGATGACTAATATAGAGGTAGTTAGATAAGAATGGATTCAGGAAGAATTTGAAACAAGAAATATACATTTGGGAGATAGCAGCATAATAAAGGTATTTTACCTAGGAAGCAAATAGAGAAGAAGAACATTTCCAGGATAATGTCGTGGAGAGAACTTATACTTTCAGGTTAAGAAGAGGAGAATCCAGCAAGGGATAAATATCATCAAAAGGATTTGTGTAATGATTAAATCTAAATTCCTGAAGAATGAATAGATGTGGAATTGCTCCAAATCCCTATCTAATATTGATTTCTAATTGGACCAGTTGTTTACTAAGAAAGAGGGAAATGAATGTTTTACATACTTATGACATCATTATATCTCATCTCATCCCTAGTTCTGAGTAGGTGCAACATTCTCTGGACATATTTTGAATTTTCCCTTCTCTATCATTTAATTTTCTTTTCTCTGCCTTATTTTTCCCTCCAACCAAGGTGGTAACAAGATTTAAACAGACAGAAAAAATTTAGGTGTTGAGGATTCATTGAACAGGGAGAAATACTCCACTGCGACCTTTAGGCTTTTTAGTTTTTGTATTTTTTGCACCACAACTATGTCTCCTCTAACCTTAATGATAAAACATATAAATTAAATGAACATTAGTCATACGCAAATATTTATCAGTTAAATTCTGCTAAATTGGATATATGAATTTCAATGTACATTTGTACGCATAACTTAACTAAGAATTTATCTAAATACTTTGAATAATTTCAGTCAAAGCTCAAGATTTTGTTGACTAGTAAGTGGGTAGTACAATAAAGATAACAAAACTATCAAGATAATAGTCTCAATTTTGATGTAATTTGAAATGAGTAGATAACAGATGTGACAAAATCAGTTTGATATATTTGTGATACATCTAAAAGTTACGTAACATTTGTTTTATACCCACATGGAAAATTATAACCACTTTGGTCAACAAGGCTTTTCAATATTTTGTTAATTACTTGATGGTCACCTAAGAAAAGACTTATATGGGCCTGTGTAAGAAATGTGGAAAAGAAATATTTGGAAGAGGATTCTCTAAGAGATGATTGTGAAACATTACAAACACAATGATTCCTTTTTAATTTAAAACATTTTAATCAGTTAAAAACCTTTTGTAAATCTTAAACATATTCCATAAATTCTGAAATCGCTGTCTGAACTGTTGTTTAAGAGATAAAATTGCTTATCGATTTGAATATAGGTATCTGAAGTATTGAACACTAGAAAAATATGACAAGTAAAATGTAAACAGCTCTATAAACTAGATGTCTGGTAAAATTGTGATAATCAATTTTACTATTTTTAGACTTGAAAGATAAATCTAAAATGGAAATTTTTACAGATTTTGCTTTAAGTTTTGGTGTGTGTGTGTGTGTGTGTGTGTGTGAGTTAAATGGTAGATTTCATTAAATGTCCATGTACTTTAATTTGAAATTATGTAATATTCTGGGCTTTATGAAGACACTTAAGAGAATTTAGAGTATATTTGCTGATAGCCACCAAACACTTTCCCAATAAAACTGGAAATACCTTTTAAAATTATTATTATTGAGGATCTCTGGGTTGTAGAATTCTCTCTTTGCCTTGACCTAAAGTAAACTGGTCTTCTGATTGTGAGAGAAATAAAAAACACAATTAAATCCAATTAAATAAAATATATTTTTGTGTTTTGTTTTTTATCTTAACTATGAACTGTCTTTGAAAGACTTTGTCTCTTTCGCAAATTCTTTTTAGTAAAATTCTACATGTAAAATATGGTAAACCTCAAATTCTAGTATGGGTTATAGATTCATCTTCTCTCTCAATCTCGCATGTCTAAAATGGTCTTACAATGGTCTCTATCAAAATTTAAACTACAGATAATTTACCTATATACATAACAACTTCTATATAAGATGCATAGACATACAAACAGAACATACACACACACATATAAATGTGTATATAGCCATGCATCACTTAATGATGAGGATATATTCTGAGTCATATAAAGTTAGATGATTTCGTCATTGTGCAAACATCGTAAAGTGTACTTACACAAACCTAGATGTTATAGCCTACTACACACCTAGGTTAAATGGTATAGGCTATTGCTCTTAGGCTACAAACCTCTGTGGCATGTTACTGTACTGAAAACTGTAGGCAATTGTAACACAATGGCATTTGTTTATCTAAACATATTTAAACGTGGAAACACAGTAAATATACAATATCATAATTTTAAGGGACACTGTCTATATGTGGCCCCTTATTGACTGAAACATTGTTATGAGCTGCATGACTTTATAGACATGACTGTTTATATATATAAACATATATGTTTATATTTTATATATAACATATATTAACATATATAAACATATATACACATATATAAAAATAAATATATAAACATATATATAAAGCATATATATAAACATTAACTCATCCATGTACACATTCACATTTTATTTCCAGCACACACACACACACACACACACACACATTTTATTTACTTTCCATCTGTATATTTACTTTTATTAGGTATCTGTGTGAAGGATCTTTGCCCATTTTTTAGCCAGGTTGTTTGTTCTCTCTTTGCTGAGTTTTAAGAGCTCTTACTATAATATACTTTGGATAACAGTCCTTTATCAGAAACTTATCTTGCAAATATATTCTCCCAATTGGTGGCTTTATTTTCATTATTTTTAACAGAGAAGAAATTTTAATGAAAACCAGCTTATCAATTCTTTCATGTATTGTGTCTTTTATGTTATTTCTAAAAATTCATCACCAAACAAAGCCATTTACATTTTCTTCTATGTTGTCTTCTAGAAGTTTAATAGTTTTGTGTTTTACATTTAAGTCTGTGATCCATTTTAACTTAATTTGTATGTGTGGTATATATTTTAAAGAAAGAAGGAATAAGGTATTTTGACTAAAGGAATGGTATGGTCACCACCAAAGTAATATTCTGAGTTTTACTAATTCACAGTGTAACACGAAAATAATAAAATAATTACAAGGGACTTCTGTTCATGAGTAGTTTTCCTTATACATATCAGGCAATGTAGAACAGTAGGATTTAAGAGTACATAGTCAGTACTATTTGTTTGCCACGTAATTTCCATTCCCCATGAATACACATGCACTCAAATATATTAAATATATACGTATACATTATATATATATGAGTCTTATAAGATGCACCCATTATTCATTTTATAGCTTCATTAACACTATCATCTTCATTAATATTATTATTCCACTTGATATTCAGCTGACTTTTAATTGTCTGAGCACAGAGTGACTTAAGTTGGTCACCATGGATTAAAGTGTATGGCTTTAGTACTTGGATAAGTTTCTCTCCATTCTGATGTAGGGCAGGCGAGCTCCAAATTGGAGCTTCTCCCAGGAAGGTTCTTTGCTTCACCCAGGAAATAATTCAAAGGTGAGCTGATAGAAGAAAACAGCCTAACTGAAATGGCAGTGTTACAGCTCAGGCTGTGTTATGGCCCTCTGACTCCTCCTACAGAGCAGGACTACCCCATGGGCAGTATGCAGAGAGTAGCAGCTCAGGGCAGTTCTGCAGTCATAGTTATACTTATTTTTAATTACATGCAGATTAAAGAGAGGTTTATGTAGACATTTCTAGGAAAAGCAAAGCTTCTGGGTCATTGGTCATTGTCATTGGAAGGAGGCAGTAACTCCTGAGTGTTGCCACGGCAATGGTAAACTGACTTGGCACACTGGTGGGCATGTCTTATGGAAAGCTGCTTCTGCCCCATTTCTGTTTTAGCTAGTCCTCAATTTGGTTCCTTGTTCAAGCCCCATCTACAGAGTCAAGTCCCACCTCCTACCTCAATTCCACTGGATGAATAAAAGGAATACTTCCGTAGGTGCTGCCTGCAGCTCAAATATCTTGTGACCAAAAGGGGAACTAGCTGAGCTGCCATTTCCAGGAGGGCATACTGAAGATAAGGAAAATATCTCAATCTTTGATGCCACTGTTTAGTTGCTAAATTAACCAAGTATGAGTCCCCTCCTCCCTCTCCCTCCTCACCCTAGATTTTTGTTATGTGGGATAATAAATCCCCTTACTGTTTTAGCTGGATAGAGTCAGAAATTACATTAATTACATTCAAAATCTCCCTGGTACTGAGACAAAGTTTTAAGTACTAGATTTTTCTCTTATAATCTGCGTGACCTTATTAGAATTATTAATGTTATTGGGGTTTGGTTTACTCAACTGTAAAGTTATTTGGGTGACACATTCCAACACAAAATCATGTTATGTTTCCTGTAGACCCAAGGATCAAATTTAGTTTATAAAAATCTGAGTATGCCTAGCAGAGGATTTTTTGTGTGACTCATTCTGGCAATTTATGATGCAAATTATAGATTTTTCCTCTATTCCCCAGAATCTAATATAGTAGTATGTTCTTAGTTCTTATAGTTCCTCAAGTTTCTGAGGGTGGAGACTCCATCTGAAATGATTCTAGTTATGATAGTCACTTCTCTTTGGTTGAAGTAACTGTTAATTAAGAGACCATCAAAATCACATGTTTCTCTCAATAGCCTACCTTTATGTATTCAAAGCAGTTGATGAGCCTGCAGGATATAAAAAAATGCTGAAGGGAATCATGGTTTTCCTTGATATCTAAGAACAGATGTGCATGATGTCTGTCTAGGGTGAAATGTAAATCTGGATAATTATATATTACACCTGCCTATTTTTCTCCCTGAAGCATTCTCAATTAGGTTTTGGAGAGTACTGCCCACAGTCACAAAGTCACCATCTGCTCTTTTAAACAACTATACTAATTTTGCTAAACGAAATGGAGCTTATATAATGGGTTTGCATTATAATTTATTTAATTTTTCAGTTTAAATCAAGAGGAGCAGAGCTATTGAACTTGCTCAATTTTGTCTTTTGTTTTCTTGTAAAGATGACCCTGCTTTTCCTATATTAGCTTAGCTGAAGGATTATAAGCATTCTGTCTGAGTGTTTGCTTTTCTCATCAGTGTGACTTACATCTGTCGACCTTTGAAGACATATCATTGACAAAGAATCTGCTCAAGGATAAAACCCATAATAAAGATGCAAGATAGACATGTTAGGGATAAAACAAAAAGTTCCATAAAACGTTAACTGACCATAACTACAACACACATATAAAGTCTACTTGTTTTGACCCTCAGACATGCTGAGAGAGAAAAACAAAAAGGGCAAGTGATAACTCTCATAAGAATCATGTATGCTTAAAAGCAATATTTCTCCCTTGCTATGGAAGGAATATAGTAGTAATAATAATACCACCAACAACAAAAACAATAAGCAATTGCTCCTACCTTGTTGATTAGAAAAATATTTTAACAAAATTTTAAGTTAACATATTCCATTAAAAATATTTTCCTTGATCATTGTGGAAGGATGACCTACTAATTTAAATTAAATATATTTATGTATATCTAAATATTTTAAATCCCTTAAATATTACATATCTCAATTTTTATATAAATATTTTAAATATTAAAATACCTAATATTTTAGCATTGTTTTCATGGCCTTGCAGTCTTACCTTTCTTCTATATTTTGGTAAATTTTTTTGCCGTCAATTCTCAGCCTTTTCACGATTCAGGGATGCAACATATAATGCATTATTTCATCTTTGTTTCTATTCTCTATCCATTTTTCATCAGACTTTATCTATTCAAAGAAGACTTCTCTACTACTCAATTTATCATTTTGAATCGTTAGGGATATTTTTCAGTGCTTAAGGAATTGTGTCTAATTTTAAATTTATGTGCCTATATCCACATCTCATAAATACATTTAACATCTTTCAGATCAGATGCTGTTGTGTACTCACATTAAAGACACCAGAAGCTTTTAATAAGCACCTGAACATATTTATGATACTGAGTTATTTCCTTTGAAAACTGGCACAAGACAGGGATGCCCTCTCTTACCACTCCTTTTCAACATAGTGTTGGAAATTCTGGCCAGGACAGTCAGGCAAGAGAAAGAAATAAAGGGCATTCAATGAGGAAAAGAGGAAGTCAAATTGTCCCTGTTTGCAGATGACATGATTGTATATTTAGAAAACCCCATCAGCTCAGCCCCATATCTCCTTAAGCTGATAAGCAACTTCAGCAAAGTCTCAGGATACAAAATCAATGTGCGAAAATCACAAGCATTCCTATACACCAATAACAGACAAACAGAAAGCCAAATCATGAGTGAACTCCCATTCACAATTGCTATAAAAAGAATAAAATACCTAGGAATCCAACTTACAAGGGATGTAAAGGACCTCTTCAAGGAGAACTACAAACCACTGCTCAACGAAATAAAAGAGGATACCAACAAATGGAAGAACATTCCATGCTCATGGATAGGAAGAATAAATATTGTGAAAATGGCCATATTACCCAAGGTAATTTATAGATTCAATGCCATCCCCATCAAGCTACCAATGACTTTCTTTACAGAATTGGAAAAAAACTACTTTAAAATTCATATGGAACCAAAAAAGAGCCCACAATGCCAAGACAATCCTAAGCAAAAAGAGCAAAGCTGGAGGCATCATGCTACCTGACTTCAAACTATACTACAAGGCTACAGTAACCAAAACAGCATGTTACTGGTACCAAAACAGAGATATATACCAATGGAACAGAACAGAGGCCTCAGAAAAAACATCATACATCTACAACCATCTGATCTGTGACAAACCTGACAAAAACAAGAAATGGGGAAAGGATTCCCTGTTTAATAAATGGAACTGGGAAAACTGGCTAGCCTTATATAGAAAGATGAAACTGGATCCCTTCCTTACACCTTATACAATTCAAGATCCCTTCCTTCCACCTTCCTTATACAATTCAAGATCCCTTCCTTACACCTTATACAATTCAAGATGTATTAAAGACTTAAATGTTATACCTAAAACCACTAAAACCCTAGAAGAAAACCTAGGCTATACCATTCAGGACACAGGCATGGGCAAGGACTTCATGACTAAGACACCAAAAGCAATGGCAACAAAAGCCATAATAGACAAATGGGATCTAATTAAACTAAAAAGCTTCTGTATAGCAAAAGAAACTACTATCAGAGTGAACAGGCAACCTACAGAATGGGAAAAAATTTTTGCAATCTATGCATCTGACAAAGGGCTAATATCCAGAATCTACAAAGAACTTAAACAAACTTACAAGAAAATTCCAACAACCCCATCAAAAAGTGGGCAAACGATATGAACAGACATTTCTCAAAAGAAGGCATTTATGCAGCCAACAGACTCATGAAAAAATGCTTATCATCACTGGTCATCAGAGAAATACAAATTAAAACCACAATGAGATACCACCTCACACCAGTTAGAATGGCAATCATCAAAAAGTCAGGAATCAACAGGAGCCGGAGAGGATGTGGAGAAATAGGAATGCTTTTACACTGTTGTTGGGAGTGTAAACTAGTTCAACCATTGTGGAAGACAGTGTGGTGATTCCTCAAAGATCTAGAACTAGAAATACCATTTGACCCAGCAGTCCCATTCCTGGGTATATATCCAAAGGATTATAAACCATGCTACTATAAAGACCCATGCACACGTATGTTTATTGTGGCACTATTCACAATAGCAAAGACTTGGAACCAACCCAAATGTCCATCAGTGATAGAGTGGATTAAGAAAATGTGGCACATATACACCATGGAATACTATGCAGCCATAAAAAAGGATGAGTTCATGTCCTTTGTAGGGACATGGATGAAGCTGGAAACCATCATTCTGAGCAAACTACTGCAAAGACAGAAAACAAAATATCCCATGTTCTCACTCATAGATGGGAATTGAACAATGAGAACACTTGGACACAGGGTGGGGAACATCACACACTGGGGCCTGTCATGAGGTAGGGGGATGGGGGAGGGATAGCACTAGGAGAAATACCTACTGTAAATGACAAGTTAATGGGTGCAGCAAACCAACATGGCACATGTAAACATATATAAAAAACCTGCATGTTGTGCACATGTACCCTGGAACTTAAAGTATAATAAAAAAAAATCCAGAGGTAATTATTCATCCTCTCATGCAAATCTAACTGTTTGGGATGTTAGTATTTAACTATGCTTTAAAATATTACTGCACTTTTCAAGTTCTCTTTTATAAAAAAAAAAAACTCGGCTTATAATAGAATTGATAAACTGGTCAGAGATATACAACTTTCCAGAGAGCAAGTTCTGTGATTCCTTGATCTTTACTATTTGTGATCATTAACTTTTGCAATAGTACAGGTGCCCTTGGGTCATGCTCAGAATGTCCTTTGGAAAGGTTCGCGGCTAGTTTATACATGAATTGCTTAACTTTACCACCCTGGTTCTCTACAGGCTCTAATGAGCTTTGCTCACCTGCACCAACGCACTCTGCCTAGAGCACATTGCCCTCGCACTGCCTTATTTTACTCTATAGCATGCCAGTTTCTAAAAATCTTCAACCAAAATAATTAGTATTGTTAATTAAATATTGCTATTAGTTATTCAGTATTATTTCAGCATACTTTCATCACACATACACCAGGTAACGGGCAGTGTTGTAAGTGTTTTTTTACATTGATTATCTCATTCAATAATCAAAACAAAAAAAAAAGATCACTATTTTTTTAATATTAGCCTTGTTTTATAGAAAACAAAAGTCCAAGATCCTAGAAATGAGAAACACTCAAGATTACAGTGTTGTTAAGAGTTGGTAAAGTGAGGATTTGAATGAAACAGTATGATTCAGGATTGTGTTGGTAAACTAGCTGTCAGTTTGGATCATGGAGAAGGAGGCACTGATTTATAAAGTTTGATGGTTTTTGTGGTACAAATGTTACCACTCTTTCTAATTTCAAGCTTCCAAGATGATGTGCCTAAACAGGAGCCAGCAAGGTATATGTGAAATGGCTCTTGAGAGCCACTAAGGGCATTAAATGACTTTTATAAAGCATTGTTTTTATCTCCTAAACAAATTTGGAATATCCCACCATGAGGTTTTGCTTCTTTCATTTCCTCTATTAAATGTTATCATTCTAAACTCTACCTGATAAAATTCTGCATACTCTTCAAGGTCCCATTCATCAATCACCATTTCTATAAAGTACTGCAAGAGCCATATTTTTTTTTCTGGAACAAAAACGTAAATCTCTATGCTATTCATTTGTTAAAATACATTTGTGTCATCAGTTAACACTTCTTTTAAAGTAAGTACTGTCTCCATAAGGGCAGGTATTTGATCTTTTAATCAACATGTTACCCTGGATAGTGCCTCACAGAGAGAATATAGTTGTTCATGGAATTTCCGAAAAAAGCACGTAAAGAAATAATATATTAGTAACAATGCATAAATAAATAAATGGATAAATTAGTTAATGAATGGCTGACAAAATGACAAAAACTATTAAGGTTCTGGATAATAGTCATCTGGGATTTTCTTGTCAATCTTGTCATATTGTCTCCAACACCATAGGATGACGGGTTGAAGTGAATTAAATAGTGTTTTGTTGATACAATCTGGTTGCCTTTGTGTGAGCATAGGTACATAAACACACACACATATGTACATACATATATATGTATAATATATATGAAATATTGAAACTCTTCAGTATTAAATTCTAGATAATATCAGAAAAACGTGAAAATGTATCAGGTCGAGAGAGTAGTAAGATCTGAAGCAGGCTTGTTTTTCATGTATTGTATCTAGATATTATAAACATGATGACTGTAGATTTCTGGCTTGAATTGCAGTAGAGATATTGGCTTCAGTTCTGTTTGCCCCTCTCTGAGGATGTTTTCCTCATCTTTGACTCTAAAGCTGGCATGAAGCAAATAGAGTGGGGGAGGGAGAGAGATAGAAATATTTAACTAGAAAGTTCAAAAGTCATTTTATAACATTTAGCTCATTCAGAAAGAAATGCATAACTACTTTCTGTGAATGCTGAAAGTTTGATTCAGATTATATTGAACTACATGGTCAGCAAAGTGAAACATGTGGCACAATTTGAAATCCTGAGTAAATAATCATAACTTAATTGTTGCAATGAAGAGAAAAATCTGTATGGAGATTTTGAGTTTTGATATAATCTGATTGTTGCCATTAAATAATAAAGCCTTAACAATAAAGAAAATATTTTATAAAGTTACAATTTAATACTCATTTACTGGAAATACTTCTTGTTTCTATTTAAGAACCATTTTACAGTTATACTTAAATATTTACTTTTCTAATATAATGCCTCCTTTAATGTTTCAAATAATTAGGAAGCATTAATTTTCTTTTGATACTTTAGTGAACTAGAAAGGTATATATTTCAGGAGTTCCTTTACATATCATGCATTTTTGAGAGAACAGTAAACTTCATTCTGTGATATCTAAGTTAATACAGAGTGAGTACACTGAAGCATTCAAATATAGACTCATCCTTTTTTCAATGGTAAGTCAGGTCTTTTAGGTGAAATTCTATTTTTAATCATTATGAGAACATAATTAATTTTCTTGACTCTATCCTCCAAGAAGATGAATAGACTCTATCATAAATATAGGGTTTTTTCAAATTAAAACTATTTTATTCATGTATACATATATATATAGAGAGAGATAATATAGGCTCTCTCAATGTCATCTGTGAATGCATTAATCAAGTTCTTTATGTGCTACAGAGCATTGCAAGGTAATAAGACTATTGCACCTTTCATCAAGGCAAAGGTTTGCTTATGCACATTTGAATGAAAAGCTTGCTTGCTTTTCAGGTTGCTTCTGTTTGAAAAATGCCTTACTAGAGTAAATTTTATACTATTTAGTTTCAAAAATGAAAGCTTTCTATGCAGATTATGACAAATTAGTAAATAAAATTTGTTGCAATGGCTGTCTATTCCAATGCACATAGTATTTTCACAGACTATAAACATGTCGATATAATGATATACTGTTTATTTCAGTGAAATGTTACGAAGTTAAACAAAATAATTTAGGAATGAAAAATAACCTGGCATTTGGGCCACCACATATACTTTTTGTCCTAGTGGTGGCTGTTGGTAATCAATTACAATACCCCTTAGATTAATAGCGTGTGTGCCTCTGATTTTTCATTCATGCTGTAATCAAGACAGTCATTACCGGTTGATTGAAACTGGCCAGTGAGAGGAAACCTACTTGTCATCACGGAGTGTTCTGCAGGAGGACATATAAAAAAAAATCAATTGTAAAGTGTGTTGTAGATAAATGTTATTAGTAATATAAGGTAGTACAAATATAAAAATGAATCAATTCAATAATTTGTACCAGATTCAATATTATTCGTATAATATTGCCAGTTCTATTAAAATACACTCTCTTCAATTAGATTGATAAAGTATCATGGCAGCTGATATGCAAAATTGTACATAGAATTTGTCTGCATGTGAACATAATCTGAAATATGTACCAGGGCTCAGAAACACTGCACTGAAGAAAAGACTTGAGAAGAGGTTCTCCTTCAAAGATGGGAAACATCCACCCAAATATGCATTGGTTTGACGTTAAGGTTAAGATGAATGATTTAGACTTTATAGAGCACTGTTATATGTTAGATAGTGTGCTATGTGATGCGTGATGTCACACAGAACTATTTTATTTAGTCCTGAGAAAATCTGGGGATATAGCAATAGGTATCCTCATTTCATGAGTGTGTATTAAAAAGGATGATTTATTAAAATTATAAAGATATAGGGTTAAAAAATAGGTACTTTGATTCTCAGTCATATGTATAATTCCAAACAAGCACAAACCATGGTGTCCCTGCTTTAAACTAAAGTGCTCATATTAACGGTTAAGTGAAATAGAACCTCTGTGAGAAATTATGCATCAAGTTTTATTGATATGGTACTATTTCTTGAGTCATGGTTTCGATTACTGTAGCTTAGTGGTAAGATGTTTGCTATTTTGTTTTGTTTTGTTTAGTACCCTGTGATGGCAGATGCAGTAAGTTTTGAAATTGGGACGTGTAAGTACTTTGACTTTTTTTTTGCAAGATTAATTTGGTTATTTGGAGCCCCTTTAAATTTCATGTAAATTTTTAGATCAGCTTGCCCATTTTGGTAAAAAAAAATGAAAAATACAACCTACATCCTCAAGTAGTTTCCAGTGTCCGTTCCCTTCTATGTGTCCATATGTACTAAATATTTATCTCTCACTTATAGTGAGAACATGTGGTATTTTGTTTTCTGTTCCTGTGTTAGTTTGTTTAGGATAATGTCCTTCAGCTCTATTTATGTTCTTGCAAATGACTTGATCTCATTCTTTTTTTTATGGCTGGATACTATTCCATGGAGTATATGTACCACATCTTTCTTATTCAATACAGCATTGATGGGCACGTAGGTTTATTCCATGTCTTTGTTTTTGTGAGCAGTGCTGCTATGAACATACACGTGCATGTGTTTTTACAGTAGAAGAATCTATGTTCCTTTGGGTATATATCCAATAATGGGGTCGCTGGGTCAAATGGTAGTTCTGTTAAGTTCTTGGAGAAGTCACCAAACTGCTTTCCACAATGACTGATCTAATTTACATTACCACTAGCAGTGTAAAAGTGTTCTCTTTTCTCCACCACCTTGGCGGCATCATTTATTTTTTGGCTTTTTGATAATAGTCATTGTGATTGATGTGAGATGGTATCTCATTGTGGTTTTAATCTGCATTTCTCAAATGGTGTTGAGCACGTTTTCATGGGCTTGTTGTCCACGTGTATGTCTTCTTTTGCGAAGTATTTGTTCATGCCCTTTGTGCACTTCTTAATGGGATTGTTTGCTTTTTGCTTGTTAATTGGTTTAAATTTCTTATTGATGCTTGATATTAGACCTTCATCTGAAGCATAGGTTGCAAATATTTTCTTTCATTCTGGAGGTTGTCTGTTTACTCTGTTGACAGTTTCTTTCACTGTGCAGAAGATCTTTAGTTTACATCTCATTTGTCAAGTTTTGGTTTTGTTGCAATTGCTTTTGGTATCTTCATCCTGAAATTTTTGCCAGGTCATATGTCCAGAATGGTATTTTCTAGGTTATCCTCCAGGGTTTTTATAGTTTTAGGTTTTACCTTTAAGTCTTTAATCCATCTTAAGTTGGCTTTTGCATATGGTAAAATGAAGAGATCTAGTTTCAGTCTTCCACATATGGCTAGCCAGTTATTCCAGGCACCATTTATTGAATAGAGTCTTTTCCCCATTGCTTGTTTTTGTCAATCTTGTCAAAGATCAAAGGGTTGTGGGTGTGTGGCATTATTTCTGGGCTCTCTATTCTGCTCTATTTTCTGGTTCTGCTTTTGTAATAGTACCATGCTGTTTTAGTTACTATAGCTTTGTATATGACAAAGTCGGGTAATGTGATGCCTCCAGCTTTGTTCATTTTGCTTAGGATTGTCTGGCTATCCAGGCTCTTTAGTGGTTCCATATGAATTTTGAAATAGTTTTTTCCAATTCTGTCAAGAATGTTATTGGTAGTTTGATAAGAATACTACTGAATCTGTAAATAGATTTGGGTAGCATGGTCATTTTAACAGTATCAATTCTTCCTATCCATGAGCATGGAATGTTTTTCCATTTGTTTGTGTCATCTCTGTTTTCTTTGAATGGTGTTTTGAATTCTCATCATAGAGGTTTTTCACCTCCTTGGTTAGCTGTTTTCCTAGGTATTTTATTCATTTATGTGGCTATTTTGAATGGGATTGCATTCTTGATTTGGCTTTTGACTTAGATGCTTTTGGTGTATAGAAATGCTAATAATTTTTGTACATTGATTTTGTAACCTGAAACTTTGCTGACATTGTTTGTCAGATCAAGGAGCTTTGGGGCAGAGAGTATGGGTTTTGTTTTGTTTGGTTTGGTATAGAATGATATCATCTGCAAACAGGAATAGTTATACTTTCTCTCTTTCTCTTTGCATGTCTTTTATTTCTTTCTCTTACCTGATACCTCTGGTTAGGCCGTCCAGTAATATGTTTAATAGGATGGGTGAAAGAGGACATCCTTATGGTGTTCCAATTTTCAAAAGGAATGCTTCTAGCTTTTGTCCATTCAGTATAATGTTAGCTGTGAGTTTCTCATTGATGGCTCTTATCATTTTGTAGTAAGTTCCTTCAATATCTACCCAATGTATAAATAAGAGCTGGTACCACCCCTACTGAATCTATTCTAGGAACTTGAGCAGGAGAGACTCCTTTCTAACTCATTCTATGAGGCTAACAACATCCTGATACCAAAACCTGGCAGAGATACAACAAAAAAAGAAAACTTCAGGCCGATATCCTTGATGAACATTGAGGCAAAAATCCTCAAAAAAAAACATATTTGCAAACCAAATCCAGCAGCACATCAAAAAGCTAATCCACCATAACCAAGTTTCAAGGTGTCATCCCAGGGATACAGGGTTGGCTCAATGTAACGCAAATCAATAAATGTATACATACCACATCTTTGTTATTCAATCACATAAACAGAACTAAATTTTTTCAAGATGTAAAATTTAGTTATTTATTTGAGTTTTTAAATTTTTAATCTAAATATTTACAGCTAAAACATTTTCACTGAATGTTGTTTTTGCTTCATTCTATAAGTTTTGGTATGTTTTGTTTTCACATTTCTTAGTATTTTCTGATTTACTTTCTGATTTCTGTTTTGGATGATTGGTTGCTTAATAGTGTGCTGTTTATCCTCCAATATTTTTTGAATTTCCCAGTTTCTTTCTGTTATTGATTTATAGCTTCATTCACTTGTAGTCAGAAAAGATACTTTGTATGGTTTTTAATTTTTATATTATTGGGTTTATTGTGTAGGCTAACATATGTTCTACTGTATAGAATACTTACTGAGCCCTTGATAATAATGTATCCCTGATGTTGCTAAGTGGAATATTTTATGTGTCTCTTAAGTCTAGTTGGTCTATAATGTCTAAACCCTGTATTTCCATTTAGATCTTCTGTCTAAATGTTGCATCTATTATTGAAAGTGCCATATTGAAGTCTCCATCTGTTATTGCACTACTGTCCAATTTTCCCTTCAACTCTGTTCATGTTTGATTTAAATATTTTGAGACTCCATTGTTGGTGCATGTATGTTTATACTTAGATCCTTATGAAATTACCTTTTCTCAATATATAATAGACTTACTTGTCTTTTGTAGATTTTTTTGATTAAAACTCTAACTTGTTTGATATTTATGTAGCCACCCTAGCTCTCTTTTAGTTACCAATTACAAGGGATACATTTTTAAGTCTTTCATTTTCATTCTATGCTTTTAGATTTTAAATGACTTCCTTATAAACAGCATGTAGTTGGACAGCCTGTAGTTGGACAATGTATTTGTTCATTTTATAATTTCTCCTAATATTTAACTGTGGATTGGTGAGTTTAATCTACTACCTTTAAAATTACTATTTTTAAGGAGGGGCTTACTTTTGCCATTTGCTATTTGTTTTTGTAAGACTTATTATGCCTTTTTGTTTCTCACTTTTTCCATCACTGGTTTCTTTTGTGTTTAGTTGATTTTTTTGTGGTGAACCATTTGAATTTCCTTCTCAATTCCTTTTGTGTCTATTTTATAGGTATTATCTTTGTGGTTACCATGGAGATTGCATTTAACATCTTCAATTTATAACAATATAGTTCAAATAGATGTCAACTTTACTTCAATGGCATACAAAAACTCTGGTCCTATACAGCATCATCTTCCACCTGTCTGTTCTATGACATGGCACTACCTAAAGGCATAATGCAAGATGTTCCTCTGTGCTTTTTCTAACTTGAAACTCAGTTGAGAAAAACAGAGGACATTGCTGAAAAACGTGGCAAGCCAAACTAAGTACCCTCAGGCACTTGGGGCAAAATATTATATCAAAACACACAGTACGTTAACTAAAAACAGAAGCAAAAGCTGGGGTAAGATATGCTTTTTAAACATTTTCTCCATTTAAAGCAATATATCTCTTCCTTTATGGATTTATACCTTGTCTTCGGTACACATCTGAACTTGTCAAAGTACTTTTTATATTATCAGATCCATTTATTCACTTAATACTCATTCATCATAGCACTACACTTCAAAAGAGAAATCACCAGTGACTTAAATGTTGCTAATCCAATAAACAATTTAATCTTTCTTCCTTTTTTCCTTCCTTCTTTCCTTTCTTTTTTCTTCTTTCTTTCCTTTTAAAATTACTCTCAGTGACTTATGTAATTGCACTTTTTTTGGTTATTTTTCTCTGTAAGCTCTTTTTTTTTTTTTTTTTTTTTTTTTTTTTTTTCATTTTACTGACTTCCTTTAGTCACTTCAACCATGGAATGTGGAATTTCCTCAATGTTATGATGCCTACACTTTTCTGACTTTGTTGCTGATATTATTCATAATTCATGATGTTGATCACAGCGGCTGCCTGTGGAGCCACCAGGAACAAATGGGAGCCCCACCCCTTCCAAGATGAGGCGAGAGCTTTCAGGTGCCACTGAAGCTACCCAAAACGTGGCTGTAGACCTGGACTTCTCACTTGATCAAGCAGGGAGGAGCTCTGCCCTCCTTGGTGGGGCTGCAGCTGCCCAAGTTGTGGCTTCAGATCTGAACCTCCCTGTGTTCTTGGAGTACTGGGAGCAGGCAGGAGTCCTGTTTTCCTGGGTGCAGCTGCAGCCACCCAAACTCAGGCATCCCTGCACTCTTAGGGGCATCGGAAACCCCCGCTACCCTCACAGGATCAGAAGTGTCTGCTCCTGCTGCCTGGCTTCTCCCTACTGTGGGCATCCACACCGATCTTGAAGCAAAGTTGGGGCTGAGCCCTGCTGCCATGAACAGCAGCAGGAGGCAGATAGATTCTTGGGCAGAAGTGGGTGGGTCCCCGGTGACGCCCCACCTTCATGCCAGGTAGGGCCTGAAGGCTGAGGCAAGGCTGCAGGACCTGTGCACCAGAGTGGGAACTTGTGCTCCCTTATCCAGGCCCACCCATGGACCAATTGGCATGCACATCCTCCCCTCTGTGACCCATAAAATCCTCAGGTTCAACCATAGCTGAACAGGTGACAGGACAACCAGCTGCAGAGAGGAGGTATTCACTCTAGGGGCTCCTCTCTGCTGAGAGTTTCAGAGGCCTGCAGAGACATCGAGACTACTAGCTGCAGAGAGGAGCAACCCACTCTAGGGCCTCCTCTCTGCTGATACCTGGGAAGATGATAAGACAACCTGCCTACAGAGAGGAGTGTCTGACCTGAGGGTCTCTTCTCTTCTAGGAGCTGAACACTCATGGCGTCACCCTGGCTGCAGAAAGGAGCTACCCCCTGAGGGCCTGTAAGCTGTTCTATTGCTCAATAAAGGCCTCTTCATCTTGCTCACCCTCCACTTGACTGAGTACCTCATTCTTCCTGGTCGCAGGTCAAGAACTCAGGACCTGCCATACGGCAGAGCTAAAAGAGCTATAACACAACACAAACAGTACTGAAACATGCTCCTTGCCCCCCACATTGCTGGTGAAGAGGAGAGAAGACCTGTGGCCCCTCAAGGAGCCCAGAACTGGAAGATCCCCAAACCAGCGCTGTGACTCTGCTTTGGGTTCCTCTGGTGCCTGGCATTCCCAAGCATCCATGCACCACTGCATTTCCTGGTGCCAGCTGGGAAAGCTCCTTGCAGAGCACCTGGTCCAGCTGCAGCCTCGTAGAGAGCTGGTACCCATTCCAGCGCTTGGAGCTGCCTGCCCCACTGCAGCAGCCGGCGTGCCTGACTGTACAGTGGCCAGACCCCACGCTCGCTCACACACACCTCATTGCTCCACACCTGGCCCACACTAGTTAGGAGAGCAATCCAGGCCAGTAGCGTGAGTGGAGTGTGCAGGCTGCCAGGCCGAGTGAGCGGAATGAGCCCAGTGGCTTGAGCAAAGGTCAGGCAAAGTCATCACTGGCCACAGAGGTTTCTGGCCGGAAAACTGACACTCAAAGATCTCATAACAACGTGAGTTGGATTAATAAACTCACATTTTAATTGGCTGTCTCAGGCCTCTCCTCTAAGTTCATATCCAATTGTCTACTTAGTATATCAAATGGAATACCTCATATATTCCTGAAACTTACCATGTATCAGATTTAACGTATAATTCTGTCCACCAAATATATTCCTTACTTAGGATTTTGTTTCTCAGTAAATTTTAAAACCAACCCTGTTTTTTTTTTTTATATTTGTGTCTTCTTCCTCAGCTCCCTCAACATCTAACCTTATCACCAATTCTAGTCAAGTCTCGCTTTTAAATATCTGTCAAGTGTGTCAAATTCTCTTCTACAACCTTCTCTACAACTTTTTGGACAACATCTTAATCCAGGCTACTGCTATCTCTTATATGAACTAGAGCCAGAGACCAATATATGGTTTTG
This sequence comes from Nomascus leucogenys, assembly GCF_006542625.1. Classification (NCBI taxonomy): domain Eukaryota; kingdom Metazoa; phylum Chordata; class Mammalia; order Primates; family Hylobatidae; genus Nomascus; species Nomascus leucogenys. The sequence goes on from NC_044393.1 coordinate 68,494,359, forward strand.
TCCAGGGCATGTTAATAATTCTAGAATTTGTTTTTTTGTTTGTTTGTTTCATTGAGGCCATATTTTCAAAACACAAATCTGTTTATATTGCCTATTTAACATTATTGAGTAACTTATCTTTGTTCATAGGATAGAAAGCAAAATATTAATTTCTTATGTGTTATGCTCTTAGATATAATGTTTCAGTCCCTTCTTCTGGACACTTTCTACACTATATTTCTCTATGATATTTGTAACTCAGGCATTCAGGTCAGCTTTCAGTTATTCAAAGGTATTTGCTTTATAGCAGCAGATGCTATTTCGTCTATCTACTATTTTCACTCACATTCCCTTTGTATGGAGAAACATCACTTATTTTCCACAATGCATCTTAAAGGTTCTAGCTCAAGGGAATTAATCTGTGACCCATTCCTCCACAAGTTTAGGTCAGGTCACTTTATTATGGTTTCTCACGTAACAAAATTCTTATGTTAAATGACTCCATTTTAAGGTAATCATCCATCTTTGTCATAATTTGTTTAATATCTATGTATAAGACATAGTATTCATCAACATTTGATGAATGTCTTAATAAAGTAATGTGTACTAATTCTAAACAAAAGAAGAAATTAGTCAATAATGAGAGCAAAGTATATTTTGTTTTTTTAATTACATATTTCCAATTTAAAATTTTTTGATTTTCTCATGATTCACAACACCTCTTTTCCTAAACTTATATTGAGAAAATAATGACAATGATTGTTAAGAAATCTTTCACATAGGCAATTACTCTTATGCAGTATATTGACAAGTACTTAGTGTACATAAACTTCTGTTGACATAATTTCTTCCTTTTTAATTTATAGTCTTCTTGAAATTGAAGGAATAAGACACAAATATGAAAGAATTTGCAATACAACATGATAACCAGTGAGCAATGCAGCTCTATTAAACAAAAACACATCTATTTTCTATTATATGCTAACTATAATAGACCATGACATATATCATCCTGGAAAACCTCACACTTTATAATAGTTTATTATTAAGCACTACGAAAAGGCTTTGGGTTTATTATGGAAAAGCATAGCACAATATTTTATACACTGTAATATGAGGATATAGAAAGTGCTATGAAACAGAAAGAGGGATTGAGAGAGTAAATTCAGTCATGTGTCACTTAATAGGTTTATTTAGGCAACTTGGTTGTTGTGCAAACATCATAACGTATACTTACACAAACCTAGATGCTAAAACAAACTACACACCTATGCTAGATGGTATAACCCATTGCTCCCAGGCTACAAACTTATACAGAATATTACCATACTGATTGGTGTAGGCAATCATAACACAATGGTAAATATTTGTGTATCTAAACATGTCTAAATATAGAAAAAGTATAGTAAAATACAGTATTATAATCTCATAGGATCCCCAACGTATATAGGTATATCATTGACCAAAATATTGTTATGTGGTGTGTGATTATACTATGAATTAAATCCTGGGAAAGAGTGATGCGAGTATTTTCCATGAAACATAAGTAGGATCTGGATCTGAAATGGTAAATAGAATTTGGATAGATGAGGAAGAAAATATTTCAACAAAAGAAACAACATCTCTAAAAGATTGTTAACATTAAGCAGTAATGAGGGAAAGGAGGACAATCTGTCAATTGCAAATGAATTGTGTAAATAATATCACAGAAAATTATATAAGAAATTTAACTTGTGGCCACTTTAATACTAGATTAAAAATATTAAAATACTTTTGTGCCAGAGGACTAACATAGGAGATAGATGGCCTAAAGATTAGCAATTGTGAAATGCTACTGTCTCTGTTAGACTGAAGAGACTATGGAAAGGAGTGATATTACTAGAGCTTATAGCCAGATAGGGAGGAGGCTATCTAATGTTAACTAGAGTCATAGTGTGTAAGTACAGCCGATTTTAGAGATAGCACTGTGTAAAAACACTACCTTCACCTCTGACAAGAGGAGCAGTTAGGTGCTTTTCAGAAAGATTTCTACAGAGTCATTTAGAAATGCAGCTTATATTCAGAATGATGTAAAGGAACAAATTGTAAATATATAAATTAATTATTGTATTATGAAAATAATAAAAATAACGCAAAGTGAAGAAATACTCAAATTTACTGTTGAGCAAATATATTGGGGAGATTGGTCATCTTTAAACTTAATCTCCCATCTAGGTTTTAGGCCTCAAAAATTCAGCAAAAACAATAATTAATTACAAATTTAAGTTTAACATTGCTTGCAGTAGAGTCATGAAGGTAACAATAAATCAGCATGGAAAATAAATCCCCATGTCTTGTCTTTCAGCCACAGAGACTCTAACTTTCCTAAGACTTTGTTCATTTGTGTATTTGATAATGTTTTTAAGTTTTCTTTTACTTTTGTTTATGGTTTCCAGAATTACAAAAAAAAGTTAAATTCTAATGAAAACACGGTACCATTTTTTTCATGATGAAACTTATGTTTCACTTAGTTTGTACTGTGGCTTTTTGAAATCATTAATTTAGACAACTGTATCTTCATTTGTCATAAATTTGTTTGGTATTTTGAGTATTGCCTTAAGAGGAATAAAAGTTTTTTTCGAAGTGCAGCACATTTTATCTCTTGTGGAGCAGATAATGCCATGTTAGCTTGGTTTTATTTAGGACTTTACTGGCAAGGACAGTGAAATTATTTCATATTTAGGTGGATGAAAGACACTACATTTTCCTTTAAAGAGGAGAGAATGCATAGTACTTTATTTTTCCCAGTCTTTTTAGATCTTTAACAGAGGAATTTCCCATTTCAGAGTTCAAAGAGCTTAAAAGGATTCCTTACTTTAGATAATTACTTTTTCAAATAAATTTTGCCCACTAATTTCCTTTGGGACTGAACTTGTTCACTTATCATTCAATATATACCTGGAGAGTGGCTTTGTTGTGTGTCTTCTGACATTCACTTCAGTTGTTAATCTGATGGGAAATGAAGATAACCTTTTCTCTGTGTTACTAACTTACTCAAATTTCTCCTACTAGACATTTTACTTTTTAATACAATGAAAAAAATTCAATATTCACTTGTTTCATAAATTACTAGATTAACCTTTGCTGGGCAGTGAAGTTTCTTATCAATTCTTTTACAGTGTCCTTTGTTTTTTCTCACAAGCCTAAACATTTTATTTATTTCAAACTTTCCCACTGTTTTCTTCTTGGCAGTCTTTTTCTAGAATATCTTAGAGAGTTTAGGTTGCTTTTCTGTGTATAGGCAAAGAATATTTACTCATCTGTGTGGTTGAAAACAACCTAGAAATAATAGTAGTCTCTGTACTAACAAATTAACAGTGCTTGCACAAGAAATGTTCTTATTTTATTTTCCCTGCTTTTTGCATGTTTAACCCTGAGAAGAAATGCTACTTCTGGGTTTGGAAATGATGTGTATACTCAGCAATTCTGTTTTCTTTCCTTGTCACATTAAACTGATGAAGGTGTGAGAGATAATTTATTGAAGTACCTTCAGGAGCACACTATAATAAAAACACCACACAGTGGTAAACAGTATCAAAGATTTGATTCACTATGTTAAACAGTAGTCATTGCAAACTGAATGTACCACATTTTTTGTTTTGTTTTATTTTGTTTTGTTTTGTTTTTATTATAGGGTTACTTAAATTCAGATCATTTCAAAAATGGAATTACTTTCTTGGATTTTTTTTTTAATTCTAGAAAAATGAGTTTTGCTCCCTTGGATAACATAAAATAAAAATACTGGTATCCTGAAGAAATTTAAGGCATAGCATTTATTTTCAAATGATATTCAATTTTAGTAGCCAACTGATTGGATACTCCAATTGCTATAGCAATTTTTAAAAAGTAATTTACTTTATCAGCAAAATTGTGTTTTCAAACACAATCTTACTTAGAAGTTTAACATTGAAAATGAGCATTTTCTGGTTGAAAAATGAGTGTGGGTTCAAAGTTTCATCAGTTTTGAGCTTCTCATGGTGGCTAAAGTCTCCTGCAGCACATAGTATTCCATGGAACAAATATGTATGATTCAGAAGTGCCTATTACAAAGTTGTTGTGGTTTGCAGCAAAATAAAAGTTCCTAAAGGACAAATGGTGTAAACATAGTCTGCGAGTTAGCATTCTCCTGTGACACAACTTGGACTATACACATATAAGCAGAAAAGTTTCAATGAAACAGCATTTCTTTTTGTAAATACACTTTTATCATACCTAGTTCATATAGCTAGAACTAGGGTTTAAGTTATATATAAAATTATTCAAACTGGTAAAGGTTTGTGAAGCAATGCCTGAGACTTTACAGGAACACACACCATACCATTCTCTCTCTCTCCCTCTCTCTCTCTCTTTTGTTGGACTTCTCATTAAGCCTGTCAATAAAAAATACTTGCAGATGTTCCTAAAATTACAAAGTACTTACCCTTGTGGTCCATATTCTATGATTGTTAAATCTCTCTAAAATTAAAACTGAAAATCCTGAAAATTTTAATCAAAATCGAAAGCAAGTTATTTACTTCCAAGATACACTGGAGGTACAGGCATTGGAAAATGCTCCCATTGCAATGGGACAAATTGGCCAAAACAGAGGGGCTACAGGCTCCATGAAAGTCCAAAATCCAATGGGGGCAGTCATTAAACCTTAGGGCTCCTAAATAATCTCCTTTGACTCCATATCTTACATCCAGATCATTTTGATGCAAGAGGTGGGCTCCCTTGATCTTAGGCAGCTCTGCTCCTTTGGCTTTGGAGGGTACACCCTCCTACCCCAGCTGCTTTCATGGCTGGCGTTGAGTGTCTGGAACTTTTCCAGGTGCATGATACAAGCTGTCAATGGATCTACCATTCTGGGGTCTGGAGGATGGTGGCCCTCTGCTCAAAGCTCCAGCAGGCTATGCCCCAGTGAAAACCCTGTGTGGGGGCTCCAACACCACAATTCCCTCCTGCACTGCCCTAGCAGAAGTTCTCCATGAGGGCTTCCCTGCTGCAGCAGACTTCTGCCTGAACATCCAGGTGTTTCCATACATCCTATGAAATCTAGGCAGAGGTTCCCAAACCTCAGTTCTTGACTTCTGTGCACCCACAGATTCAACACCACATGTAAGTTGCAAAGGCTGGAGGCTTGCAACCTCTGAAGCAATGGTCTGAGCTGTATGTTGGCCCCTTTTAGCTATGGCTTTGATGCAGGGTACCAAATCCCAAAGCTTCACAGAACAGCAGCGAGGCCCTGGGACTAGCCCACAAAACCATATTTTCTGTCTAGACCTCAGGGTGTGTGATGGGAGGGGCTGCCATGAAGGTCTCTGACATGCCCTAGATACATTTTCCCCATTGTTGTGGAGATTAATATTTGGTCTCTCATTATTTATGCAAATTTCTGTAGTTGGCTTGAATTTCTTCCCAGAAAATGGATTTTTCTTTTCTATTGCATCATCAGACTGCAAATTTTTCAAACTTTTATATTCTGCTTTCCTTTTAAACATAAGTCCCAATTTCAGATCACCTCTCTCACACCCAAAGTTCCACAGTTCTCTAGGGAAGCAGCAAAATGCCACCAGTATCTTTGCTAAAGCATAGCAACAGTCACCTTTGCTCCACTTCCCCAGAAGTTCCTCATCTCCATGTGAGACCACCTCAGCCTGGACTCCATTGTCCATATCTCTATAAGCATGTTAGTCAAAACCATTCAACAAGTCTCTTGGTAGTTCCAAACTTTCCCACATCTTTCTGTCATCTTCTGGGCCCTCCAAACTGTTCCAGCCTCTGCCTGTTACCCAGTTCCAAAGTCACGTTCACATTTTTGGGTGTCTTTATAGCACTGTCCCCTCTCTGTCACACCAATTTACTGTATTAGTCTGTTCTTACACTAAAGAATTGCCTGATACTGGGTAATTTATAAATGAAGGAGGTGTAATTGACTTAAAGTTTTACATGGCTGAGGAGGCTTCAGGAAACTTCCAGTCATGGCAGAAGGTGATGGCAAAGCAAGGACCTTCTTCACACTGCAGCAGGAGAGAAAGTGTGTGAAGTGCAAGGCAAAGAAATGCCAGATGCTTATAAAACCATGAGATCTCACCTCATGAGAACTCACTCACTATCATGAGATGAGCACAGAAGAAGCCTTTTTCATGATCCAATCACCTACCTCCCTTGAAAGGTAGGGATTACAACTCGAGATGATATTTGGGTGGGGACACGGAGCAAAACCATATCAAACCTTAAATGCACATTACTAAGTAAAAGAATCCAATCTGAAAAGGCTGCAGACTGTATAATTCTAACTGTAAGACATTTTCAAAAAGGTGAAACTATGGAGACAAAGATGTCAGTGGTTGCCAGGGATTTGGGAGACAGAGGGATGAATAAATGAAGCACAGAAAATTTTTCTGACAATGAAACTATTTTGTATGATACTATGGTGGCAGATACATGTCATTATACATTTGTTAAAGCACATAGAATGTACAACACCGAGAGTGAAATTTGATGTAAACTATTGACTTTGGTGTATAATGATGTGCTAATGGGGGTTCATCGATTGTAACAAATACACTACTGCAGTGCAGGATGTTGATTGTGGGGAAGGTTGTGGGGGTGTGGGAGTAGTGGATATGTGGGAACTCTACTTTCCACTCAGTTTTGCTGTGAATCTAAAACTGCTTTATAAAGTTTATTAGTTAAAAAAGATATATTCCATGCCAGGATATAGCACTGGATTTTTAACAATGGTATTTTTGTTTTCTTAAAACGGTTCAATATTGAAGACAGCCTTCAGCTTTAGTGTAAACATGTTGAAATATAGCCAACAATTGCAATTATTGTCCAACTTTCTACTACCTTAGATTACGCAAAACATACCCATTAATAAATGGTAACTAAACAATATTCGTTCTGCTGGTTTGAGTCTATTGTGAGTCAATACAATAGACTCAAAACAGCTGGTGTTTCTACATGTCTTATTACATTTTCTCAGTTTTTATTTCCAAATTCTACAGTTATTTTCATAGCAAATAGCATTGGTAATTAGATGTATTGTCTTTCTCTAGGTCAGAGGAAAACTTTGTTTCCTGGGTAGTATCATAAAGATAAGGGATCCTCTAAAAAACCTTTAAGTAGGTGCATTAGTCTTCTCTCTCATTGCTATAAGGACACACCAGAGACTGGATAATTTATAAAGGAAAGAGGTTTAATTGACTCACAGTTCCACAAGGCTGGAGAGGCCTCAGGAAACTTACAATCATGGTGGAAGGAGAAGAAAGCATGTCCTTCTTCACTGGCAGGAGGAAGGAGAAGAATGAGTGCCCAGCAAAAGGGGAAGCACCTTATAAAACCATCAGATGTCATGAGAACTTACTCACTATCATGAGAATAGCATGGAGGAAACTGCCCCAATGATTCAATTACCTCCCACCAGATCCCTTCCATGACACATGGGAATTATGAGAACCACAATTCAAGATGAGATTTGGGTGAGAACACAGCCAAATCATATCAATAGGATTGCTAGAAACACCCTTATACAATTGAATATTCTCTGCATTTAGAGTTCCTTACTGTGACATCATCTTCGGTGTACATATTCCTGATATAAGCTCATTCTGAATTTTCCATGGCATTTAGGAAAAACGGGGAACTAATGCAAACATGAAGTTTGTGTGTCCTGCTATTGTATGTGTACTAATCTGTCGAATTCCATTTGAGATTGTTGTTATCTTACCTAGAGGATAAAAAGGAGCATGTAGGAGCTGATATAGCAATTTCTTGCTGATTAAGGGCTGCTTGATTGCTTGACAATCATAACTTTGAACATCTCTCTTATTCTCATTCCCCAACACACAGACACACACACACACACGCACACACACACATCATTGTAAAACTGCATGTTTTCCTATAAAATGCTAGCGTTCTTTAAAAACTAAATTGATTACCTAAGTTTGTGCAACATTATTACATAATAACACCATTGTACTCTTCTATACAAAAACTCCTTTCATACATTTAATGGTCTTTATAAAGTAGATAGAGATGGAAATTAGTACACTTATTTTGAGGTTGAGAGCACTGAAAATAAAACTTTTAAAATCAATTTATTCAGATTACCTTATTTATCAAATCATTGAGTTATATGTTTAAAGTGTTGACACAAAGATGAGTATTGCATGCTTCTAGCTCTGAACTGGCTTACAATATACAGCCAATGATTAAACATTTAAAAAGTAAATAAAGTAGGTAAATCAGTTAGTCTCCTGTATATTGTATGTGATCAATGACTGCTAGTGCTGCTGCTGCTGACTTAAAAGATAATGATGATTACAATTTCTGGGTTACAATATAGGGAGCAAAGGTATGTATTATGATGGCATAATAACTACAGTCTAGTGAAAATAAGATAAATTAACTTATTTAAAATAAATAGCTCTTACTTGAATGTCAAAGCTTAATAAAGTCACAATGTTGATGTATAGTTTTAAAACATATTAAATATTAAGTAAAATATTTTGTTGTCTACTATCATTGTCTTCACTTTTATGGTTTAGATAATTTGCGTAAATTTTTCTTTTATTATTTTTAAATAAAAGATAATTTCTCTTAATACTTAACCTATTAACCTGTTTCTTAGTAAGTAATCATGTGTCATAAATGTTTTCATAATCCTAGAAATATTCCAAGGTTTAGTTTGGCTGTATTGCTTATGTTAGTCATGCTATGATCGATCTGTTATCTTTTACTTCATTTTTCTACATTGGTACCTTAGTGATGACAAAAAAAGTCATTCCTTTACTGGGTGATTTCATGGTGAAATGCAAAAGTATGGCATTGTTGATAAATCTTAAATACAGATGAAACTGACAAAAACTTAAAACATATCCACGCTGACAAATGTTTAACTTTGAAGAGGGATGCTTGATCTACTTTTATATACTGATTATTAAAAAAGATGTTTCATGCACAGAAACCTGATTTTAATTTTTAAATGGAGCCATATTGACATCAGTTGGCAGACATATCAGGTATAATTGTTTGAAGTTGTGCCAAATAATGTGCATCTCAATCTATTTAATCTGTGACTGTTGAACAGCTTTTCAATATGCTTTTCACAGTGAATTGATAAGAGCTGTTTCTCATTAAATTATTTACTTGATAAATACTAAGGTTAATCAAATCAATGATATCAATTTCCACAATAGAATATGTTGATAAGAGGAAGAATCACAAACCTAACCACAAATAGAACACTGTGCACTTTTAATCTATTTGCACTGACATTGTATTTTAGGAATACATATTAACACATTGAAAGCAATAAAAAATAATCAGGTCTGCCTCAAAATCTTTCAAGAAGAAATTTGCGCATATATATGTGATAATAGTAATTATTACTATATTTGATATTTATTTACTATTGATAATAGTCATATTATTTATATTGTTCTCCTCTCAAAGACACTGACTCCATAATAACTGTAGGATAAAATTCACAAACTGCTTATCTTCACATATAAGGCCTTCGAGAGCCAAGTACTAATATATATAACCAATATTATTTTTGCCTAGTTGATAATAAGAGATCTATGCCCCACAGTGATTTGTTCCTGAACAAGCCAGTTGTTTTAATTCTTGTATTGCTTCCAGTTTTTCCAAACCTTTACTCATTCTACACTGTTTATAATATTTTACATCTCTTTTTTAAAAATAAATCCCATCCACCATTCATCTATTGTGAGGGGCTTTTCCGCAGACCCCATCTCTCACAGTGGATGAATAACGTACCCAGACACCAATATTCAGTGAAAGAGCAGCTAGGGTCTGAACAGCTCACAGACACCAAGGAAGGTGCTGAAAAGAGTCAGCAACCACAGCCCCGACAAGCTGGCCCTGCAGGCATTTATTTAGCACAGTTTTAATGACAAAGGCTTTCTGTCAACACACCTGTGGGTAGGTAATCTGGTCACCTCCACCCCGGGAGAGCCATCTTGCCCATGAGTGATCAAAGGTTAGTTTTAGGACCACATGAGTAAACAAGCTCTTTAGATAAACTACTCTACATTCCTTTGTATCTGCACCCTAAGCCATTAAGTGAATTTGGCTGCCTTTAGCCAAACACTTTATGCAAACCTCTAGGCCTTCCAAGAGGGTTTGTGTTTATTTCCTATAACTTCATATTAAATTTTTTCCCACTAGCCTGAATGAACTTCTGCTATCTATGTATTAGGATCATCTTTGAACTTAGCTGAAAAGAATTTCAACCATCTTGAGAATAATGAGGGGTGGATCCAAGTTCTTGATTCCAGGGCTTCAAAATCCTAATATTTTATTCACTTTACCTCTTAATCTTTTGTTGCCTTTGAAGAAGCAGGTTGCCACCTTGTATGCTGTCTTATAGAAAGAGCCATTTTGGAAAGAAATACGGGCAGTTTCCAGTTCATAGATGACAAGGATGAAGGTCTTCAATCTGGACACCTGAAAGAATTGAATCCTGCTAACCACAACATGAACTTGGAAGAGATCTTTCTCCAGTAGAGCTTCTGAGCAGTGCCTAGCCCTGGATAACATCTTGATTGTCATTCAGAGAACCCAAGTAAGCTATGCCTAGACTCCAGACTGACAGAATCTGTAAGCTGATAAACTGCAAAATATTTTTTCTTCAACTTTTATTTTAAATTCAGGGGTATGTGTGCAGATTACATATGTAAATGTGTGCTATGGTGGTTTGCTGCACAGATAATCCCATCACCTAGTCATTAAGCCTAGCATCCATTAGTTATATTTTTGTGATGCTCTCTTTCCCACCACCCTCCAAACAGGCCCCAGTGTGTGTTGTTCCCCTGCTGTGTCCATGTATTCTCATCATTCAGTTCCCACTTGTAAGTAAGAACATGCACTGTTGTGTTTCCTGTTCCTGAATTAGTTTGCTGAGGATAATGGCTTCCAGTTCCATCCATGTCTGCAAAGGACATGCTCTCATTCCCTTTTATGGCTGCGTAGTATTGTATAGTATTGTATAGTATAGTATTGTATAGTATTGTATTGTATAGTATTGTATAGTATTGTATTTTCTTTGTCCAGTCTATCATTGATGGGCATTTAGGTCAATTCCATGTCCTTACTATTGTGAATAGCGCTTCAATGAACATATGCATGCATGTATCTTTATAACAGAGTAATTAATATTCCTTTAGGCATATATCCAGTAATGGGATTCCTGGGTCACATGGTATTTCTGCCTCTAGATGTTTGAGGAATTGCCACACTGTCTTCCACAATAGTTGAACTAAATTACACTCCCACCAACAGTGTAAAGGCATTTCTTTTTCTCTGCAACCTTGCCAGTGCCTGTCGTTTCTTGCCTTTTCAATAATTGCCATTCTGATTGGTGTGAGATGGTATCTCAATGTGGTTTTGATTTGTGTTTCTCTAATGATTAGTGATGTTGAGCTTTGTTTAATATGTTTTTTGGCCTCATCTATGTCTTCTTTTGTGAAGTGCCTGTTTATATCCTTTGCCCACTTTGTATTGTTTTTTTTTCTTGTAAATTTGTTTGTTCCTTGTAGACTCTGTGTATTAGACCTTTGTCAGATGGATAGATCTCAAAAATTGTCTCCCATTGTGTAGGTTGTCTGTTCACTCTGATGATAGCTTCTTTTGATGTGCAGAATCTCTTTATAAAATGCAAAATAGTTAAAGGCCCTAAATTTTTTATAATATTATTACACAGCAATTGGTAACTAATAAAAATATGTAGCAATTTTGATAGGTGCTGTTTATGTCTATCCCAATTATTTCAAAAGTGAAAAAGTAAGCAAAAGACAGTTTGGGGACTCAATGGGCCCACTGTGAGATGGACTTAAGCTAAGAGTCCGTAGTGGCTTTTTTTTTTTTTTGGAAATTGATGGCTTTTTTTTTGTTTTTTGTTTTTGTTGTTGTTGTTGTTGTTGTTGTTTTGTAAATTGACTCCGTTTCCTAACCTCCATAAGCACCTACACTGAATGTTGGACCATAGTGATGTGGGTTTCCAAGAGTTCATGTAATTTGGGAGCCAGAGTCCAGTAATGTCCAAAATTTGATACACACTTGCCCTGGTAAATATCCAAAGGTGTCCAAATAAAGCTGTGAGAAAGATTAAAAGTACAATTCTTGGCAGTATATCAGGGTCCTTCTTCAAGGGATCTAAGCTTGTACTTTATTAAACAGGTTCCGGGTATGTAAGCTCATTCAAGTCTAGGGATTGGTTGAGGGACTGTGACTCATTGTTTTGGGAATTCAACTCAATCTCTGTTCACTGGGCCTGGAACTTTTCTGCTCATACAGATCAAGTAAAAATGTATTAGTCTGTTCATTTATTTTATATCTAGAGAAACCGGGATCAACTGGCCAAAGCCACTGGTCTCCGTAAGCCAGACAACTCTGATTATTATGTAAGTTCCCCTGTGTATTATGTAATCATGCCTACCTTCCCTTGACATTGGCAATTAAGTTCCTTCATTAAGCCACTGCTGCTTCAAAGTCTCATCATTCCATTTATATTTACATATATAAATTGGCACAATTTTTATTTTGTAGTGGTGGAAATGCCCCTTGTAATTTCTGACCTACAGTGAATACATACCATAGAGTCCTTCAAGACTGCTGAGACTTCCACCTTAAATATAGTTTTGACAAATGTGGTGAAAGACCTGCCCTCCAACCCTGCTAGGTGGATGAGCAAATCTTTTATAATAAATTATCTGTAATATTCCAAGCTCCCTAAACCTTTGCATATCATGCTCTATGCTGTACCAAATCTGTGTATGTAATCTATTTCTTTGTAATAATATTACCACAATGTTAGCAGATTAAAACAGCACCTATTTATTATCTCATTGTTTCTATATGTCAGGAGTCTGCATATAGTTTAGCTTCATCCTCTGCAAGGCTGTAATCAAGGTATTGCATGGGATTTTGACCTCAACTGCAGCTCCACCAGAGAAAGGTCCACTTTCTTTATACAGATAGTGAACACCATGCTAACTCACCTCATTCTCATTCATTCTTTGGCTTGACAATTTGGGGCTCTTTCCCCTTATAAATGGAATTTCTCCCTTGGCATTCAGACTTGATCCTGTTGTTTAGACCAGTTTATTCCCGTGTTCTTCATAGTCATTTTTTTTTGGCAAGCCTCTCTTAATGAAACTGAAAATATTGGAAACAAAATGGTCTTACAAGGGAAGAATTTGGGGACTTGTAAATAACATTAGAATTCTGTGTGTGTGTGTGTGTGTGCTTACATGCTGCTGATTTTTCAAGTTCTTTGGAAAGAGTGTTTTGTCCATGACACTTTTGTCTTAATTTCAACATTGAGAAGTGGCCAAGACTAATACTTTATAATAATGTAATTTTGGTCATTTTTTCAACTCTATCACATCATTATTGGATTTAGGGAATGATTCTGAAGAGTAAATGTTCATTGTGTACTTTGTATATATACAGAATGTTTTGTATTTTATTTTGTTTATTCTATTTTAGAAGAAATAACACTGTTTCCATCATTGTTTCAGGTCACAAGCCCAAAAGTCAAATAATTTGGAGAATACATTGAGCATCTTTTATTTTTCCTTTTTTTTTTTTTTTTTGTTCAACTAGGCCATTCCAACTTTCTCATTTAGACTGAGTATACCCATCATTAGATGAGTATGCCTGTTCTGGGTGTTTCATAATTGTCATTTCATCTACTCTTGCATTATCTGGTTCTCAATTCTGATTATTTTGCTGCAATAAATCCACTAGGATAGTCAGAGAAATTTTGAGCCACCCAAAGAATCCATGGAGTTCTTAAGCAATGCACACGATTATTCTTATGATACAGTCATTTCACCTGTCCTCAGCTTGCCATACCTATACATATTGTCCTATTCTGCTTTCAGCTAATAGGTGGGTCTTAGGAATGGGAGGAATGGGCAAGGTAATTCATGCTGCCATACTTGGGATGTTGTTTCTCCACATTTGCACAGTTGTTACTCAGATTTTATTCATTGACCACTAACCTCACTATGCCTTTCACTTCTCTGTAGCAATTTTCTTTGAAGATGTTGCTTCTTTGTTCTGTCAGTCTCTTTCTCTCTCTCTCACTTTCTCTCGTTTTAGACCTCATTACAAGAGGCACAATATATGTTTTTCATACAATATTTTGTTATCGATATTTCACCTGAGATGGCTTCAGTGTTTGATTCTTTAAACTAACTACCTCACCTCCACCAGGTTTTTATTTTGAAGAGTGAGGAGAAAGAGGAATAATAAAGGACAGAACTTTTTCAATAACTTACTAAGTTCTAAGCAATGTAATACATATTTGAAATATACGAAGTAAGAGTCCTATTAGTTCAAATACAACAATTTTTTGTTAAATTGTGCCAATTTGTATTTGTTGAATAGCAGAGATTCCATCCTTCCTTTAGTGGACTGTTTCTTGCTTCTCTAGGGAAAAGGCAGGCAGGGCAATCAACCCTGTGGTTACTGGGACTACAGTTTACCATTTTGCAGTGAATGTCAAAGCTTCTTATAACCTGGGACGGATGGGTGTGCTACTCTACAAAGAAGAGCTGATGCTTCCCCTATTTGTTTTGGATCTAGCCCAAAAATGTTGCAATGAAGGAGAATATGATTCCCAAGCACATGCAGGCTTTTTCAACCCAAACTAATGCTGAAATATAATTGATATGTATACAGTTATTTTACTCACTGTTCAAGTAGATATCACAGACACATACTCTTTGAATACCGGGAAACATGAAATCGAGATTATAATTTATTTGTTTCTTGTATACTGTGGGGCGGGATGAGGTGGGAGTGCCAAAGTAATTATGCAGATTTTGGCTTGATGAAGAGGGTATCCGATGTCAGCCTTCCTCTATCGTCCCTTATTTTCTTCAGTTCTTTTATTTGTCCTTTTCAAAAAACCCTGTGTAAAATCTTATTACTACTCGCTACTAGGAAATACTACTTTTCCCACACTCGCAGTTACCTTCTTTGGCTTGCAACCTCTAAAAAATAGGATGTGTAGAGAACTTAATCATATTTTTAAACTCCATTTGGTAGAGAGGTGAGTCCTGAATTCATGACTGGAAGGAAGATAATTGTTTCATGCAAGTTGTTTACTCTCACTGTTTTCTATGGTATTCCACTGAATAAATATATCATGCTTTACTTACGAATTTCATTCTCAAAGGATATTTGATTTCTTTTTCTAGTTTGGAGTTATTATAAATATTGTTCTGTGAAGGTTTTTTGTACATGTCTTTGAGTAAATATATTTGTACATTGTTCTTGAGTCGGGCTGAAAACAGAGATTTGTTTTTTTGTTTGTTTGTTTTTGTTTTTTCGGAGTCTCACTCTGTCGCTCAGGCTGGAGTGCAGTGGCACCATCTGGGCTCACTGCAACCTACGCCTCCCGGGTTCAAGCAATTCTCCAGAGTACTTGGGACTACAGGTGTGTACTACCACACCTGGCCAATTATTGGTATTTTTAGTAGAGACAGGGTTTCACTGTGTTAGCCAGGGTGGTCTCGATTTCCTGACCTCATGATCTACTCACTTCGGCCTCCCAATGTGCTGGGATTACAGGCCTGAGCCACTGTGCCCGGCCTTCAGGTTCTTCATGTATGTTCATTAGCACACGTTGATAAAAGCGTTATAAAATACTGCTTCCCCAGCTACAGACTATTAAAGTTCACATTGCTCTACATCCTTACCAATACTCATTTTTATAGTGTGTTTTTTTTTCATTTTTGAAGACACCGAGATAGCTGTGCAGAATAATACTTTTATCATGCTCATTTTTTCCATTTAAATTTATTTTTAAATGACAAATAAATTGTTTATATTTATGGCATACAACATGATGTTTTGATATATGTATACATTTTGAAGTGATTAAATCAAGCTTATTGACAAATCCATCACCTCACATACTTATTGTCTTTTTACTGAGAACATTTAAAATCTAGTCTTTCAGCAATTTGCAAGTATACTACACATTATTATTAACTATAGTAACCATGCTGTACAGCATATACCGAGAGGTTATTTATCCTGTCTAATTGAAACTTTATACACTTTCACCACTTGCTCCCCTTTCCTCCCATCCCCTTCACCTAACCTTTGGTTATCACCATTTTACTCTCTCTTTCTATTAATTCATTTTTTTAATATATCCCACATACATGTGAGATCATGCAGTATTTGTTTTTCTATGCCTGGCTTATTTCACTAAGCATGTCCAGCAGGTTCATCCTTGTTTTTGCCTTCTCATGACAACTTTTAATTTTGAGCATCTTGGTTTATTGGTCATTATATTTTCTCTTTCATAAAGTTCCTGTTTACACCTTTTGTATATCTATCCTTTGAGTTATATTTTGCTATCTTTTTAAACAGTAGGAGGTCTTTTTCTTTGTCTTTCTCTCTTTTCTTTTTTTTCTTTCTTATTTATTTATTTATTTGATAATGTCATGCTCTGTCACTCAGGCTGGGGTCCAGTGCAACCTCGCCCTCCTGGGCTGAAGCAATCCTCCTCCCTCAGCTTCTTGAGTAGCTGGAACTACAGGCTCACACCAGAATGCCCAGCAAATTTTTCATTTTTTTTTTTGTAGGGACAGAGTCTTGCCATGTTTCTCAGGCTAGTCTTGAACTCACAGGCTCAAGTGATACTCCCATATGGATTTACAGGTGTAAGCCACTGTGCTGAGCATAGGTCTTTATAGGTTCTGGTTAAGTCATGAGTCTGTGTTTTCTGTGTCCCTCATAACTCGTATACTCTTCTATACTTTTATAAAATTTGCCCTTCTATTATTCAGTCTAGCTAGGTTTTCTTTGCCAAATCTCTAATTGTGTCTTCTACCATTTTCCATCAACTGTTAAACTCCAATATTGAAATCCTATTACAGTTATTGTAAATTTTACTTCTCTTGTTCTCATTTTTATAGAATCTAGATCACTGATAGAATTTTCCATTGTGCTATATATATTTATAATCTTTTATGTATTTGAGCATGTTAATAGATATTTTAAATTTCTTGTCTACTAATTAAATATCTGGATCAAAACTGAACATTTTTCTTTGTGGTATTCTTTCTTGATTTTAAATCATACAGTCCTATTTTTGTCATGGCTGTACATTTTGCCTGCATTAATTTTTAAATGAATACTAGATAATAAAAAATGCTGGCAGAAATGAAGGCACCACTGTATCTGCTAGCACTCTGCTGCAGCTGCTGCATCTCAGCCCCCACAGTGCAGTGGACTCCAAACCTACTAAAGCCAGAGAACATAGTTAGGGCTCAATACAAGTCCTCCAGATTTAGAGTATGCAGTTCAGGAGTTGGGATCCAAGCACTGGACACCTAAAATCTCCCAGAAACAAAGCCAGATGGCTGAATCCACCTTATACCACAATAAAACACTCAAGGCATCAAATAGAATAAATGAAAATAAAAAACCACCCAGAGGTCAGCAACCTCAAAGACTGAAATTATGTAATCCCGAAGAGAAATAGAATTCAGAATAGTTATAGGAATGAAGATCATTGAGTTTCAGGAGTCTGTCGAAACCCAATGCAAAGTGGCTAAAAATAATAATAAAACAATGCAGGTATGACAGACAGAATAGCCAGCAGAGAAAAATAACATAACTGACCTAATAGAACTGAAAAACACACATAAAAATTTCACAATGCAATCACAAGTATTAATAGCAGAGAGTACAAGCAGAGGAAACAATCTCAGAGGTAGAAGACTAGCTTTCTGAAATTTGACAAGCAGGCAAGAATAGAGAAAAAAATTAAAAAGGAATGAGCAAAACCTCAGCGATATATGGAATTATGTGAAGAGACTGAATATGTAGTTGATTGGTGTCCTGAAAGAGAGGGGGAGAATGGAACCAACTTGGAAAACATTGATGGATATCATCCATGAGAACTTCCCCAACCTAGCTACAGAGATCAACATTCAAATTCAGAAAATGCAGAGAACACCAGTAAGATCTTCACCAGAAGATCATACCCAAGACACCTAGTCATCAGTTTATCCAAGGCTGAAATGAAAGAAAAAAATGTTAAAGGCAGTTAGAGAGAAAGTCCAGGTCACCTAAAAAGGGAAGCCCAGCAGACTGACAGTGGACCCCTCAGCTGAAAACCTACAAGCCAGAAGAGATTAGGGGTCAATATTCAACATTCTTAAAGAAAATAAATTCCAAACCAGAATTTCACATCCAGCCAAACTAAGCTTCATTTGTGAAAGAGAAATAAGGGCCTAGTTCAGTGGCTCATGCCTGAAATCCCAGCACTTTGGGAGGCCAAGGCGGGTGGATCACTTGAGGTCAGGAGTTCGAAGCCTGCCTGGCCAACATGGTGAAATCCTGTCTCTACTAAAAATACAAAAATTAGCTGAGCATGGTGGCAGGAGTCTGTAATCCCAGCTACTCAGGAGGCTGAGCAGGAGAACTGCTTGAACCCGGGAGATGGAGGTTGCACTGAGCCGAGATCATGCTACTGTACTCTAGCCTGGGTGACAGAAAGAGACTCTGTTAAAAAAAAAAAAAAAAAAAACAGAACAAAAGAAAAAAAGAAAGAAAGAGAAATTAGAAATTTTTCAGAAAAGCAAATACTGAGAGGATTTGTTACCACCAGACCTGCCTTACAAGAGCTCCTGAGGGAAGCACTAAATATGGAAAGGAATGACTATTACCAGCCACTACGAAAACACATTACAGTACAAAAACCTGTGGCAGTATATAGCAACCACATAAACAAGTCTGCAAAATAAGCATCTAACATCATGATGACAAAATCAAATCCACATATATTAATACTAACTTTAAATGTAAATGAGCTAAGTGCCCAAAAGGCCCAGAGTGGCAAGCTGGATAAAGAACTAAGGCTCATTGGTATGCTGTCTTTGAGAGACCTATCTCACATGCAATGATACACATAGGCTCAAAATAAAGGAATACAGGAAAATCTACCAAACAAATGAAAGACAGTAAAAAGCAGGGGTTGCAATTCTAGTTCCTGATAAGACACATTTTAAGCCAACAAATATCAAAAAAGGCAAAGAAGGGCATTACATCATGGTAAAGTGTTAAATTCAAAAAGAAGATCTAACTATCCTAAATATATATGCAGTCAACACAGGAGCACCCAGATTCATAAAGCAAGTTCTTAGAGTCCTTCAAAGAGACTTCGTCTCCCACACTATAATAGTAGGAGGCTTTAACACACCACTGACTGTATTAGATAATTGAGAGAGCAATTTAAAAAAGATATTCAGGAACTGAACTCAACTCTGAATCAAATGGACCAGATTGATATATACAGAACTCACAACCTCTAAAAAATAGAATATACATTCTTCTCATCGCCATGTGGTGCATACTCTAAAATTGTTTTAGAAGTAAAATACTCCTCAGCAAATGCAAAAGAACTGAAATTCTCACCAATAATCCCTAGGACCACAGCACAATCAAATTAGAAATCAAGAGTAAGAATTTCACCCAAAACCTTGGAATTACATGGAAATTGAATAACCTCTGCCTGAATGACTTTTAGGGAAATAATGAAATTACTAATCAAGAAGAAAGGAGAGAATATCCAAATAAATGTGATCAAAAATGAAAAGGAAATATTACCATTGACCCTACAGAAATACAAACAACCATCACAGAATATTACGAACACGTCTATGCACATAAAATAGAAAAATCTAGGAGAAATTGATAAATTCCTGGACACATATGCCCTCTGAAGACTGAACCAAGAAGAACTTGAATCCCTGCATAGTCCAATAATGAGCTCTAATATTGAGGCAGTGATAAATAGCCTACTGTATTAGTCCATTTTCACACTACTATAAAGAACTTCCTGAGACTGGGTAAATTTATAAAGAAAGGAAGTTTAAATGACTCACACTTCTGTATGGCTGGGGAGGCCTCAGGAAACTTACAGTCAAGGTGGAAATCATAATGAAAGCAAAATATGTCTTAAATGGTGACAGAAGAAAGTGTGAGAGAGGAAGCCCCAAACACTTTTAAATCATCAGATCTCATCAGAACTCCCTCAGGATCATGAGAACAGCATAGGGGAAACCACCTCCATGATCCTATCACCTCCCACTAGGTCCCTCCCTCAACACATGGGGATTACAATTTGAGATGAGATTTGGGTAGGGACACAGAGCCAAACCATATCACCTACCAAACACAAAAAGCCCAGGATGGATTCACAGCTGAATTCTACCAGATGTATAAAACTGAGCTGGTACCATTTCTACTGAAACTATTCCAAAAAATTGAGGAGGAGGGACTCCCCCCTAAATCATTCTATGAGGCCAGGATCATCCTGATACAAAAACCTGGCAGAGATTCAATAACGACAAAAACAACTTCAGGCAATATACTTGATGAACATTGATGCAAAAATCCTCAACAAAATACTGGCAAACCAAATCCAGCAGCACGTAGAAAAACTTATCTACCATAATAAAGTAGGCTTTATCCCTGGGACGCAAGATTGGCTCAACATACTAAATCAATAAATGTGATCCATCACATAAACAGAACTAAGACAAAAACCACGTAATTATCTCAACAAATGCAAAAAAGTCTTAGATAAAATTAACATCCATTCATATCAAAAACACTCAGTAAACTAGGTATTGAAGGAACAGACCTAACAATTATTAAAGCCATATATGACAAATCCACAGCCAGCATCATACTGAATGGGCAAAAGCTGGAAGCATTCTCTTTAAAACCAGCACAAAACAAGAAAGCCCTCTCTCATCACACCTGTTCGACATAGTATTGGAAGTCCTGTCCAGAGTAATCAGACAACAGAAAGAAATAAAGGCATCCAAATAGGAAGAGAGGAATTCTAACTAACCCTTCTTGCAGATGACATGATACTATATCTAGAAAATCCCAGAGTCTCAGCCCAAAGCTTCTTAAGCTGAAAAGCAACTTTAGAAAATTCTCGGGAAATAAAATCCGTCTGCAGAAATCACTATCATTCCTATACACCAACAGTCAAGCCAAGAGTCAAATCAGCAATGTAATCCCATTCACACTTGCCACAAAAAGAATAAAATAACTAGGCATACAGCTAATAGGAATGTAAAAGATCTCTACAAGAAAAGCTACAAAATCTGCTCAAAGAAACAGAGATGACAGAAACAAATGGAAAAATGTCCATGTTCATGGATGGGAAGCATCAATATTGTTTAAACGGCCATACTGCCCAAAGCTATTTATACATTCAATGCTATTCCTATTAAACAGCCATTGAGGCTCTTCACAGAACTGGAAAAAACTATTTAAAAATGTATATAGAACCAAAAAAGAACCTGAATATCCAAGACAATGTTAAGCAAAAAGAACAAAGATGGAGGCATCCTACTAACTGACCTCAAACTATACTACAGGGCTGCAGTAACCAAAACTTCATGGTACTGGGACAAAAACAGATATGCAGACAAAAGGGAGAGAATGCAGATCCCGATAATAAGGCTGTGTGTCTATAACTATCTCATCTTTGACATACCTGACAAAAACAGGCAAGGAGGAAATGACTATTCAATAAATGGTGCTGTGATAACTGGCTAGCCATAGGCAGAAGATTGAAACTGGATGCCTTCCTTACACCATATACAAAAATTAACTCAAGATGGATTAAATACTTAAATGTAAAATTTAAAACTGTAAAAATCCTGGAAGAAAACCTAGGCAATACCATTCAGGACATAGGCATGGGCAAACATTTCATGACAAAGGCGCCAAAAGCAATTACAGCCAAAGCAAAAATTGACAAATGAGACCTAATTAAAGAGCTTCTGCACAGCAAGAGAAACTATCAACAGAGTAAACGGACAGCCCACATAATCGGAGAAAAGTTTTGCAATCTATGCATTAGGCAAAGGTCTAATATCCAGCACATATAAGGAACTTAAACAAATTTACCAAAAAAAATTATAAAGTGTGCAAAGGACATGAACAGACACTTTTTAAAAAAAGACATACTGGCAGCCAAGAAACATATGAATAAAAACTCAACATCACTGATCATTAGAAAAATGCAAATCAAAAGCACAATGAGATACTTCCTCACGCCAATTAGAAAGGCTATTACTAATAAGTCAAAAAAATTTCTGGCAAGGTTGTGGAGAAAAAGAAATGCTTATACACTGTTGGAGGAAGTGTAAATTAGTTCAACCATTATGGAAGACAAGGTGATGATTCCTCAGAGACCTAAAGACAGAAATACCATTTGAG
This sequence comes from Nomascus leucogenys, assembly GCF_006542625.1. Lineage (NCBI taxonomy): Eukaryota > Metazoa > Chordata > Mammalia > Primates > Hylobatidae > Nomascus > Nomascus leucogenys. The sequence continues at coordinate 68,516,667 of NC_044393.1, forward strand.
TAAGCAATTCCATTATATACCCAAATGAATATAAATTGTTCTACTATATGGACACAGGTGTGCATGCATATGTTCATTGCAGCACTATTCATAATAGCAAGACATGAAGTCAACCTAAATGACCATCAGTGATACACTGAATAAATAAAATGTGGTATGCTTACATTATGAAATACCATGCAGGCATAAACAAGAACAAGATAATTTCCTTTGCAGGCACATGGATGAAGCTGGAGGCCATTATCCTTAGCAAATTAATTCAGAAACAGGAAACCAATTACCACTTGTCATCACTTACAAGTAGGAGCTGAATGATAACCCATGGACACATAGAGGGGAACAACACACACTTGGGCCTATTGGAGGGTGGAGGGTGAGAGGAGGGAGAGGATCAGAAAAATAACTAAAGGTTACTAGGCTTAATACTTGGGTGGTGAAATAATCTGTACAACAAACCTCCATGACACAAGTTTGCCTATGTAACAAACCTTCACATGTACCCCTGAGCTTAAAATAATAGTTACAGGAAAAAAAAAGAAAGGCCCCAGAGTATGTTATTTTTCTGTAGAGCTGTGGTTCTCAGTGGAAATTGATTTTGCTTTTCTGGGGTAACAGGGATAACAGAAAACAAAAATCAAAAGTATTTTTCCCATTCTCACACAGTCAACACAACCTGACAGCAGATTCTTCAGTGGACACCATCTAGTTTTCCTATAATTTACTTCAGTTCTGACATTATCCACCTGCTGTTAGAGTCAGATCCCACAAGTTGAGGGCTCAGTGCTACAAAACTATCCCCCAACCCTTTTAGACTCCAATTACAAGTAGTATATTGTCACTTATACCTTTGAAGGACCAGCTATAAATTGGGGGTTTACATTAATAGAATCACCTCTTTGGTTTCTATTAATTTGCCAGGATTACTCAGAGAAATCTGGGAAACACTTATGTTCACCAGTTTATAATAAGGAATATCATAAAGGATATAGATGACCAGACAGATGGAAGAGATGTACAGGGCAAAGTATGTGAGAAGGGATGGGACTTCAGTGCCCTCCAAGTACCTCCACACATTCAGCAATTTCAAATCCCTCCAACTCTCGGGATTTTTATGAAGGTGTCACCACAAAGGCATCATCAATCATTAACTGTATTTTCAGTCCCTCTCCATTCTCTAGAGAATAAAGGGTAGGTTTAAAACACCAAGTTTACAATCATGACTTGATATTTCTAGTGACCAGTTCCCATCTACGAGCCCACCAAGAGTCACTATTAGAATGAAAGAGCTCATAACACTCAGTAACATTTCTGTAAATGTACGTGTCTTTATGTGTATATATCTATATTTATAATATCCTTCTAATCGTGCACCAGTGGAATGTGTAACTCTTGTAATTATTTGCCTTTTGGGGGTGAGGAAAAGAGATGGAATATGGAGTGTGACAATGAGCTATCATCATATCATCATTTTAACAAGCTGTTCCAATTTCAGCACTGTTACTTTATGTATTTCTAATATTTGGTACAAGACTATTGAAGTGTCAAAATAATTCTTCCCAACCCTCATCAATAAGATTTAAAGCAATCTACTTTAACACGAGGAATGCCGTAGTTCTTATTCATTCCTGTCTCCAGGCTATGTTATTTATATTGACCTCTGAAACAAATTATCTGTGAGAATCCTGATCACTGTGATACTGTGAAGAACATCAGGTTGATGTATCGTATTGATAACATCATGTTAATTAGATAGTGAACAGAAAGTGTTAAATAGACTGTGGTGCCATAGGAAAGCAACTTGCATACCAGAATATGGAATATTAAATCTTATGAAAATTTAAAGGCTTACCATATCAGTATGATTTTTAACAGTTTACTGGTCTGGGGCAACATTTGATAGTACTTCCAAGATAAAGTGCACGATGTAGCACCATAGATTTTTTAACACTAAGAACTATGTGCCATGCTCAATGGTATGGTGATACTCCGGATGTATTACATACTGCTATTGGGAACACTTCTTTGACAATTAAGGTGACTGAAGACTCAGAATTTTGCATAAGACCCACAACAAGAAAAGACTCTACAGGGCCAGACTGAAGTACAAGTGGACCAACTAATTGGGCCATATGACTACAAAAGAGTCATTGGTTCTAAAGTAATCTGTGGGGAAGAAAAATGCTGTGTGGGGGCTTTTACAAGTCCTAATGTGAGAATTCCCCCACAAACTCTTGGTGGTTCTATAATAAATCCATACCTTCTGCAGCAGAGAGCTACTTGTCATTACATAATGAAATGCACACATCCAAATACCACCAACCCCCCCACACAAACATATATAGAAGCAAAACCTTTTGACATTTGAAAAAGTAGCCCATACACACAGATTACAGTTTACTGGGCAGATTGCATGTCTTTCACACATATGATAATAATTACAAAATTGTTTTTAGCATTATATTTAGCTATTATAAATATATGGCTGTTTTTATTTTATTCACTTACATTGTTTTTTTTTTACATACTTTATCCCTTCCTGAAGACTAAGTAATCCTATTAGAACTAAAGAAAAATAAGAACACATCAGACCTACAAAGTATACAGATTCTGTGTTACTTTTCAGGCACCTTACAAGTGGATGTCCATGTGTATAAAACATTGAGTGACATATTAAGAATTATTTGCTACATTTATGGAAATTTTTAACCCATATATATTTATTTTGCAACCCAATGCCTTTTTCACCCTTAATTCCAATATTTATATCAGTCATATATCCACATGCCTTTCATTAAGTTCATTATAAATTTCCATGTAACTCCAGGACCATCCAAAAATGTCTACAAATACTTATAACAAGAGGTTTATTGGAACTCTAATCACAGTATTACACATGGTATCAAATCAGTAACTGATATCACACTGTCACTTCTCCACTTGCCATTTCAGACTTTTCTCATCCTTAGCCACATTTCAGCTGGTACAAAGTGCCTACCTCATGGAGTAACCAGAAATCTATAAGAGTTTCTGAGTTTTCGTCACCTCATTAAGAGATACCACACGAAGGGGTGTGATCATATACGTTAGGGCTGCTTGATGTTGACCATATATTCTACTTTATATATCAGAAAAGAAAACACTACTTCACCCACCAAGACACTTACTTCTAGAGTTTCACCTATAGCCCATGATTAACAATGACATCAAACAGAATAGGTTGCACTTGGTTAATGCAATCAATAGCAATATTAAACCATGACAAACTGGTATTTTATTTGCAACAAGTTTGAGAGTTTTTCTTCCCAACACAATATCAGCTGTGGTAAGACACTGAAGAACACAAAGGATGCTTTGATCAGTTTAGAAATATAATACTTTTACATCAGGTGAGAGATAAGGAGAAATTTCAAGGCTAATATAAACAACAAGCATCTATCAGATAACAATTCTGAAGCTTAACCTGCTGATAATTTCAAAGTGATCAAACCCGTTTGCACTTTGTAACAGGACTTGAAAGCTGTTTCATAGATTTGAGCTCATGCTGAAACATTGTAAAATCTCACTAACAAATATAGTAATCACTGTTTTTTTCTCTCTTTTATATTTGTTGCTATTTGTACTGTAAATAAAATGAGAAGTTATATTATAACTACTGTGTTATGAGGGTAACCTCACTTAACCCCTCTAGGTTTTGTTTGTATAGTATCATAAAGATGTATTACCTGTTTGCTATTTAAATAAGCAGAGATAAAAATCCCTGTCTGATAATAAGACCTGGCATAACATAGAGAAAAACATTGAAGTGGAGTGTTTTCTAAAGCACAGCTAAGGTTAGTTTGGGTTCTAAAGGCATCCCATTGCTGCAGTCAGTCTCCTTAGAAAAGCCGTCCCATTGAAAAGCAACATATGGTCTTTCAATATGTCCAATACAAAGGATTTCCTTCCATCATTGAGACAGATTGTAACTTTGCTGAACACCAGAAAGGCAATTAGCTGAAGTTTCAAACCCATGCCTTAAGAAAACTATATTTAAATATTTATTTAAATAATCACCCTCAGTGTTTTGCCAAGTCCCCACTTAGAAGAGGCTTGCAGAGACTAAAACCTGCTGAAGAAACAGTACACTCACTTCTTCCATCTCATGCCTACTCTGGGACATATGCTCATTTATTGGAATTATAAGAAGAATAGCATTTGGTATTTAAAAATGTTCTCTATCTCTTTCTTTTCCCTCTTGCATGTTATTAAAGTATACATATAATATTTTTCCAAAGTGATGTCAATATTCATCTTGGGCTTTGGGCAATTTTTATTTGGAAGATTGTTTTAATGCCTGGAAGTTACGTATACACCAGTAGTTCTTAACTCTGTGAATATATGAGAGTATACATGGGGAGCTAGAAGAAATTTCTGATGTTCATATTCTACCCCAGTTTTTCTACAGTGAGTATACCCCGTTTGTCCTAGGGTGCCTCTCTGCTCTCAATCACTTTTTATTTTTTATATCTATATATTTTATTCTAAAGGGCAGGCAGGATTGAGAACCATTGGTGTATTTAAATCTGTACTAGGCAGTGTGGGAGAGGAACAGATTTTGCATTGACCCTACTTTACCTAAATACTTAAATCTAGACCTGTTGTTGGGCAGAGGGCTATCAAATTATGTTATTTCAAGGATTATTTTTGGCCTTTAATTAAAAAGTATCTAGGTTTAATTTCCTCTCAAAATTAATGTTTTTCTGTCTTTGGGAAGTAATCTCATTTAATACTTATGCACTAGATTACCAGAAGAAATATTCATTCTTATTCTCACACTATGGAGAAATCTCAAAAGGGACTTTCATTATTCCATAGTTCTCCTTAAACTTCCTCCCAAAACACATCAGAATTCCTTTTGGTAGCCCCTATATCTTTATCAGAGTGTGATATTGCCTTTCAAACACAAAATGATGATGTTGTGGATAATGGAGTAATAAGAGTGTGCCCTGCATCACATTATTTTCATTTCCAATATCCTTGTAATGTAAGCAGCATCTTGTCATGGGAAGAGGTTGCCAGTCGTGATGAGAAAAGAGTGAGAGAGCTGCTGATTTTATTAGTCATATATTTATATAATATATATTTGGATATATATTATAATTTAAATATATTATAAATATACATTATATATATGTATGCATGTATGTATGTATGTATGTATGGAAGAAATTGATTCACTTGATTACAGAGGCTAAGTCTCAAGGCTTGCAATTGGCAAGCTGTAGACCTAGGAGAGCCAATTGTGTAGTCTGAGTTTGAGTTCAAGGCCTGAGAACCAGAAGAGCTGATGGTATAGTTCCAGTCTGAAGGCTAGGAGGCTCAGGACACAGGATGAGCCAGTAGTTTGGTTCGAGTTTGAAGGCAGGTGAAAAACAACGTCCTGCTCAAGGTTGTCATGCAGGAGGGGAGTTTCTTCCTATTTGAGGAAGGGTCAGCCTTTTCTGTTTTATACAGGTCATCAACTGATTGAATGAGGCCCAACCACATTAAGGAGGTCAATCTGCTTTAGTCAATCTACCAATGAAAGTGTTAATCTCATTCAGGCACACCCTCACAGATACACTGAGAATAATGTGTGTCCAAATGTCTGGGCATCTCATTGTTCGGTCAAGCTCACTCACAAAATTAACTACCACAGGGAGCATCAAGGATAAATAATCTATGGGAGAGCAGCTGCCAAATTGCAAATGTGTGGGGAATACTGTGTTCTAGAGGCACACATGAAGGTTGGCACATGGGACATATTGACTAAGCATCTCTTCATATTTTACAAGAAATGTCCATATATTCTCAAGATGCAGGATGCTTAGTATTTTCTTAGAAGAGGAGATCCATATTTCATGAAAACTTTTAAAAGGTAATAATATATGCTAGAATTTAAAAGTAACTGCAAATGAATATGTTCTTTGGACATCCCTATTTTCTAACTATTCAATTAAGAAACAAATTCAGAACTGAGGTAGTGATAATTTATTTTGACTATTTTTGAGCCTCACATTATTTAAATCGCTAATGTATTTAATTCTACTTCGCTCTTATCTACATATCTACCTGAAGGAGCAGGTAACCAAAAATAAATTGTCCACACCAGGAAATTATTTCATTTAGTTACAAATATTAACATGAAGGGATAGAGTGAAATATATAGGAAGAACTAAAGACTATTGTGCTTGTGTACAACGTCAACATTACTAATCCAAACTTATTTCAATTACTCTAAAGTAATTTGCTAAAATGATTAATTATCAACACTATCTGATCCTGGTTTTAATCATCTTCATAAACTCAAATACAATTTCTAACTCCAATTTTCTTTTTCTACATTGATATTTTGTTTAATTAGATTTCTCTGGAGCTCTGCCATAATCTATAAGAGATAAATTATGGAACACCTAAGACATAGTAAGTTTTCAATATCCTTTAATAAGAACAAATATGTAAATGCTTAAAAATAGTCTAAGTGATTTAAAATGTGGAACTTAATTCTGCTTTATGTTAAAACTTTGAGATAAATTCTCAATTTACCTCAATTCATAGAGGCATTTTGTGTATAGATATTTTGGTCCTCAAAAATATGTCCCCCTTGTTCTTTGGCTGACAATTATTAATATCAAAGAGAGATGGCAGAGAGGACAGATGGGCTGCAATGTCAGAATTAGTTCCTGCTTGCACGTTAAGTAGCAAGTGATTTTGTTGCTGGTCATCTAATTTCCAACTGATTCTATCATCTGGTTTTACTCCTGCCTGATGCTTAACTTAAATGTAATAGTCAACCTTTATTCTCAGATAAAAAATTTATGATTTTAGCTACATGATTTCAGTCAACTTAATTCCTCCTGGCATTGCATTTCTAAACACTTCAGACCCCAATTGACAAGTCTGTCATTGCCCACACCCCAAAGTTTATACAATTATTGAGTTGGCAGGCATTAACTTGGAAAGTTCTAGTTTGGAAAAGCTAACTAGGTAACATTCATAAAGAAAACAAATTTCCCCTCCCCTTCAGGTAAGCCCACATGATACTCTTCAGTATTTAAGACTGAAGGGGATAGTGACTACTGACTTTGTGTCTTGCAGGAAGAAATCACCTAGCTATGGAAAACATTTACCAGCACAAAAACTGTAATATTCAGCTGAATTTAAAAAGCATGTAAGAAAGGTAGTGATGATTTCACTTTCACAAATTGTGAATAATCCCAAATTTTGAAGATGTTTTTATCTTAAATGTATGCTGAGGAGATTTTCTTGAGCAATATAAAGCACTTCTCATTTGGCACAGTGCTATTCAATAAATGTTTGCTATTATTTATTGTTCTTAGCAGGATTGCATGTACAACTAGAGTGAAAGAGATATACCAATATATGTGATATATTTGTTGCTCACATGTCCAGAGTTGGACTTCAGTGTCCTAGTAAAAGAACTTCCTCTACAATTAGCTCATATAAACTAACAAATGGAAAACGCTGAATAAAACCAAGCAATGACATTTTTGGTATGTCACTCCAAGTAGCTTAATTTTAATGGATAAAATGTGCTCATTCATACACCCATCCATTCATTCATGCCTTAATCCATTAATTCAATATTTTCTTTGAAAACTTACCTTAATTCTAGAAATACTGAACTGAAGAAAAAATATGATCTCTTATTTTCTTGACTTTTTAATATTTAAACAAGAAACACACAATTATTTTCAGTTGAATACCAAAGCAGATTATACCCTTAAACAGGAAAACAGTCATTAACTATTAAGTCTCAACTCTCAAATCTATCTGAAGAATAAGTAAGAATTGACTAGCAAGGTAGTAGAAGGCATGATGTTACAGGTGGGTCTTTGTTCTTAGAGCTCCCAAGATGGGGGCGGACTGTTCCCAAGATGGCGGCAGGCCTTTTTTTGTCTGACATGGGTTTCTTGCCCTCACGAATTCCAAAGAATGGAACCTTGGGCCATGCGGTGAATGTTATAGCTCTACCAGAAGCCGTGGGTCACAGAAGAGAACTATGGAACCCAGTGACTAGTGATCAGCTTGATGAGGAAGAACCCCCAGGCACTTAGCTGTGCAGGAACAATGGCAAGCCTTTATCCCTACCTGGAGATGCAGTGGGCCCCTTGCTGAGATCAGGAGCGCAGCGAACACTCTGCCGGATCCAGAGGGGTGGAAGTCAGCAGCGGGTCTGCGGCAGCGGGTCTGCGGCAGCGGGTCTGCGGCAGCGGGTCTGCAGCAGCGGGTCTGCGGCAGCGGGTCTGCGGCAGCGGGTCTGCGGCAGCGGGTCTGCGGCAGCGGCAAACAGCAGTGGTGGATGGTGAGCGAAAGCTCAGCTCCAGCTGTAACAAACAGGGACTAGAAGAGTGTGCAGTTGCAAGATTTAATAGAGTGAAAACAGAGCTCGCATTCAATGGGGGGGGCCCCAAAGGGGGTTGCTGCTCCCTGCTCGAATGCCTGAGTTTATATCCCAATCATTGTCCTTCCCTCTGTGCTCTCAGGTGATATATGATTTGACTATTTCTTTACCTCCTGCTTTAGCCTAATTTGTATTTTAGTGAGCTCTCTTTACTACCTGATTGGTTGAGTGTGAGCTAAGTTACAAGCCCTTTGTTTAAAGGTAGGTATGGTCACCTTTCCCAGCTAGGCTTAGGAATTCTTAGGCGGCCTAGGAAATCCAGCTCGTCCTGTCTCGCAATATGAAAAGTATTTCAGGAAGAAAAATGAATGCATTCAAATATTTTCATTTGAAAGAGAATGATATAGTTGAGAAATGAAAAAGTGGCAGGTAGACAGAGGACAAAGTGAACATATGAGATGAAACCAGTTACAAAGGCAGGTGTCAGATTCTTCAGAGTTTGCTAGGCAAAATTAAAGTTTGGCAGGTAAATAACTGATGGAAAAAATAAGGGATCAATCTATATTAAAGATTTCTTTAGCTGCAAGTGCACAAAAAATATTAGTGAATGGCTGAATCATTAAGGTAGCTTCATGACTTGACAAAAATCAGTCTGAACTTTTTAGTCAGATTTGCTAAATGCCACAATCTTTCTCTTTTCTCTTTTCTCTACTTAAAGGCTCAGCTCCCAAAAGGGGTCCAGCCCTAATGTCTGAGTCAAGTCATCCCTCCTCTTTGATGTTCTCTTAGGTTTTCTTAGGCACATCTGTTAATGTACTTACTTTATATTGCCTACTTTTATTTCCACACATCACTCTTGCCTCCAATTCCATAATTTCTTTGAGGGCAAAGATTAGGTCTAATTTATTTCAGCAAGCCTAGAGTTTTTAAATAACTGGCATGCAGTTTTTTGAACTTAGTTTTTTGTTTTGTTTTGGTTTTGGTTTTTTTTTTTTTTTTTTTTTTTTTTTGAGACTGAGCCTTGCTCTGTCACCCAGGCTGGAGTGTGGAGTGGTGTGATCTCAGCTCACTGTAACCTCAGCCTCTTGGTTCAAGCAATTCTCCTGCCTCAGCCTCCCAAGTAGCTAGGATTACAGGCACCTGCCATCGTGCCAGGCTAATTTTTGAATTTTTAGTAGAGACAGGTTTTCGACATGGTGACCAGGCTGGTCGCGAACTCCTGACCTCATGATCCACCTGCTTCAGCCTCCCAAAGTGTTGGGGATTACAAGCATGAGCCACTGAGCCCGACCTGAACTTAGTTCTTAGATTAAAGCATATGAAATTAAAAATATCCCCTATAATAAAAATAAGAATAAAATTACCAATGTTTAGGTGACTCAGGATCTCCTATGTAGCCCCGAGATTCTTGCTCTATGATATACACATTTCGTATTACTCTTGAGAATTGGTAATTTGTTAGAATAGCCATCCTATGTTTGGATTAGATTAGAATACATTAGATTAGATTGGTTTAGATTAGATGGTATTGTTGAAAGGAAAGAAAATTGTCCTGGGAGGATCTGACTTAATCATGTGAACCTTAAAAATAGCGCAGATGTTTCTAACAAAAGACATTCGAAGTAGGAGAAGAATTTGGCATGATGGAGATTCTCCACTGCTGGCTTTAAAATGAAAAAGTCATGTGGCGAGGAATGTGGGTAGCCTGTCAGAACTAAGGGCAACCCCTCGTAATAGCCAATGTGGAAATGAGGGTCTTAGTTTAATTATGCCTAGTATTCCATTGTTGGAACGCTAAGCATGTGGGTGTTATTTCTATCCCACTACTCAAGGTCATTGCCTATGTCTGATGGCAAAAATTTAAAAAAATTGCAACCTCAGGCATAAATGGATTAACAAACACAAGAAAATCAATTGGCCAAAATCAGTAAACTTGGAAGAACACTCTTAGTTTTAAATTAATATGTAGCTTAGATGACTGCTTGATTTTATTCTTATGAGACTGTGAGGAGAGAATCCAGGGACACTATGATCTAATACATGAGTGCCATTGAAGCAGCTAACTTTGTGTTAATTTGTTACACAGCAGCAAATACCAAATATCAGTGTGGACTATTAGTGTCACCCACTAATGTATAATCATATAAAGATATAATCATCTTTAGTATAAGTGAGTAACCAAAAATAAGAAAACCATGTAAGTATCAAGGTATGTCTATATACCTGGAGCTTGGGTTGTGCTAAGAACTTTATGTAATATAACAAATATACCAACCAAATAAATGATATGACTTTCACAAAATGTCTACCATATTGTAAAATCATGCCAAATTGAAGATTAAAGCTTAACAGCAAATACACACAAACACACACACATATGTATATATGTAGATATATACATATATACACACATACCCACATTTATATACACATAACGAAAATATACACTCACATACATATATGTAGGGAAAAGTTCTGTATATTTTATTCTTTTTTTTTTCATGTGTGTCTGATATGTCTAGGAACCCTTGTCAGTTAATATTTGGAGAAAAATAGCAAATGATCCCTAAAGTGATGATTCATGGGTTAGAAACCAAACTTGATCCCTAAGGGAACAAAAGGAATTTTCATGTTTCAGAAATGGATCCTGAATTTATAAGATTTTTAACTGGTAAATGTTTCAGTTAATTAAGAGAAAAGTAGCTGACCAATTCCTCATCACATATCTTCTCTATTGTTTTCTTTATCTCTGTGATTATTAGTCAAATCTTCCTGTCAGATTTGAAAAAGAAAATGATTCTAACTCAACTGGTACAACTGGAAGAGTTTGAAGAAGTTTAGAATATAATCATAATCAAAAAGATCTATAAAAGTAAGGAGTTTTATCTATTTTGTTTATTGATGTATTTATAAATTTTATAATAGAGTCTTGCATGTAAGGCGACTAAATATTTATTGAATGATTTAATGAATTAATGCAGAGAAAATGGAACTTTAAAGAGCGGTAAAAGTGCAGATATAGTCTTTTACTATATCATTTTTTCCCAGGATTGTAAAGTTTGTCTCATTTCATATGTCATCCAAGACATCTTTATCCAGTTTCCCAGGGTGCTAACATAGCCATGGAACTATATTTTATGTGTATAGTCTTCCATTATCTTGGCCTTTCCCCAGATGTAAATTGCCAGACTAATACCTACCCTGCATTACATATTTTCTAGAAGCTTTGATACTTTTGGTCAGGAATAAATATTAGGGATCTTCTGTGAGTATGGCTTCTAGGCTTTCCCTCCCAGATATAGTTTTTGTTTTCAAGAACATAATCTGTCCTCAGATGATTTGCAAATAAAATAATTTTTTTGCCTTAATTCTTGAAGGTCCAATAATAAAACTGTACCTTAATGCAGTATAAAATTTATAGCATTCTTATAGTATAATAACATACATATAGAAAAATTAAATCATTGCAGAAGTCAATGGAAGTCAGTGAAAGGTTTTCTGAAAAGAACAAATATATATTTTTCCCAGATAGAAACTCATCTTGTACAAGGAAGTATTAAGTCTCTCCCTGTTGTTCCTCAATTAAACAGAGACCTGAAAATTATTTTCTAATTGGAAAGGATATTAAAAAACATATATCAACAGCTTCCTATTGCTTTACTAATAAGAATAGGGATAATTTCAGAACATACAAAGTATAAATCTCAAGATAAAACTTAACAATGATAAGATTCTTTTTAAATATTGAAAGCATTACAAAAACATAAGTGACTGATACTTAATATCTGCTGCATTACAATCTTGAAACCACAGGTTCTGTCAGTAACAGCAAACAAGCCAGACTGTGAATTCTTGCAGTGGTAATTTCAACACTAAGCAATCTTGCACATGACTCATAAATCATTTCCAAAATCCACTGCATGCAGACACACAGAAAACATGACAAGAAATTCTAAACTTAAACTAACCATGCTGTCAATATCTCTCCCACACGCTGCTCCTATACATATGGATGCAAGTACATGCCTCAGGAAGTACAGCAAGAGCATGAAGTACTTTAATGAAAACAGCAAGATATCATTTCTACCCAATCTTAGCTGAGCTTAAGTTTTGGAAATAACTTCAGTACTTTTTTATGAGCTTGAACAATGAAACTTAATAGTCAATCAGTGAAATGCATACAAATTACACATCTTTTTTTAACAAGAAAGAAAATTATTTTTTAATACAATTAACATTGTATTTAAATTTTAAGAATTGAGAAGCATTGTTAACTAATATTTAAAATAAAACAGCTTTGTTTAGAATATATAATTTATTCCTACAGAATAACATCAAATGACATTTGTCAAATTTTCTTTTTTATTTTGTTTTAATCTCTCTAAATAATTATAACTTGGTATAATGGATCTTCAACGTGCAGCAGCACAGATTGAAATAGTCCCGTGCAGTTGAAATGTAAATAAAATGTGTACCTTTTCTCCCCACATTTTTCTCCTATAACCACCTGACATTTTGTAAATAATAAAAATATGCTATCAAGTAAAAAGCAGACTTACTAGCATGGAAGGTAAATGTAATGAGAAACTTCACTTGAGCAATCAATACAATGTTTAATTTTTGCTTACTCTGTTGAGATGCTTTAGTATATTTTCATGAGTCCAAATATCCAGGATTACAGCTTAATAGACAGGATTTTCACCTTTTTATTTAATATTCATCTCATGTGAAAGATGAAGAGCCATCTGAATAATCAGAGAATTTGCTTCTACAAGGCAGAAAGGGCTTGAGGAATGAAAATGGTGTCTTAAATCCAGAACCATTTCACTGCTATATGTAAGATATAGGTCTCTATTATATTTTATTAAGTGATGCATACATATTATCTAAGATACATTTCTGACATTTAGAGCTGTCTTTACAGTTTGATTTGTACTAGCGTTAATAGTATATGCATTCAATAAACATTATTTAGCATCAGTAAAAAAATAAGTAAGTTGATCAAAGTTGCTATATGCCGTTCACATGCTTATGCTTTAATTCTAGCCAAAAAAATCAAAATATATCTGTCATACTTCTAGTATCAGTCAAATGAAGACTCTCTAAATTGTGTCTTTGAGTGAAGACCAACTTGTCTGGTCACTTGAGACTTACCATTAGTGTCATGTCTAGTATATAAGTCTGTAAAACTGGACCATGAAAAGGTAGACTATTACAATGGTTACAGAACATGAAACCATTTACATTGTGATATTTTGCAAAAGTTAATTACAATGCCAAAGAAGAAACTTAAATAGAAAAGCTCTAAGTCATCAGAGGGAAAGAATAATTAATTTGTAGAGGGAAAAATGAAAGGGATATGAACATAGGAAAAATTTAAAAAACAAGAGCTAGATTTTATACACACATAAATCCACAAATGTGTGGTAATTAATTTGGGAGGAGGAAATAAATGACCAGATAATATCTTATGATATAATGCTGGATATTTTGAAATCAACAGTTCCTTTGAATACAAGTAGTCCTTTAAATTGAACCATCAGGTGCATTTTGATAGATCATTAGTAGATTTATTTTAAAAATAACATCTTCCAATGAATACATTGATTTTTGTTTTTCAATTCATTTTGTAAGTTGTGTCAGAATAAAGAAAGACTACTAAATGGGTAGCCTTTCTGAGAAACCTCATCCAGAAACCCTGTCTCGCCTCTGAGAGGAAACAAACTATATATACTTACCTTTGTTGAAAAATAACATTTACATGGACAAATTTTGGGGAATATGGAAATACAATAGAAAGTCAGATGCACAAAAACAGAACCAGAATCAGTTCTAAATATATATAAGTATAGTTATGTATACACATATATATGCACACATATATACATAAGTATATATAGAATTATATATACTTATATAGTATGTTATATTTAATTTTATATAGTATATACCGATATAATTATGTATAGCATATATAATTATATATTGTTATATATTTATAATGTATATACAATCATATATTTGTGTACATACAATTGTATATTGATATATTGACATATATGATTGCATATACATAATTGTATATGATATACAATTATAAATACATAATCATACGATTGTATATACATTATTATATATGAGAATATACAATCATATATGCTATACATAATCATATCTGTATATATAATTATATACTATATAATCCATGGACTATATGGCCTTGAATTAACCAAAAACAAACACGAGTAAATAAACATAATTTTAGTTCAAATTGCATCATTGTCAGATGCTACTTCTTAGTAAATATGTCCACATGAATAACTGTCAAAATAACTCTACTTTTCTATATGGGACTCCCCTCACCCACATTTGTGTCTTTTGCTGTGGCTACTGTGCTGTGAACATCTCAAAGAGCAAGCTCCTGGTAAATTTATCATTGATTTGCAATACCTGTCACAGTAATTGGCACAGGTAGGTATATTCAGGTTTATTTTTAAACTACTTTGAAATGGTTTCATGACATGTAAAAAGCTGTATATATTTAATGTATACAGGTTGATGAATTGGGGGATAAGTATACACTTGAAACTATTGCCACTATCGAGGCCATAAAATTTAATTGAACTGAATTTCAAGAGATAACAGCTAGTTACAGTTACTGCAATGACAGAGAAGAATAATAAATAGAAAAATGCCTATGCCAAGATTTTTCACTCATTAATCTTCCAAACTTACTCGTGTTTCCCTGTATATGAGTTTAATTTATAATAAATAAATTTTTTCTAAATTTATTTAAGGTGAAGATTTAAATAAAATGGTATATTTTAATATTTATATAGTTTTGAGATAAATTCATGTACATAAAATTCACCATTTTATTTTAGAGTGTATAACTGAGGGTTTTGTAGTATTTTCAAAATGTTTTACAATCAATACTACTATATATTTCTAGAACATTTCCATCACCCCCAAAAGTAAGGTTGGATCTCCAGCTTCCCCTTCCCCATCCTTGAGCAACTACTAATTTACCATCTGTGTCTACAGATTTGCCTATCCTAGACATTACATATAATCATTCAGTCTGTGACTTCTGAGTCTGTATTCTTTCACTTAGTATGTTTTCCAAATTCATCCATGTTATAGCATATATCATTACTCTATTCCATTTTATGTGGTTGAATGCTAGTTTGTTGCATCGATATATAATATTTTATGTAGCTATTCATCAAATAATGAACCTTTGGGTTGTTTGCATTGTTTGGCTGTTATGAATTATGCTGCTATGAATATTTATGAGCAAGTTTTTGTATGAATATATGCTGTCAATTATATATAATTAGGTATAGAAATGTTGTGTCACAAGGTAACTCTAAGTTCAGTTCTTAGGGAAACCAACTATTTTACAAAGTGCCCATTTATATTTCCACCCAGAATGTATGAAGATGATTCCAATTGCTCTATATTCTTGCCAACATTGTTTTCCATTTTGTTTGTCATTACAACTGGTCAGGTGTATTTGAAGTGCTATCTCATTGTGGTTTTGATTTGAAGTCCTCTAATGACTAATGAGGTTGAGCATCTTCCCCTATCCTTATTGGCCACTAGTATACCTTTTTTGGAGAAATATCTATTCAAATATTTGTTTCTTTTTAAATTCAGTTGCTTATATTTTTGTTCCTGAGTTAAATTTTAATTTTAATTATAAATTTGTGGTAAATCTCAATATCAATTGATAAAGTAAACATAATGGGATGAAAGATTATAAGAATAAGCTTCAGAGGAGGTATTCTTATATTCATTTTTGTAGTCTACCATTGATCATAAGACCTTGTATGAGAAAATAGCTTAGATGATCCATAATACTCTTGATAATGTGTACCTTATTAAAAGTCTCCCTCAAGATGGGAGAGTTCTTTCTCTGATGGTAGTTTCCATGCACCTAGAACCGTATTGCATTACTGTGTTTACTTCTAGACCAAGAAATCATTACAGAGCACCTCAGACCAACACAATATGCATATTAGGCTCTTTCTGGCCTTTATGTCTGTTTCATCAGTATTTCATCACTAATTCAATATAGTATACGGTGCTAATTCTTTGCAATAACATTTATGTGATTTTCTCTATTAAATATTCAAAGAGAACTTGGATCTTAGCCTTGATAGTAAGGACTCTATGATTCATGTCTCACACTTGCTTATACAACAATTTCACTCTTTTATTTAATCCCTCACCTTTTTAAATCATATTTGTTTCCATTTCCACTGAGCATTTAAAGAGCATAAATTCTTTCCACACTTAAAATGGTAGTCCCTTGATGCCATATTCTTCTCCAACACTGTTTCATTTCTCTGCTCCCCACCACAGGAAAATATCAGTGAACAATCAGCTAGCTATAAGTTTGACATCTATTTTATAGCTCCCTCTTTTTCTTTTACCATATTATCAGGTTTTTATTCCTATCATTCAAAAAACATTTTTTTAAAGTCACTGAAAACCTACTCCTTGTCAAATCCTGTAGCTAATTACTTGATATTGTATTGTGTGAAACATGACATATAGTTAGCAACTCTCTTATGTCAGAGACTTTCTGTTCTTATGTTTCTGTGATAACTCATCCTCTTTCTTTCCTAACCTTCCACAATGTTCAGTTGGTCAGTTCTTTCAAGTATTTTCTATATATTCTTCCTTAAACTAATGTTTTATTTTTTCATTGTGCTTAATTTTATCTGAAAATTTTTTATATAAGAATTGATTATTGTGCTTCCAGGTCAACTTTCACTAGTGATACAGGGAAATATATATATAAATGTATGTATATAAAGTATATACTTGGTTGGAAGCCTTGTGGAGCTCATCATTCAAGATTCTTTCCCATAATCATCCATGAGAGCATTATACTTACACAAAGTCTCAAAATCACACTCAATCTAAATTTCTAAGAGTCAGCTCAGTGAGTGTGAGAGGACTGAATCTACCTTACTTGAAAGCTCAAAAGTTAGCCTGCCAATATTTTATATAACATATAATAAAAGAAGACTCCATACCCCTGGGTCAGGATACAGGCTGTTTCTTACAGCAAAAACAGCAGTCAGAGTAGTATCTTAGTGCTGCTTCCCTACATCTCAGTCCTCACAGGGCAGCTCAAATAAAGGTGGTATGTTGCTTAAGCATATGATTCTGAATTTTAGAAGACTGAGCTTTTTATAGGCTGTTTATACATGTTCTCATCCTTTCTCCAAGAGAAAACATGACTTACTAAGCAAATTTCCTCTAAGCAATTGGCTTACTTTGTGGCATGTAAGTATAAGTCTCCAGGAAAGGGAAAGAGGGAGTTATTATATTTCCAAATCTTTTCAGAGGTTTCTGTATTTCGGAAGACACTGTCTCCATCTTCTAAGATATATTTGGTATTCAAACATGCCCTTTGTTTAAAAGACCTCTACTATGCAGAAAACTGCATTAATTCCTGGTTTCCACAAGGTTCAAGTCCTTGGTGAAATTCCCCATGTTATCACTTCATCGGGCTCTCTGATTAATCTAACACCAATTAATATAAAATCCATTTGGTTTCTGTTTGTAGCATCTAATTAAAGCTACTGTCAGTAAGACTTTGGGCATAGAAAGGGACCAACCCGCAGTATTGCACCTAAGTATGCTTCTCTGCACCCTGATCTAACTAGCCAAATAAGTCATATAACTATTAAAAAGTCTGCTTGCTTTATTTTTTAGTATGTTGACTATTCTACCTATTTTAAGCATTATTGAAGACACAGCAGCGTATGTTAGTACTGATTCTGTCTTGGCTTGCAAGAAGGAATTCCAGGAGAATTCAATCATCTATAGGAACCCTGACTTGTTACTATTAAAAAGTCAGGTGGCTTTATTATTTAGTATGTTGACTATTCTACCTATTTTAAGCACTATTGAAGATACAGCAGCATATATTAGCACTGATTCTGTCTTGGCTTGCAAGAAGGAATTCTAGGAGAATTCAGTCATCTGTAGGAACCCTGAGCAATGAGCTGAAGCTAACCTTAATGTCTCCCAGTGCTGAGATAATGTCATTGATTACTTCAGGTAAAGTTAGGGGCACATCTGTATCACCTTTTTAATTGAATCAGTAACATGATAGGTAAAATTTCCCACATGATATGCTTAGATAATGAGTTGGTTTTCTCTAGGAAGCTCATCTGAGTAACTGAAGGAAACCTTACCTTAGAGAGAGCTCTGTAGTCATGGAAGTAATATATGAATTACCAGTGGTGTTCCCTTAAATATTCTCATAGCCAAACCTAAGGTGCAAGTCACCATGTTTTTGAGAAGGCAGGACAATACCTGGCCTCTAAATAAGAAGTATAATCCAAATGGCACAGATGTTGTCTCTGGAAACAATTATTGTTTATACTGTTGGAACCCGTCAGTGGGGCATATATCAATAAGGGGCAAAAGTTGACAGTGCCTTCAATGTGCAAGATTATGGAGCGTGCTAACTGGTTGGAGAGACTTAGGGTTCCCAGGTCAGTCTGAGTAACTGAGTCTAATTCTTGTTTTGGGAGGAAGTGCCTGAGGAAAATCAGTCTAGTGGGTCCTGTTTGTTGACATCATCAGTAGGGTGATATTCCTCATTCGAATAGAATCAATACAGGGAAGCATCTAGAAATATTATGCCTAAGACTTGAAAGAGCTGAGGACACCTACTGTGGTCTCATTATCAGACCTAACTAATGAGATAGAATACACAGCAGTATATTAAACTCAGAGGCACCCATGAAACTTTGAGAAAGTTCCATGAAGGCATCTTCCTGTGAGAGGAAGCCTTCAGGGACAGATTTAAAATACAGAAATTACTAATACGATCCATACCACCACATACCCCCTCCAGGAATCTAATGCAGTCCCTCCCCAGTCACCTTGGGGTTCTCTCTCCAACTACCTGAAATCTGGATGCTCTATTGCAAGAAGTTCATCTTATATCAGTCATCCCCTAATATCAACAAACAGTTTTATCTGGGATAGTCAAGGGCAAGAGAGAAAAATCATTTTTAAAAAACTTAATTAGAATTAAGTTGGAATCTCTAAAGACTCCTGTTTTCCAGGATGCCATCCAGACAGTGTGCCCAGCAGAGCGTGTGGATGAAGTTAGAAGAAAGTATGGTGCTCTGGAAGGCCAAGAAAAATCTTCAAATTCTAATGCTTGTTCATGTAGCTCCTATAATTTCCCAACCTTTGGTATTTGCCATTATTCTTTAAGAAGCATAAGTGAGAACATTTTTTTTTCTGAGAACACCTGCACTTAATAACCAAACTGCCTTATTAAGTGAGGTGTGTAGCCTTGGAGAAGGTGAAAGCAAAAGAGTCAGTAATTGGTTCATTGTTGAGAAACTTTTCCATAAATGCAAATAGTCAGGAAACCTAAACACATAGTAATGATTTTTCTCAAAGTCAAAATGCAACAGTGGTAAAGCACTAACTGTGGTATGACCAGAGTTATAAGTTACAAGTTAGCTTATCAGAAACCTGAAAAAGTCAAAATGCAGCAGTGGTGAAGCAGTACAAATAGCTTCAACATAGAGGTGAGTCTGATATAGTAGTTAACCCAGTTGGGTGAGCAGGGGACCACAATCTATATAATGTGGTCTCCCCCATCAAAGGATAAACAGGTCCCTCAATTTTCTTTTTTAATTTGCTTTCTGTTGCTTATAACAGAATGCCTGAAACTAGATAATTTCTTAAGAAAAGAAGCTTATTTCTTACAGTTATAGAGGCTGAAAAGTTTGAGGTCAAGAGGCCATATCTGGTAAGGGCCTTTTTGCTGCTGGGTACTCTGCTGAGTCCCTGCAGTACAGGGATTCCCAAGGTGAGAGGCTTGGACAGTCTGCTTCAGATCTTTCTTCCCCTTCTTATACAGCCATCAGTCCCACTCCCATGATAACCTATTAATCCATTAACTCATTATTTCATTAGTCTATGAATGGATTAGCCCAGTCATGAGGGCTGAGCCCTCATCAATCACCTCTTAATGGCCCCGCCACCTGGATTACTAAATTTCTACATGAGTATTGGAGGTAACAAATATTCAAATTATATCATCCTACCCTGGGCCACCTAAAACTCATATCCTTCTCTCATACACATGCATTTATTCCAAACCCATAGCCCTGAAGTCTCAACTTGTTTCATCACCAACTCAAAAGCCCACAGTCCAGAGTCTCATCTGTGAGCCTGTGAAACCAAAATATCTTATTTACCTCCAAGGCTAAAGTGGTTGTACAGGCATAAGGTAGACATCCCTATTCCAAAAGAAAGAAATAGGCAAAAAGAAAGATAATAGGCCCCAAGCAAGTCCAAAACCCGGCAGGACACATATTAAATCTTAAAGCTGGAGAATAACATATTTGACACTGTGTACCACCTCCTGGATATACTGGGGTGGGGGTTAGGCTCCCAAGGCCTCAGGCAGCCCCACCCCTATGGCTTTGCTGGGCGAAGTGCATATGTCTATTCACAAACGTTGAAGCCCAGTGCCTGAAGTTTTCCCAGGCAAGTCTGGCATGCTGCCAGTGATTCCACAGTTTCGTGGTTCCAGTGGCAGTCCCATTCCCAACTCTCGTAGGCTTTGCCTTAGTAGGGACTCACTGTGGTGGCCTCAAATAATAAAATTTGTATCCTGAAGGAAAAAAAAATTCTGTTGTTTGGACCATGCATCAATCATTTTTCATTCCATTTGCCACATTATGGGTAGTCTCATTCAAATGCAAAAGAGGCTGTCCTATAAGCATAAAATGAAAACCTAAAGGTAATTGCATAGCTTCAAAATGAGCAAAAAAATAACCCACAGACTAAGTACCCACTGTCATCTCCCAAAGATCATCTCTCCAGTTATTGACTGGTGTAAAATCACACTATTATAAATATGAACACGTATGGAAGGCCAATTATTATGGTCACATACAGGTAAAAGAACAAAGGATGAAGAACAAAGAAAGAAACAATATTCATAGATAAAATATAGAGAGATGACCATGACTTATTTACATAGTGGCAAGTGTTTGTTTTAAATATATATCTATATACTCACACACATAAACATATATATATACATGAATATAACTTGATGATTTTATTTCTGAAAATGTGGATACATAGTAAATAATTGGAAAAAATAATTAAAACATATTTAATTTTCCCAGCCATCCAGATTTTGTCTTTTATTGAATGCAATGGAGAGTAACATGAATACTTTCAGAATGAGATAAATATAGGTAATGCATTTAATAACATGTACTGTCTTAAACATCAACTGTTTTAAAAATTAACTGGGCTCCATAAAAAATAAGCTTTGTTACTAATACAAACATGTTCTATGATCTCTTTATTAAAAACTTTCCATTTTTTCCAAACACTTAACATTTAGAAATGTTATTTTTATTGTCTTACTTTGTCATTTACGATTATGTTGCATACACTACTTAATTTTCTATTCAGTAGGAAAGCCTATTCTTCAACAGAACACTAATATATAAAAGCCTAAGAGAGAAAATCAGGCATTTAAACCACCTGTCTGAGTTATAAATGAAAATGATGTGTTACAAGAAATAGGCCTACTGTTTTATAGCACAGCATGTAAGTTAGCATGAAAAATGGTGTTATACCTAGAAAAAATGATCATGAATTGTAAAAACATACTATTAATATCCTACTGCAGGTAATGTGTTTCAACTTTATCACTAGAAAATATACCACAAAAAGTGAAACTTTGCAATATCACCACAGGAATTAATATACTCGCAATGAAAATGTAATTTCTAAACAGTCAAAAGTGTGAGGCTTTGAGGGGATTATTTTCATTATACATATACATAGCCTACATTTCAGAAAATAAAAGGGCATTTTTTAAAAATATGCACAATTTTAAAGTTTAGCAAATACAATTTTGCTTGGTCAATATTTTGAAATAAATCATATGGTCTTATATAGTTTATATGACACTAGATATAAACATTTACCAATAGGAAAAGTGAGGGCTTTCTTCTATTTATTTTTAATTCTTCATAATTAATTTTTATGATTCTATATGTGTATTCAATCTCTGAAACCTTGACAAATAGTTTGAGACCTTTTAAAAAACATACTGCTGGAGGAATTGTAAAATCTGACTACTTAGCACTCTCCTGAATTATGAAACTAGACAATTACAATAGGGCTTCAAGGCATTATT
Organism: Nomascus leucogenys; assembly: GCF_006542625.1. Classification (NCBI taxonomy): domain Eukaryota; kingdom Metazoa; phylum Chordata; class Mammalia; order Primates; family Hylobatidae; genus Nomascus; species Nomascus leucogenys. Next base: position 68,539,271 of record NC_044393.1, read on the forward strand.
TGACTAAGTCTTGTTCAACTTCTCTTTCTTCAATGCAAATTGAGAAATACTTGATTTGGATATAAACATGTCCCTAAAGAAATTATTTACTTACCCTAATTATCATTAACCTTCAATTGCTATTATGTTATTCATAGCATGAGCTTAAATTAACATAAAATGTTAGTGAATATGGCATTTTATTCTAATTTTAGATTGTAATGCATAAGACTTTGGTATATGGCAGTTTTATAGAATACCCAAAAATTGGAAATGAAAGTGATTATTGGAGTTTACTTAAGAAAATGTTTGAGATAATCTGGAAACTAAAGAACACTCATGAAAACAAATGAACTAGGTAATAAATGCTGAATAACGGGAAACGAACAAAAATATTGTTCATTTTTTAAAACTAATATGACCCTGATATCAGAAATTAACAAATTAAACACATTTATTAAAAACATGTAAAAATGAGGGACAAAGAGTAAATTTACAGAAATGTATGACATAAAAATATAGACATAAAATTTCTTACCATAAAACAGTGATTCAAATTCAATCATATATTTCACTTATAATTAACAAAAATGATGTAGATTTATTCTGAGATAAAAAGGACGCTTTAATAATAGGTAATGTCTATGAAATAAACAAAATCAGTAGTTCAAATAAGAAGATAAATACATTTCAGGGAGAGACTCAGTAAAATTTAATGTCAGCTCTAATTTCAAAGAACCTTTAAAATGGAAATATAATGGTGATTCATAATAAATATATCTCAAGAGAATATTCAATAACGCTTTCTCCTTTAAATTATGAAGAGAAAGATTTTCAGTAACATTCTTATGATTTAGCATTATTGGAAATGCCCAGGATAATTTATAAACAGTAATAGAAGAGTCATAACTACTGAAACAAGAAATGTTACCATGTTTTACAAGCCATATAATTGCAAATTTTGGCTAAAAAGTTTTTACAACTTTAATTTTATTTATTTACTTATTTATTTATTGAGATGGAATCTCACTCTGTCACCCAGGCTGGAGTGCACTGGCACTATCTCGGCTCACTGCAAACCGCTGGGGATCAAGCGATTCTCCCGGCTCAGCCTCCTGAGTAGCTGGGATTACAGGCATATGCCACCATGCCAGGCAAATTTTTTGTATTTTTAGTAGAGACTGGGTTTCGCCATGTTGGCCAGGCTGGTCTCGAACTCCTGTCCTCAAATGATCTGCCCACCTTGGCCTCCCAAAGTGCTGGGATTACAGGCATGAGCCACTGCACCCGGCTTTACTTTATTTTTAATTGACGAAGAATAATTGTATACATCTATGGGGTACAATGTGGTGTTTCAATACTTCTGTATGTTGTGAAATGATAAAATCAGGCTAAGTAGCATATCTATCATCTCAGATATTTTATCATTTATTTTTGATGAGAACATTTAGAATCCTATTCTTTAGCTGTTTTGAAATATACAACATATTATTACTAACTGTAATCAAATTGCTTTACAATAGATCATCAGAACTTATTATTCTTATCTAACTGAATCTTTATAGTCTTTGACTTATATCCCTTCTTTCTCCATCCGCCCTTCGCATCAGCCTCTGGTTACCACCATTTTACTCTCAGCTTCATGAGTTTCACTTTTTTAGATTCCACATATGAATGAGATCACATGGTATTAATATCTCTGTGTCTGGTATATTTCACTTAGCATGTTTTTTGTTACAACCATTTTGGAAAACAATAAGTAGGTTCATCACAAACCTAAAAACTGAATTACCATATGGTCCAGCAATCCTGCTTCTGGGTATATCCAAAGGAATTAAATCAGCGTGTTGAAGAGTTATTTGTATTCCCATGTTCATTGCAGCCTGTCTACAATAGCCAAGACATGAAAACTATTGAAGTGCCCATCAATGTATTTAGGAATTTAAGAAAATGGTAACCTTTTAAAACCTATTTTTTCTAATAAGAACCAAGATAAATATATTCAAATAAACTCAAATAGCGTACAAGATAACTATACTAATTTGAGTTTGTCTGCACATATTACAATAGTGTCATCATTCACAGTCTTTACATCTCACTGCTTCTAATAACAATTCCTCATCCTATGGCTATAGGAATAGAGTGGTGATCCTAACTGGGCCAAAAAAAAAAATTCCCCTTTGCTTGCTGAAATATATTTTATAGTCAAAAAATAAATATCACCTGATCCAAGGTAAACAAATAGGACTTTCTGCAAGATTTTGAATATAGTAACATAAATAACGGTTGTATGATGTCAACCTGAACCACCTATGTTCACATGCTCATTATTGGGAGAATGTCCTTCTGCAGTAGAAAAAGCAAGATAGACAGGAAAGTAGAGGGAAATAATGGAGCAGGAGTAGGACTGAAAAAGAGAAAGAGGAGAGACCGAGCAATCTAGCCAGCGGAGTTCAAAATCCCAATTATACAAAACATGGACTTTGGATATGCTCTGGTTCCTACTGTTTATTTTATCCTGTAACTTAAGATTTTCCATTAAATTCTCCTCTTTGTTTATTTGTCTATTTATTTATTTATTTTGTGTTAATAATAACTGAATTGCTTTTACTCCAATTGTCACTGTCAAGTCCCGGAACATTCTACACACACCGAAATGAGACAGAAAAATAAAGAGAAAGGGAGAGAGAAAGAGATCATAAACAATTTTTTTATCGTGTACCTGTATTTTATTGTTAAAAATGCAAACAAGTTATAAAATATAATGTAGAAAAATGTGTATGAATAAAATAGCCATGAGGATGATTCTAAACAATTAAGGTAGAGTTTACGTCTAAAGTAGGAAGCAGGAAAATGGATTTGGAAGTTAACACGAACTTTCCATTTTATATCTTCTTAAGATACATGGTGAAAACATAGATGTTCAATGTTATTCTCCAAAGCTATGGAGCTAAACAGTTTTTTTGAAAAACCAGAAAAATATACCAAATATTAAAACAATATTTTAATATACCTAAGAATACATTTGCTAAGAGAAACATCTAAGAAAAATAACACTGTGAATAACTGAGCTACGGATTCTGTGATTTGAGTAAACTGTGTGATGGTTCTCAACTTTCAGATATTCTGGACCAGAATGATAAAACTTTTAAAGTTTTTCTGCCCATCTATGTGCACAATGAGGGGATTTGAGCTGCTTTTGAATAAAAGCCAAAGGGTGCCGGAGGGGAGTAAACCACAAAGCACACCACAAGATCATTGGTGCCTCCAATTTTCCTCTCACAAATTTCCTTTTACAATTTTCTTTTCGCACCTCTCAGATAGCTCTCCATAAATTCTGCCTAGGGACTTTAGTTGAAGTTATTGACAGAGATAGAACTGGATATTTTTCCCATTGTAGTGGTTTAAATATGCCATTCTCTAATGACTGATAATGATGAACATAAACTTTGTTTCCTCATCTGTTCATTCACAGTTGAGACCAGACAAGGCAACCATGCTTTGCTTTCTTGTATCAAGTCACATGCACTTGCTATAGACTAGATTTTTTAAAACCATAGTAAAGAAAATCCATTCATTCACCCCCTTTTAGTGACAGTGTCAAAGTCTTATTATGCAGATGTGTAACTCAATAGTCCAATATTCATCTGCTTAAATAGACAACATTCTTCAAACTTCTAATAAAAGAATGAATGCAAGTATAAAATAGGATTTTGAAAACTTCTACCTAACAGGGAGAGCACCTCTAATCATTATGTATCTGTTAAATATCATCATTACATTGGTTAGCATTGATTTATTCATTGATTTTACATATACATGCTAAATATTAGAAGGGGAAAATAAATAAATTACCTCATATTTTCTGCTCTGAGCCATTTGGAGACATGATGTGAATGAGATTCAAGCAATATGTATGTTAATGTTATCAGAATATAATTATTCAAGTTATTCTTAGTTAATTTTAACTAATTTAGCTTAAAGTGATGATATTTTAAATGATTTTAAAATAAGATACTGTTAAACTTCTAGGACACAGTTATCTACCAATATAATTCATGATATAATAGGTGCACTAGGACTAAGAACATCCAAAGCAGCATTTGGATATTGTTAACAGCTTAATTTAGTCAAGTAACTAGTTTTTCTGATGCATAGTGGAAACTATATTTTAGCTAAATTTGTGCTTTTCAACTAGTACTTTGTGCATCGTATAGATATATTAAAAATAACATCTCAGAGATCATAACAGGATCTCAGCTAAACCCAATATTAACTTTAATTTACACAATAAAGATGTATCTAATCCACTAGAAATTTTATCTTTGCGTGACAATTATTATTATTATTTTTCCCCCTTGGTTCCTGTTCTCATCTACAGTGCTTTTCCAGGAGCCTTGAGAATTGTGGGCTAATTTGTGGCATGGCACACTCATTTTCAATAGTATCTTCATGTCAAGAATGGAAGGAAACACAGCTACACAATGTAAAAACCGTACTTTCTCATATCCCACTTCCTGAGCCTTTTACAGTGTTGTATTTGCCTTTCTGCCTCTCAGAAAGCAGAACATTTTCATTTTCAACTCAGCTGCTCATTTTTCAATTTCCACATCCAACTCAGCCAACCAACTTGTGACCCTGTCTGCTGCTGACAGCTGGGTTACACTGTCGAGAATTTATTTCAGGGAGTTTGAAACTTTCCCCTTACCTGATTTGCTGATTTTAGTTAAACATGAAAAGATGTCTTATGAAATCTGATGCCAAATTCTCAGATGCCAATATTTAAGAATTCACTTGGAACTCCATTGTTATTGATATCATTGATTTATCACTATGCAGACTTTTTGTGTGTAGAAATTGAAAGAAATATGAAAGCATTTTATGTATTATGTAGCCTTTTCCTTTAGGCATAGAAGGATGGGGAACTCCCATGAAAACAGAACTAAAGTTTATACCTTGCACTTTCAAAAGAAGTCAAATGTAATTCAAAATAATTTACATATTATATAGTTATTAATAATCATTAAAGGTAAAACATGTTTATGTAATACATTTTAGAAGATACAGGAGAATTTAATGTTCATAATTAGCCATTTTTACTCATGTTTTTAATTTACACATTTTTCAACTCCTACTAGTCAGCAATTCAAATCTGACAACTTGCATAACATAAAAAATAAAATCCCACATTTCCAGTATAATTATTTCAGATAAAATAAGCAGAGATGAGGAGAAAGTGCCACCACCATAGTGACACGAAAATTTATCAAATAAAGCCATTTTCCAAATTCCCTACTATTTCCTAAAGAGCAAAAACAGAACATGGTTCTTTGTGTACTATAGTCACTTATACTGACTGTGTCTTATTTTATATTCTATTTTTTTTTTTTTTGAGACGGAGTCTCACCTTGTTGCCCAGGCGGGAGTGCAGTGGTACGATCTCGGCTCACTGCAACTTCCACCTCCCAGGGTCGTGATTCTCCTGCCTCAGCCTCCCAAGTAGCTGTGATTATAGGCATCTGCCACCACACCAGGCTGATTTTTTGTATATTTGGTAGAGACGGGGTTTCACCATGTTGGACAGGCTGGTCTTCAACTCCTGACCTCAGGTGATCAACCCGCCTCCATCTATAATTATGGTTTCTGACCATATTCTGTTCCAAAAGTCTCCTCTGCACAAAATTTAATTATTCAATGTATGTTTTTTGAATATTCATTGTGTCAGTTACTGATATTAAAAGACAAACACAACCTAATTCCATTCTTCAAGGAGCTTATGTAACAGAAGTGCATGAAGAAAAATACAATAGCACATTTATATTATTAATGTCATTATATAAATGTAAACGAAAGGTGATTTCAAAATAAATGGTTGTTTATAGAATAGAAATATTAGGAATTCTTAGCAGAATTGGTATGGAAATGAATCTAGACAGAAGAGCAAGGTTCAGATCATGGGGGACTTGTATATCATACTAAGGAGTTCAAAATATTGCCTGTGATGAAGTGAACGCCTGATATACTTTTTATAATAAGTAAATAGTATCAAAATAATTTTTAAATTGTTAAAAAGAGTCTACCTAATGACAGAGTTAAGGATAGATATGTGGCTTAAACTTCTGCACTACAAGCAGATACGGTGTTTAGAAGACTAGAATATCATTGCTAGAATCCAGAACATAATTGGTGAAGGTGACTTGTGTTTCTTTGGCTTGAACACTGAACTAATGGTGATTTTCAATGAGGTAATGGATTTTGAAGATGAGTTAGTATGCAATAAAGTGTAATTAATTTGGATACATGTGAGATACCTGCAAATAACCATTAATGAATTTTGAGATACGGACATTAAATGTAGAGCAGAAGACAGGAATGGAGTTAAGACTTAGATGTCATAATTATAATGTAGCTTTTGAACTGACTGAAGTGAGTATATGTGTGTATGCATGTGTATGTTTGTGTGTGTGTGTGCGTGTAAAATGAGAAGAGAAGAATCTAGGAAAGACACCAAGATTTAAGCTGAAAGTAAGAGATAAAGGCCTTTGCAAAAAAGTAAAGAAATAATGTTCAAGAAAACAAACTTAGATAGAACAAAGGCAAGGAGAATTTCAGAGAGAATCCTAAAGATATTTTAAAGAAAACTGTAGTCACTAACTGGAAACGTTGCAAAGGATATAATTAATGTGACCACTGAACATGTTAATTATTTTTAATAGGAGGCTGTTAATAACTTTTGTGTCTATGATTACAATGTTCTGAGGGCAGAAGCCAAATTCTAGTGCAATTGAAGGACTAATTTTGGGTAAGCAATTAAAAATACAAATGTAGACTACCCTATAAATTCATTTTTTTTGAAGGGAAGAAGCTAAGGATGATAGCTAAATGAAAATACGGTGTAAGGAAAGGGTATTTTATGTTTTAACAAATCTGAATATGTTTGAAAGATGCAGCAGAGTCATTTGAAAGAAGAAGTTCAGCATTAGTGGAAAAACATTTTTATGAAAAAATTTTGAATTTTTTATGGGAGTATAGATCATACGGGAAATAGCATAGTGGTAAGTATTACTCTTTTTGTTTTAAACCTAAAGAAAAAATGCACTTCTCTGAGATTGTAGGAGAGAGGTAAGATGGAGTTGACCAGGATCATGTAAGACATTTTGTGTGGGAATATGAAGACTCAGCAGTGTATATAAACAACTATGTTCATATATGTGTGGCTTTCTCCTATATGTCTTAGGAGCCGTAAGTGTTGAAGCAGACACAGCACACAGCAATGCTGTTATAGACAGGAGTGGAGAAAAAGATTGTGGAATGAGATTATTGCTGATGCCTTTAAAAGAGTAGTTGAAAATATGTTTTATGTGACTTAGTTTGGATAGATAAGAAAAATGTAGAGAAATAGTGGTTATATACCAGGATTAGAAAAAATCTTAGAAACAGGGGTATTATTAAAACAAAAATGAAACAATACTTTTTATCATTTAGAGGAAGAAGAATGCATGGTTCAGGGTGCACATAATAGGTTGTTGGGAGTTTGCAATTGTGTATTTTTGAACACTTCAAATAAAGCCAAGGGTCAAAATGAAGTATTGAAATTGAGTAGCAGAATTAGAAGAGAAATGAAAAACATTGGAAGGTAAAATTTCCAAGGACTCCTATTTTTTGTATTTTACTTTATAGTTAGCATGTTTTTTGAAGTTGTTTTGGATTACGATGGTGGTAGAAGTGTAAATACTATGAGGCATATTCAAAAGTTTTCAAAAACAGGTTGATAGCCTATGGGCAACTTCAGATGGTAATAGCCAAACATCAAAAACAAAAATTAAAATACACAACAAAGGTATTAATTATAAGATCAAAGATGTCTTTAGAATTAAATTGGTTTGGCTGTAAACTTCACCTTCACCACTTGCTGACTATGAAACCCTAAAGAAATAATCCTCTCTGAATCAAAAATGTATCTTAACCATCAAGAAAATTTCTACACAAACAAAATTATGTCTTTATCCTAAGGGTCATAAATAAAGTGTAGCAAAGACAAAGAAACTCTCAACTCAAACAATTTTGGATTATAATATCTATTTTAATATAATAGTATGAATATATATAAAATCCAGGAAAATAATGTCCTTCCTTGTGGAGGTACATTCAATGGCATTCACATTTCTGGAATTACTTATAAAAAATTATACATAACTAAAACATTTTGTACATTTTCACTCTTTTTAAGACATTTATCATCCATATAGAAGGAAGAAAATAAAGAGAATAGCAGAATTCAAGAAAAAATTACAGTAATTGGACATTAGAGACAATATTAAAAAGCAGAAGTTTGTTGATTAAGCTGGTTCATTACATGCAAACAATAATTACAGTTCAATATATTTTAAGAGTTGAAAAATTAATTGGGGATACAATATAATACAGAACAAATATATGATAAAATTCAACATCTAATAATAGCAATAACAATTTGATAAATAATAATAGAAATAAACTTTCCTAAACTGATAAAGATTATCTGCAAAAATTTTTGCAAGCATCGCAGTTCATTGGAAACATTGCAATATTTACTCTTGAGATGGTGATCAATATAAATAGCAATGATCACCATTTCTATTCATCAATGTACTGGATATGCTAGTAAGGATGATAATAAATGATAAATAGTAATGATTAGATAGAAAAAGGTACAACTGTTATTATAGACCACATAGTCATGAATCTAAAGTATCAAAAATAATCCATGTAAAGAACTATTATAGCTAATATGTTAACCTAAAAAGTTTACTGGATATAAGGAAATATAAAAGTAAATTTCTACATATGCACAACAGATTAATAGAATTTGCCTATACACACACTTCAGACATGCTATGTCAAGAGCATCATCTACCTTTGCAGTATTGAGTGTAGTTTCACATTACTTAAATGCCTAATAAATCCTTAGAATTAGGTTCTTCCTAAAAACCTTTGTTTTATTTCCTTTTTGCCTTTCTTGTTTGACTATAAAGGACTTCACCCAAACAGCATTTTCTTAGTGTGACCTTTTGTGATGATGTGTTCAATTAACTGTATATACAAAGAACAGAGAGAATTTCAGCTGATCATAAATCTTACTGAGGACATTTAAGAAATAGGCAATTTGCCTTATACTACAAATAATTTTCTCTGTCCTGTACCTTAACATCCCCTGAGAGGCAAACCAGCATAATTAATAGGGGTCAATGAATAACACTCACAGCTGGCATTTTTTTATACAGTAGCAAAAGAGTAAAGAAATTAATCATAATATTCTCACTACTTGATCATTTTTGTTTTGATATTCAACTACAGTAGTGTTTTAAAAGTTAAATTCAGAATAAACTAAAATATGAAATTTCATAGTGTCTTTGGGAGTTGGAGTCTTTTCTGCGCTTAAATTCTGTTTCTGCTTCAGTGTGTGATCTCACTTGTGTGGACTTCATTTTTCTCATCTGTAAAATGGTGGGGTGTGGTGATAACCAGGACACAGGGTAGCTGGCTTAAGTTTTCATGTGTGTAAAAAGTGACTTGTGTAGTCACTAATACATAGTGTGGGATCAGTGCTGAAAAGACAGTCTTTGTAGTAATACTAGGAGAAGTAGAAGTGTTAGTAGTTATTGTGTAGCACATTCATTTCCACTGGATGACACCAACGCTTAAGGTCACTCTCCCTGACTCAGAAGCTGATTTAATAAATTAAGGAGAAATAAAATCAGTATGCATGGAATCATGTTAATAAAATATTTATGTGTTCCTTTTTAATTTTTTTTTATTTCTTAGTTTTTTAGACATTATAAAGCAGAGACCAAATGATAATGAAACCATAAAATAAGGAGCAGCTCACTTCACTATGGCTAAATGGGCTTTAAATATCATTGGGTTTTCTATACGTTATTATAGGAAATGGTAGAAGCTATTACTCTGTAGTTTCACTTAATACTTTTCTCTCAAAATCTATAGTGCTGTTTATTCATTTAAGATAAACAATTTTAAAAGCTGTGATCTCCAATGTCCATTCTATTTCTAAAATTATGTCTGATGTCTGTATGGGGGCAGACAATATTTAAGTAACCTCTAACGACTATTTAGAAACTAAGTAAAAATTTTACAGAACAATATAGAAAGAATGATGGAAAGAAATCTAGAATCAAGAATTAAAATGTGTACTTCTGATAAAGAATTTTGCTGGAGTAAGAGAAGACAATGTTTGTAGTGTGGACTTTTGAAAACCTGTTTCCTTTAAGTAACATAAACGTTAAGTAGCAAATTAAGTTTCCAAATGCAGGAATTGTAACATAAGATTGCCCAGTCAATTTGATTCAAGGCTTTAGAGCTATCAATCCTTTTAATAAGTCTCTCTATTTAACATTTCACATAGGAAATAAAATATTTTACCTATTCTTTTAGAGTTATGTAGTTTGTGCTCGGAAAGGCTATTACTTACTCAGTTTCAGATATTCTTCAATTTGTTGGCACATATACAAGCATAGACAATTCAACTACTTCACTTCATGTTATTAAATAAAGTAAATATATTTCCTCTGGTAGTAGGAATATACATTTTTAATGAAATGACTTTTTTTCTGTAGAAATTTTACTTGATCCCTTCACCATAAATTTTCTTTTTCTGAATGAGAACAGACAAATAGAGAAAAAAAAATGGAGCTTAACAAATTACTTGAGTCTAGGACTTGATGTAAGAAACTCATAAAAGAGGTTTTGATAATTTCCTTTTCAGAAATAATTTCTATATATTCATTCTGTATTCTTAGTAAACAGGCTGATGTCTTCCTCATTTGTGTTACATGTAACATCTTTGAAAAACATTTCATGTCTTCTCTATACATCTGGTATGCTATAGTAAGTTGTGGGAGGAAAAATAAAGAAAGCTCATTATTTTCATTTCTTTTGACTTTTAGATTTTAGTTTTGCATCAAAGTACATCATTCATACTGATGTGTCTAGAGAAGCAAAACATGACAATTACGTTGCACTATCCACTTAGAGGTACAAGTAGTTTTGTTTGGTTTTGAGCAGTTACTAAAGCTGCTGCCTTTCTTATAAGCAAGAAATACTAAGGAGATAAGCATCTTTTGTTCAATATTATGGTAAACGACTTTAGTTTGATATTATACAAATAAAATAAATGCTTTTTCAATGCCTACAGAACTTTTCTAGAAGTTAAATATACTGCACAAAGCATTATATATTACAAATCAACAATGCGTATCTGTAAAATAAACATGATATCTGAGTCCTTATTCTTATCTATTCTTATCTAATCAATCTTTGGAATGGGTTAAATTTTCTCAATTAAGAAAACTGCACTGCTTACTGTAGTAAACTGCAAATATGGCCACAAATTCCTCCCATCTCTACATGCATGACCGCTTGCTACGTAGCAGGATCTTCTTTCCTCTACAGTCTCAAACTTCGATTGTATTGGTCAGATAACTTGCTTCGAACAATAAAAATATTAAACACGTTACAGAAAGAGGCTTGAACAGAGGTTGTTCATTGGGGCTTGACTTCTTTTTCTGTGCTTAGAATCCTGAGACTACCTTGTGGTTAACCTGAGCCAGGTCACTGGAAGATTAGAAGTCAGATAGAGGAGAACCATTGCACTATTTCTAATGGCCAAGTGACCACCAAATAGTGAGACCATCCAGACCATCAGTGAACCACCTGTCCATCTTCCAGGTAACAGCAGACACAAGAGAAGGTCCCACATAGCTACTCTAACCCAATCCAGAAGCCGAGTAAAAGGTTTATAGGACACATAAAATGATTATTTTGTTTAAAATCATTCCATTGCACAGCAAACACTAAGTGATAAACTCACAAATGTAAGCTGGGTGAAAAAAGATGATCTTATGAATAAGACTGAAACAAAATACTCTAAAAATATGAAACAATTTATAAGATGGTACCTTTGCCTAAGGCTTAAAACAACTAATAAAAAAATGGCATTAGGAAACAATATTCACCTAGTAATACAGAAAATGTTCAAATAGTAGTGGTATACCCAACTGCAGCATTACATTATGTTTTGTGAAGGACATGATATCGATAGTATTTTACCTGTGATCAGATAGCTGAGATGACTCAATATCAATCAAACCAAACAACAAATTTCATGTTCTTGTGCCAAATAAGCTCATTATGTTGCATGACCAGAGAGTGTAACTTTAAACTAAGCTGGCCATCTGGCAAATTCATATTTTGGTCACAAGAGGAATCATAAAAAATAGTTCAGAATACTTGTCTTTACAAAATGTTCACATTTTAAATATATCTCAGGCTAATTATACTTTGTACAATGAATTATACATAATATACCTTCCCCTCTTTTTTCTCCTCTAGTTTATTTCATTGCTTTAAAAGTCATTTTATTCCCAAGCTTAAACCAATAATTATAATTTAAGAACCAAAAAATATTTACAACAGTTATAAAATTGCAATTGACTTGTTACACTAATTTTGTTTAAAATCTTGCTTCTCCCATAATGTTACCTAATTGTTTCTTTAATTATCTTAGGCTTAGGGTCTCAACACGTTTGCTGGGAGAAAACACTATTTTTGTATAAACTTCTGTAAACACTAAGGGGAAAAACTCCTATATTCAATTTAGAATATGTTAGAAAGATCAATTTTTTTCTTTTTATTTTAATTTAACTTCTTGTCCTAGCATAAAATAGGTTAGGTAGAAATAGAATGTTTGCTGACAACAACATGCAACTAATGATTTTTCCTATACCATGCTTTAATTAAATTCTACTTTATTCTTGAGGCAAGAAAGCCACGCAGGGATTCTTACTTTTTTTAAATTTATGTCCCATAGATAAGGCTCAATTTAATTCCATTCCCTGTGAAAATGGAGAAAACAATTGTCCTAATTGCAAACTCATGCAATTTGTAAACTAATTTGCCCACACTTATATTTTATGGGATTAAAATCATGGTCACTTTCAAATCCCCAGATATATATATTCCATGATTTTGTTTTTCCTTATGTGGGTGGTTAAATATTATGGCTTGTGAGAATAACAGAAAAGTTTAAATAGTTCAAAGCACTATTCTTCAGCAAAGTTGAAAATGAAATGAAAGTAGATTCTTTTTTTTTTACTTTCTGAGAAAGTGTTATTTGAAAGTCTATTTTTGAGGTATTATTTACATTTAATTTCAAAGTCCACTAGTAGGGAAGAAAAATTTCCTTTTTTCTTTTAATCTGCTAATACCTTTAATACACTTTCTTCTCCAAGCATTCTACCCCTTTTAACACTGTTAATGTCAAAGGGCAGAGAAGGAAAAAGGAAGTCAGTTGGTAACATTAAAGTCTTAATAATAGGTAAAGTATACCTGATGTATAGTAACTGGTGATGTTAATATACAAGCATTGCCTTTCTTATTTTTATAGCCCGTTTTAGTGAGTTGTTCCAGCAACTCTGTCCACACCCCAAGCCCAACCTTCTAACTAGATAGACTTTCGTCTCTATACTACGTCTCTATACTATACCTTGATGCAAACATAACACCCTTTAGCTGAACTGTTACAATTCTCACTCAGCTCTTGACCAAGTTCTATAACTCTAGGTTCTTTTATCCTGAATTAATTCTCTAAGAAAAAGGCAGGCAGCAGTTTCTAAGCTCCACAAATTCCAAGGACATATGCCAGCTTATATTAATAATTCTCTTGAACTTCACTCAAGAAGTTTCAAGTCTATATAAGAGTTTCAGAAGCTCAGAAAGCATTGAGCCAAGGATAATACATGAATTTTCCCTCTTGAAAATTATCACTCTCAACCTCCCAAGGAATTATTTTCATGCCACCTCACTTGTTTGGTGGTAGAGGTGAGTGCAGGGAGGGGAAAAATAGAAGTGCTTAGCCTTTTCTATGCATGTAAATGAATAAGCATACCTCCAATTGACTCTTTAGCCTTCTTTAATATTAACTTATTAATTTATGATGATTATTATAATGATCATGGCTTAACCACTTTGTATACATTTTTGCAATTCTTGCATAAATGTGAATAGTAAGTCATTGTTAGATCACACGCAGAAAGTCCTATTTAATATAATGATGTCTAAGTAAAACGTCTAGCTCACAGTGTATGTTCAATAAATGTAAATGCAGTAATCATATTACTAACACCTGGAGCTAAAGAATAATACAGTATGAGATAAAAAATTAGAATTTAAATTAAGATACCCGACTTCTAGTTTTGGATCTATCATCAGTTAATATAAACCTTATATAGCCAATGTCTCAGTTTACAGATATAAATACACCCATATCCTAAATAAATTTTGTGGTAAACTTCGAGATCTCTTCAACTTAAGATGACACATAATTCTACCCAGTATGTAATCAATAAAATGTAATTGTTGAATTTAATAAGCTATAACTCCATGCTTAAAAATGTTTTAAAGCTTAAATTAGATTTCATCATCCCCACGTGGAAGATAATCATCATAGAAAATGCAGACTCAGGGCCAGGTGTGATGGCTCACGCCTGTAATCTCAGCACTTTGGGAGGCCGAAGTGGGAGGATTATGAGATCAGGAGTTCAAGACCAGCCTGGCCAATATGGTGAAACCCCGTCTCTACTAAAAATAGAAAAGTTAGCTTATCGTAGTGGCATACGCCTGTACTCACTGCTACTCGGGAGGCTGAGGCAGAAGAATCGCTTGAACCCAGGAGGCGGAGGTTGCAGTGAGCCGAGATTGTGCCACTGCACTCCAGCCTGGGCAATAAAGGGAGATTCTGTCTCAAAAAAAAAAAAAAAAAAAAAAAAAAAAAAGAAAAGAAAAGAAAATGCAGATTCAAATTTTATTAAGATGACAATATACTCTCAAGGGAATTTTATGTACATATATTTATCTCCTTTAGTTGTAGATTTTTTGGCATTTTAAACTCATTTAGGCACACACAAAATAATAATTAACTTTGACTAGATACCAACCCTAGCCAGTTTTATTCTCCACATTAATTCTGCTATTAGAGATACCACCATTATAGGGAAGAAGAGTCATGTTAGAAGCAGAGAAATAATAATAATAATAATAGTAATGATAGAGATAAGCCATATTGATCCATTTTTGTGTTATTAAAGGAGTTTCATGCACCCACTTCCAACATTTCTTACATATTAAACCTTGAGAATAGTTAGGGTTCTATATCCTTTGAAGTCAAATGTAAAGGGGAAAGAGGAAATCTGTAACTTAAACCCCTTGCATTTCTGAAAAGGAGCACAATTAATGTTCAAATAAGATGGCTGACCAAATGGAATCAATCATTGAATCAATTAAGCACTCAGGCCTAAACTATACATAGCTGCATGTTCACTCTCAAAAAGCTGTCAGATTTCATGTTTATAGATCTTGGCTTTCCATGCAAGCTAAACCGAAACTCCACATCTCCTTCAAGTGACTCAACAAGTCTCAAAAGGCTCATACAATGTCACCTCTGAAAGAATTATTGTCTTCTTACTGTGCATATAAATTTAGAACATTACCAGGAAGTATGATCAAATTCCCTTTAATGTAAAATGAAATACTTTCCAAAAGTAGGACAACATTTCAAATAAAGCCCCAAGAAAGAATGCATCTGTGTCCACCTCTTGAAGATATGTATAGCGCTACATACCATAAAAAAACCTCTGAACGATTTAAATGATCTGTTCAAAGACAAGTGTACCAACTAAAATCTACAAGAGAGGAATAAAAAACAGACATTCTATTCTGTTTAACAAAAATTCTCTCAAAACAAAAGTCAAAATACTGTGAGATACACTTCTTAAAACTCAATATAAAATCACAGACAAGCCATTTTTTATTTTTATCCCAAATGTCATAATGTCATCATAAGAACTGAGCTTGAGACACAGCTTGAACATTTTTTTAAAAAAAAGTCTCAATTTTCAACAGTCCTAGGAGAAAAGGAGGCCCCTATGGGTGACCTCATTATTCAGTTGTAAATTTAGCAAAGAAGGAATTGACAAGGTAAGGACTATGGGCACAAGAAGCAGCCACGGAAGGCAAACCCTTTTGGAGAGAACTTACCCTGTCACTGCAGTGAAGAGCTCTAAATTGGTGTCTCCCTCCAGAAAATCAGAGTATTCCAGGGGTATAAATATGTGTGTATATATATATATATATATATATATATATATATGACCTCAATATTCCTCTTGCTTTACTTAGAATGCCTGATTTTTAAAATGTATATATATATATATATATATATAAAATGACCCCAATATTCCTCTTGCTTTACTTAGAATGCCTGATTTTTAAAATGGTATCCAAGTTAAACTTACTGATTTCAATGAAAGGAGGATAATTTGTTTAAGTAACCAAAAGACACCTTATAAGACAAAATCGGCATCCAATTTATGTCATTGCTATACCATTCCTTTATCATTTGCATTGATGAATTTTTGAAGAGCAGCATGCAATATATAAGCATGTAATTATATATCTAAATGATAAGATAAAATTAATATAAGACCTTGGTCTTTGTATACAAATCCAAATTGATATATTGTTTTTATATTTAAGCATGTCATTTTTTTGCCTTTTGTCTCCAAAAATGTCTTAGAAGAGCATGATGCATACCATATCTATTTTACCAAGAAAAATCTAACACTCTGAGACTTTATATAATTTTATTTAAAAATTGATAGGAAAGGCTTCAACTACAATCTTCTTGTAGATTGTACTCACTTTAATAGACATTATGATCTTCTCATATGGATATATTTATTATAAAATCAAAGTTAAATATTTATAGTTACAGATCTGACACAACAGTATAGAATGCATAAAAATTTAGAATTTCTCCTTTCAGAGCTTGCATTAAAATTGAAGTTGATAACCAATTATACCTAATAATTTTAGGGACATAATTGATATATATTTGAACTTCATAATATTCAATATATTATATATATTTAATGGAAAATGCTATAGATTTATGGAAATTAGATGTTAAGTTATCACATTTTGTTTTTTTACTGTATTTATAGAGACAAATTAGTCACTTGTCAGTGTATCTTCTGTCTGTACACAGCACCATACTGGAAACATATTTTATGTCTAATAATATCTATGGATGAAGTAAATACAAATACATAAATAACAAGGTTTTCCAATAAACATACATTCTAAAGTTTTGTTTGCTTTTCCCTCACACTGTCAGTTGAATAAAGGGAGAAGAGATAAAAAAAAAATCAAGAGATTCTAACCATCTAAATGAGCGGTGGCCAATATCTGCAACATTGTTTACATAAAGGTATACATAAAATGGTTAAATAAAAAAAGTATCGTCTGGTAGCCAATAGGAATCTTCCATAATGTGAAAAATATAAAACATACAAATTTGAGATTCTGTTAAGTGAGAATCACTTTTTTGGTCACAGGTAACCTTTAAGCTGATTTTTTCCCAATTAAGAAAATCACTGGACTACCTCAACACAAGTCAGACAGACAATATTGAGAAGTAGAATAGAGAAAAAAATTAGAGAGCAGGTTGTATGGTAGCATCAGTTCTTGTTAAGTAGATGCAGCTCTTGACATTTTGCAAAAGATTTTGAAAGTGAAGTTCTTTAAATTTAGCATTTCCTAGATCTGTAAAATTTGGAAGAGCAACATGTATATCTACAAGGAATTAAAATTACAGAACATTCTTCAGACATGGAAGCAGAATTCCTTGAAAATGGTACTATAAGTCCAAATGCAGAGAGTTGATTATCATAACACAGATTTCTCACAATATTCTCAAATAGAATCAATGACTACCAAAAAACATAAATTTATTTGGTAAGATTCATTCATTCCAAACTGAGAAGAAATTGTAAATTAGTACCATATAATGGCAGACACTGAGATCATAATGACTAAAACGGCTTAGGTGACTTTTACAATGACTGAAGAAGAGCTTAGCAAATCCTGTTTCAAAAGAAAAATGAAAAAAACTGGACAGAATTATTCAAACATCTATTCAAAGACTGGAAATTGAAGAAATATATATGGTAAATATATATATATAGGGTAAATACAAAATATATATATATATATATATGGTAAATACAAAAGCACATGCTCAAAAAAGTGTATTGTATCACAGTAAGAAAAATGGCAGTCCATAGTGTTTTGTTCTGGAACGACTTCTGCAATTCCTCTCCCTAGTACAGAAGTTCTACTAGGTTGGGACAGGCAGAGCAGACTAGTAGAGCAAGAAGAAGACTTTATTGGAAGCAAAGCAAGAAAAATTATTATATACCCAGAGTTGTCAAAGATTATAGCAGTACCAACGTCAATCAGGAAAGACCAACATTATAACTAGCCATTACACCAGTTCGGTCAAAAAGTACAATTGCAGAAAAATCAAATATTTAGAATGTAAATGGAAGGAAAGAGACAAAGATTGTCTTAACATTCTACTTCTCCCAGCTTTCTATAAAACCTGTTGACAGACAAAGCTAATAACCTTAAGAGAGACCAGAAGGGATCTTGGTAAGCTACTCTTCCATGGATAAACATGTAGCCTTTTGAACAAAGAAAGTAATATGTGTGAAACACTTCTAAAGTCTGAGTTTTTAAAAATTCTCCAACCGAGTCATAATTCAATTGGCCGATGGTGAAAGCCATTGTTGACTAAGCAGTGTTTAAGCTCCAAGTGTTAAAGCACAACTTACAACTAATCATAGGCTAAAAAATAAGCTATGCCAATCCAGAAGCAACCCTAAGAAGGCTGGCTAAAATCTAACAACATGACTAAAAAGATAAATAAGGAATAGAGGCAAATTGTGAGGTTCACAGATGTCACAAAATTAGGCACAGCAAGTCACTAAACACACAAACACAAAAATAACAACACCACCACCATGAAATGGAAAATTAGATTACAGGTGTTTTAGAATATATTACCTAAGATATCCAGTTGTTATTTATTTATTTTTATTTTATTATTATTGTACTTTAAGTTTTAGGGTACACGTGCACAATGTGAAGGTTTGTTACATATGTATACATGTGCCATGTTGGTGTGCTCTACTCATTAACTCTTCATTTAGCATTAGGTATATCTCCTAATGCTATCCCTCCCCCTTCCACCCACCCCACAACAGGCCCCAGTGTGTGATGTTCCCCTTCCTGTGTCCATGTGTTTTCATTGTTCAATTCCCAACTATGAGTGGGAACATCCCACATGCGGTGTTTGTTTTCTGTCTTTGCGATAGTTTGCTCAGAATGATGATTTCCAGCTTCATCCATGTCCCTACAAAGGACATGAATTCATCCTTTTTTATGGCTGCATAGCATTCCATGGTGTATATGTGCCACATTTTCCTAATCCAGTCTATCATTGTTGGACATTTGGGTTTGTTCCAAGTCTTTGCTATTGTGAATAGTGCCGCAATAAACATATGTGTGCATGTGTCTTTATAGCAGCAATGACAATGGAAAAAATGTGCAAAAAATTTATAACCCATGCACAGGGGAAAAAACAAAGCCAAAATAAGTCCAATACGTTGGACTTAGCAAGATGTTATAACTGTCTTCAAAACCCCAGGGAAACTATTATTAAATAATCAATGGTATGTCTAACAATGACTCATCAAGTAGAAAATATGAATACAGAGAGTAGAATAAAAAAAAAAGAAACAGAACCAAATGGAAACATTGGATTTAAAAATACAATAACTTAAATGTAAATGTACTAGACAGACTCAATAGAAAATATGGGCTTTAAGAATAATGAATCAACAAACTTGAAGATCAATAAGGAAAATAAAAGATAGAAGTCTCTAAATTTAATAAAAAAATTATTTAT
The DNA here is from genome assembly GCF_006542625.1 of Nomascus leucogenys. Classification (NCBI taxonomy): domain Eukaryota; kingdom Metazoa; phylum Chordata; class Mammalia; order Primates; family Hylobatidae; genus Nomascus; species Nomascus leucogenys. The sequence goes on from NC_044393.1 coordinate 68,559,111, forward strand.
CTGTACTTTTAGCAAGCTCAATAAACTCCAAGTGAGATAAACATAAGATATCCCCAACTGGCTGGGCGTGGTGGCTCACGCCTGTAATCCTGGCAGTTTGGGAGGCCTAGGCAGGCAGACAATGAGGTCAAGAGATTGAGACCATCCTGGCCAACATGGTGAAACCCCGTCTCTACTAAAAATACAAAAATTCACTGGGCGCAGTGGTGCATGCCTGTAGTCCCAGCTACTTGAGAGGCTGAGGCAGGAGAATCGCTTGAACTTGGGAGACAGAGGATGCAGTGAGCCGAGATCGTGCTACTGCACTCCAGCCTAGTGATAGAGTGAGACTCCATCTCAAAGAAAAAAAAAAGGTACCACCAACTAAACATAAACACATCACAGTGTGTCCGGAATTGGTGGGTTCTTGGTCTCACTGACTTTAAGAATGAAGCCGCAGACCCTCGTGGTGAGTGTTACAGTTCTTAAGTCGGGGTGTCCGGAGTTTGTTCCTTCTGATATTCGGATGTGTTCAGAGTTTCTTCCTTCTGGTGGGTTCGTGGTCTTGCTGTCTTCAGGAGTGAAGCTGCAGACCTTTGTGGTGAGTGTTACAGCTCATAAACGCAGTGCGGACCCAAAGAGTGAGCAGCAGCAAGATTTATTGCAAAAAGCGAAAGAACATAGTTTCCACAGCATGGAAGGGGACCCCAGTGGGTTGCCACTGCTGGCTCGGGCAGCCTGCTTTTATTCCCTTATCTGGCCCCACCCACGTCCTGCTGATTGGTCCATTTTACAGAGAGCTGATTGGTCTATTTTACAGATAGCTGATCGGTCTGTTTTGACAGGGTGCTGATTGGTGCATTTACAATCCCTGAGCTAGACACAAAAGTTCTCTAAGTCCGCACTAGATTAGCTAGATACAGAGTGCTGATTGGTGTATTTACAAACCCTGAGCTAGACACAGAGTGCTGATTGGTGCATTTACAAACCTTGAGCTAGATACAGAGTGTTGATTGGTGTATGCACAATCCCTTAGCTAGACATAAATGTTCTCCAAGTCCCCACCAGATCTGCTAGACACAGAGTGCTGATTGGTGCATTTACAAACCTTGAGTTAGACACAGGGTACAGATTGGTGCATTTACAAGCCTTGCGCTAGACAGAGTGCTGACTGGTGTATTTACAATCCCTTAGCTAGACATAAAGATTCTCCGTGTCCCCACCAGATCAGCTAGACACAGAGCACTGATTGGTGCATTTACAAACCTTGAGCTAGACACAGAGTGCTGATTGGTGTATTCACAATCCCTTAGCTAGACATAAAGATTCTCCAAGTCCCCACCATGTTAGCTAGATACAGAGTGCCCACTGGTGTATCCACAAACCCTGAGTTAGACACAAGGTGCTGATTGGTGTGTTTACAAACCATGAGCTAGATACAGAGTGCTGATTGGTGTATTTACAACCCCTTAGCTAGACATAAAGGTTCATCCAAGTCCCCACTAGACTCAGGAGCCCAGCTGGCTTCACCCAGTGGATCCTCCACCTGGGCTGCAGGTAGAGCTGCCTGCCGGTCCCGCGCTTTGCACCTGCACTCCTCAGTCCTTGGGCAGTGGATGGGACCTGGCGCTGTGGAGGAGGGGGTGGTGCTAGTTGGGAGGATCCACAGCACAGGAGCCCACGGTGGGTTGGTGGGGTGGCAGGCTCAGGCATGGCAGGCTGCAGGTCCCGAGCCTTGCCCAGTGGGGAGGCAGCTAAGGCCTGGTGAGAAATTGAGCTCAGCACTGGTGGGCTGGCACTGCTGGGGAACCCGGTGCACCCTCTGCAGCTGCTGGCCCGAGTGCTAAGCCCCTCACTGCCTGGGGCCACGGGCCCACCAGCTGCTCCGAGTACTGGGCCCGCTGAGCCCCCACCCACCCAGAACTTGCGCTGCCCACAAGCGCTGCGTGCAGCCCCAGTTCCTGCCCGCACCTCTCCCTCCACACCTCCCAGGAAGCTGAGGGAGCTGGCTCCAGCCTCGGCCAGCCCAGAAAGGTGCTCCCACAGTGCAGCGGTGGGGCTGAAGGGCTCCTCAAGCACAGCCAGAGTGGGCATGGAGGCTGAGGAGGCGCCGAGAGCAAGCGAGGCCTGCAAGGGCTGCCAGCACGCTGTCACCTCTCAATAGTTGTGTTATAAGTCAAATAACTAAAAAAAAAAAGAGACTGGGTGTGGTGGCTCATGCCTTTAATCCCAGCACTTTGGGAGGCTGAGGCGGGCAGATCACAAGGTCAGGAGATCTAGACCATCCTGGCTAACACGGTGAAACCCCGTCTCTACTAAAAAAAAATACAAAAAATTAGCTGGGCATGGTGGCAGGCACCTGTAGTCCCAGCTACACAGGAGGCTGAGGCAGGAGAATGGCGTGAACCTGAGAGGCGGAGCTTGCAGTGAGCTGAGATTGCACCTTTGCACTCCAGCCTGGGTGACAGAGTAAGACTCCATCTCAAAAAAAAAAAAAAAGAAAGAAAAAAGAAAAATGATGAAATCAGGAGAAAAGTAAAATCCTCACATGCAAGGGAAACATCATAAGATTATCTGCATCTTGGTGCGGTGGCTCACACCTGTAATCCCAGCACTTTGGGAGGCCAAGATGGGTGGATCACAAGGTCAGGAGTTTGAGACCAGTCTGGGCAACATAGTGAAACTCCCATCTCTTCTATAATACAAAATAAATAAATAAATAAATATTAGCCAGGTGTGTTGGTGTGTGCCTGTAATCCCAGCTACACAGGAGGCTGAGGCAGGAGAATCAAGTGAACCCAGGAGGTAGAGGTTGCAGTGAGCTGAGATCTCACCATTGTACTCCAGGCCAGGCAACAGCGAGAGACTCTGTCTCAAAAAAAATATTGATTATCTGCTAAGCAGAAACAGAAGTAGATGCCAAAAGACAGTGAAATAGAATATTTTACAGTGAAATAGAATATTTTAAATGCGTAAAGAAAATAATGTTAGCCAAAAATCTATATTGAGCATACTATCCTTCAAAAAGATGCACAAGGTGAAATAAAGACATCCCAGCTAGAAACTGAGAGCAGCCTGTTTCACAAGAAATATTGCAGAAAATCATTTGAAATGCAAAAAAGTGACTCTAGATGACAAGTCAAATCCACCCAAACAAATAAAGATCATTGATAAAGGTAATTAATTATATATATAAATATAAGGCAGTGGAATTATTGTTCTCTCTTTTTTGTTATAATTAACTTTTAAAAAACCTATAAACAATAATTATAAAACATTTATTTACATTCCAAAGGATTAGAAGAATTCAGAATCATACTCATGCCATTTTCAAGGATCTGAAAAACGGAGAATGAAGAAAGTTCCCTCTGTCCTACATCAACACCCAGATTCATTTTATGAGGTTTCTTATAAATAACAGACCCCCTTAACATGGCAGATAAATCTAGCTGTCACCATATGACTTAAGAATAAGAATTAATGCAAAGAGGAACTATCAAGTTATTATTTGCTTTATGATACACTGAAAATATGTTCTACTTCAAAAGTCTCATGTGCACATTGAAGAAAATATTAATAAAATATTTTAACATATGTTGGAAAAACAATATATAAATGCCCAATAAGCACATGAAAAGATACTCAACAAAGTTAATCAATAGAAAAATAGAAATCATAGGCCGGGCGCAGTGGCTCACGCTTACAAGGCGGGCGGATCACGAGGTCAGGAGATCAAGACCACGGTGAAACCCCGTCTCTACTAAAAATACAAAAAATTAGCCGGGCATGGTGGCGGGCGCCTGTAGTCCCAGCTACTCGGAGAGGCTGAGGCAGGAGAATGGCGTGAACCTGGGAGGCGGAGCTTGCAGTGAGCCGAGATTGCGCCACTGCACTCCAGCCTGGGTGACAGAGCGAGACTCCGTCTCAAAAAAAAAAAAAAAAGAAAAATAGAAATCATAATCAGGTATTAATTTACATCCACTAGAATTGTTACAATCTAAAATTCCGAGCATATCAGGTGTTAGTGAAATCAACCCAACCATCCTATAGAACTGATGTTTTATGTTTCTTTTGAATAAATGTGGAAATTGACCCTTTGGTCTTGATACTTCAGAAAGTTACATGTGTCTTATCTGTGTTCCTTTCTCAGGAAACCAACCATCAGGACTCTCAGATAGTATCAAGGAACTGAAACCAGATTACCACACCTGAACACTGAGACACCAGAGGCCTCAGCCATCATGATTGCCCAAGTGACCACTTGCTTCCTGTTGACCAACTTATCTTCCTTACCCCTTCCTAATTCCTTGTTTTCCTGAATGTGGTGACACTTTTTACCTGCTACATAAATGCCTAATTTTAGTCAGTCAGGGAGATGTATTTGAGACTGATCTCCCATCTCCTTGGCCTCAGAATATAGTTAATGCCATCTTCCCTGTCAATACTTATCTCACTGATTGGCTTTCTCTGCAAGATATAACACCTATGGTTTCAGCCACAAGTTTTGGTTGTCTTACCAGGAATGCTCTGCTCCTGGCTTGGCTGCTGTGGGTTTAGATTCTCAGAATCCTCGTAAGGAGCTTCCTTCCCATTTTTGACTTGAGCTGAGTTCTTGTCTCTGGCCCCACTGCTTCCAGTTCCAACTGTGCTCCTGATTGCCTGCAAACAATATCCTTTAAAATGTGACATCTACATCTAGATAGGTGAGTGCAGATTTTTGACCCAGACAGCAGGATCTCTCCTCACAGTTTGGGCAATTTTTAAAGAAATTTCCATCTGTATGTTGAACAAGCCCAATTGACTGAGAAAGGGAAGTATCCTGACTATTTTAATTTGGACATTCTTGATGGCTTTTTTGTAATTGTTGTATGTGTGTCTGGGCAAGTGGGTATCTTTTGTGGGTTTTAGACAGAGGGATTGGTTCTTCTCAATTTGGGAAATGCCAAATGAATTTTTATTTACAAGTCAATCAAGCACAACAAATGGAGAGAGGAAGCATCCTGACTGTTTCAGTTTGGACACTCCAGGGGTTTGTTGGTTGCTGTGGTAGTTGGATTATATTTTGGGGATAGTTTGAATGTGTGTCGCAATATAGTAATGAGAAATCAGAATTTGATAAACTAATAATCTATTGTAATGCTTTTTTGCCACAATATTCCTTGAAATCTGGAGAAGTTTTGCCTATAAGGGGGCCTCATTTTGCTGTTGAATAGGAAATTGGAATGGAATTCCATGTGTCCAGGATTTTATGCTGCTGTTCTAAGCAGGGGCTGGCCTGGTTAGTATGTGATGTTCTGTGGTGCTGTTTTGCCCCATTGTTCTTGGGGAGGTTTGGCCTTTAAACATCAGGGTGCCATGGAAACTACTATATAAAAAATTTTGGCTGAGAGCTTTCATTGAATTGCTACTGAGGCAAACAAAGTTTGGCCATGTGAACATGTTCTCAAACTGGTGAGTTTGTATTCTTATTTTATGGCTAGAATTCCAAGGTAAAATCCACTGGATCTTTGTATGTGTGTTTATGTGTCTGGATGGTAGGTGTTGTGTTCACAGGGTGTACCAAATTGGCTTATAAATAGAAAAGCCCTCATAAATAATTAAGTTTAAGCAAGTTTTAAGTTCACATGACTTAAGTAAATATTTAATATACAAGCTGGCTTTAAAATTTTTGCTAAGATAAAAATAGAAATGTCTTAGAAATGTTAGAATACATTTTTGTCTGGGTTTTATCTTTACCTCTGCTAGATATTTTGATGTGTCAGGGTTAGGCATAGAAGGTTACAAAACTATAAACCCAGTGAAAATAAAATGATCTTAGTTTGTGTGCCTTCTTTGACAAATGAGACTAATTTAATGTTACTAGGTTAATAAAAACAATGAATCTTCTGAGTTATCGCAAAAATATCTCTGCATTTAAATTTAATGTGTTAACTTAGTTGAGCACTTGATGTTCACTGGCTATTAAAAAATGGTTAAGAAGAAAATAATTTCAAATGATGACTTGCTGTGTCTAATATTTCTGTTTTCAGACATAATCTAGATAAACTTTTAAAATCAAAGAACTGAGTACATGCATTTTTTTTTATGTTTATTGGATGCCTGGGTCATTGCCAATTAAGAAAGGATACAATACAGAAAAATATTCTTCTAAAAATTATAGAATTATTTTCATTGATAAAATGTTAATATTTGGTAGACAGTTTCAAATTACTTGCTTCCTAGTTTGCATTAAAATTTATGGTTATTAAGAATAAGAATTGTAGTTAATATACAATTTTTATATATAAGATGCACCAAAGAAGATGTGTCCTTATTGATTAAAATAATTTATCTAATTCAGAAGTTATATAAAAGTTAATTCAAATCATGAAACAGATTATTTATGAAATAAGGTAGAAAGGAAATCACTAATTAGAGGAGAAAAATGTCAAGAAAGTTGTGTATATGAAGACGTATTTTTGGTAAGGAAGGTTATAAAGAAAAGAAAATAATATTGTATAAGAAAGGATTTTGTACAGTAAATGTTTGTCCTTAAATCAAATGACTGTCTTTTTTTAAATAAAAAGAAAATTTATGACAAAATAGAAAGTCCAAGCATGTCATAGATGGAGTGTGTAAGTCATATGTAATTTGTTTTTCTGTTTCTGTATGTGTCTATCTTTATGCAGCAACAGAGAAAATAAAAAGTTGACCCAATTTAGATAACAAAATATTCTTTAAAACCTGGTAGAAAATTGGAAGAATTTGGCTAATTAACTTTGCTAATAGTTAAAGCTGTTAGGCTTGATGAAGGCAAAATAAGAAATATTGTAAATAAATATATCAACATTTTGGGAATTCTTTTTTTAATATAGTTAAGCATGAAGCGAGATTTAGTATGGAGCCAAATTTAACATACATGCTTGCATGGATTCACACTGTATTTGCTATTCTAGCTAGATAGCACTAGCACTAAAGTACTTACTTGTCACGTACTAAAGTGAATTTCTTAACTTCACAAAATGTAAACTGGTATCGGTAAACTTAAAGACATCAATTTGTATATCAGGAACAAAATACTCATCATGTGTGTTTCCTAGGTACTAGGTAACACTGTAGCCTCCAAGTTAAACTGAGTAAGAGAAAAATTTGGGTTTAAATTCCCATTTAATTGTTATTTCTTATAATTTTTATTTGTTGGCTATTTGTTCTCTTTTGAGATTTTCATATTTATATATAATAGAGATATAAACAGAATTGATTTTCTAGTTTATAATGGAATGCTTTTTTTAAGTTTCTAATGGAAGACTTTATGAATGATGATTTTATTTCCTATGAATTTCCAAGAAATCATCATTTGCTCTATTTATGTAAATTTCCTTACAGGCATTTGTCAAGCCCCCATATATTGATAGTGGACACCAGCCATTTAAAATTTGATTGGTTTTGCTTACCTCTGATGAGCCAGAGAGCTATATAAGTTTTAAGATTTCTGGCAAGAAAAATAAATAAAATCAATAAATAAAAGACTTATTTTGTTAAATTCTGAAGAGATATTATATTATATATTTTGTTTTTTGGAAAAGTGGATAAGACTAAAAATGTTTAAATGGTATTTATTTCTGAGATAATTCAATACAATCAGTAATCAGTTTCAGAACTTTTCCTATAGGTAATGAGGAAAAACCATGATATGGATACAGTTGATGTTTACGAAAGATTAGCCTTGTCCTTAAGGAATTTATACTGATTAGGATTTATTTTAACTACTTTAGTGGTATTTGTTTGCCACTATCAAAAAAAGCAAAATTCACTTATATTTCATAGTAATACAACAAATGTGGTACTTTCTACTGATTTTTGAAACTAAGCCTATCACAATTTTAAGGCTTCTTGTGTGTACTTGAAAACAAAATTTATGCAAGTGTTACACTGGTTTGAAAATTTCAGTGGTGAAAGTTACCTAATTAGATGTCATCATTGTATCTAGAAACCCGTGTTGGAAATGTGTGATGATGTTCTTTTAAAATAGCTAAAAAGAAGTTATTGTGTGACTTTTTTTTCACTTTGCCCTCATTTTGTTGTATAGTGTTTAAATGAAAGATCATTTATGCTCACACTGAATTTTCAAAACTGATGTTTTTATTTGCCGTTTTTTTAAATGATGGGGGAAATGTTAATTGTATTACTTTGATACGTCTGGCATAAGATCGATCACATTTGTGATGTTAGGGTCGCAGTTCTGTCACTAAAATGCTAGCAATTAGATATACGCAATAAGTAACTACTTTAATTTGGTTGTTTGAAGTACTGTGGACAGTGACTACTAGACACTAAATCACAGTGTTTTAATTTGTGACATGATAGAATGAAAAGACTTTATGCAGTATGAATATCCTGCTAACTAATCCTTGTGCTGTTAAGTTGGGCTTTGACTTCTGGGTCTCAAAAAGGCACTGAATCCTGCTAAATACTGAACACTGATACCAGTCAAAGCCTTGTCTTCAACCACTGGAGAAGGTGACTGTGAAAATGGACTGTTTTCATGAGACACAGTGCCAGATATTCAAACTATTTAATCCCTGTAGGCCCAGGGACTGCTGTAAAAAACGTGGGCATGTGAGATTATGAGGGCTGACTTTGAGGGATAAAATTAGTTTAAAGTTTTTTTATAAACTAAACATTATTATAAAAAGCACATCAGTACAAGAAGAGCGTCTGGGCCTATGTGTCAGAATAACAGGGTTTGTGTGGAGCCTTGATCTGCTCTTTAATAGAAAATTACAAAAGGTTATAAAATGTTTATAGTAGTATTACCTTATGGCAAAACTGACAAAAATTAAATAGATCTGTTTATAAGGCTTTATTAAAACTAGACTTACCATCATTCTCAGTAAACTATCACAAGGACAAAAAACCAAACACCGCATGTTCTCACTCATAGGTGGGAATTGAACAATGAGAATTCATGGACCCAGGAAGGGGAACATCACACTCCGGGGACTGTTGTGGGGTGGGGGGGAGGGGGGAGGGACAGCATTAGGAGATATACCTAATGCTAATGGGTGCAGCAAAACATTGCACATGGATACATATGTAACAAACCTGCACATTGTGCACATGTACCCTAAAACCTAAAGTATAATAAAAAATAAAATTAATAATAATAAAAAAACCTAGACTTACCATTTATAATACAACCTACAAAGGTAAAATTTCTTTTTGTTTTTTGAACAAAATGTGTAATATTAATAAAAGATTATAAAATATTTGTGTTTACCTTTTGAGTAAATTGCAGAGAATAAAAGTCAGAAGAAGAGACAGATTTATTTGGCCTCATGTGTCTTTACTAGGTCTTATTGTTTGGGAAACTGTCTCTTCTATGTCAAAGGGTAAACATTTTGTTTTATCATTTGAGCTAAATAAATAATTATTTTATAATGACTTGTGATTTTGTTTTGTGATACCAAGTATCCTAAAACTTTGATATTTGACAAGCTTTCGAAGAGCAAATATTCAAGTTTTAAAATCAGTCTTTTTGACCTCAAACTAACTTCTTTTGAATATTGAATTCCCTGAAGTCCAAGAAAGATATTTTAGTCTTATTTGTATGTTAGAATTATAAAGGAAGCATTGCCAAATCTGTGGTGGTGTTTAACTTCCTTTGGGTTATATTTATATAGACATGTTATTAACATGTGTTTCAGGATTGTATGAGTTTCCTAAAATTCTGATATTTTGTAAGGTACATTGTCAGCAATAATTATGATTATAATGTAAAATTGTTATATGCTACAGAAATAACCAAGTTTTCTTGTCAATTGTGTCTTTAACTACATCTATCCCAAGACATTTTTCATCCACAATTGTTGTGTTGCTTTGATCCTTCTCAAAAAGTAACATAATCTTGAATACAGGTGTCTGATAACTTTGGAGGTTGTACCATTGGATTAAAGATAAAACTTTCAGGGCACTTATTGAAAGGCTGATTTGTTCATAAAGATTACCAACCCAATACGAAGTAGAGCAGGAGTTTATTGCATGAACTAAAATAATGGAGGACTAAAATACATTTTTATGGCTTTTTGTTTAAAACATTACTGATTCTTCAGAATCTGGAGAATTGTTTTTCCTTTGGAGCTATTTATAGCCTTTAAACATTGAGTAGGGTATATCTTTGTAAACAATTTGAGGCATATTTCTCTCTCACTGCCTAATTTATCCAGAATTCTTAAACTATTTGTGAATGTTTTTAATTCATGGCAATATGGTTGTTTACATAAGTTCAATAAGAATCTTTCCTTTTAAAAAGGGACAGATTTGGAAGAACTGGTTATTTTATTAGGACTTTGACTGAAATGGCCTTGTGAGAGATTTCAGCAAACCTAATTCTGGAGAGCCTATATGAACAAAGAGTCTTTCTATATTTTGTGTGGGTAAACAGGCCAAGTATATGGGACTGAAGCTTATTTTTAGGTAGGTTGGTCCTGCTGTGATTTGTCTTTGATCAAAGTAGGGGGCTGGAAAGATAAAAAAAAAAAAAAGTGTTTCAGAAGAAAACTATAGTATTTGATTAGCCTTTGACCCCTGGGTAGTCATTTGGTCACTGATGGTATGGAGCTGCCAATGACGCCCCTCCTCAGCATGAAGCAGCCAGGAAGATTGATGAACAGATTCTTCTTGATTGAAAATTGATAAATGAAAACGGTATAGAGGACTGAAACTGACCAAATTTTCTCATATAACTGATGTTTCAGGTTTCTTTTGAATAAACATAGAAATAGACCCTTCCAATCTTGAAACCTTAGAAAGGTACATGTGTCTCATCTTAGTTTCTTTCTCAGGAAACCAACCATCAGGCCTCCCATATTACCACATCTGGACAATAAGCAATCAAGACCCCTCACCCATCATGATTGCCTAAGTGACCACCTCCTTTCTGTTGAGCAACTTACCTTCCTTACCCCTTCCCAATTCCTGTTTTGCTGAATGCAGTTACACTTTTTCCCTGCTATGTAAACCTATAATTTTAGTCAATCAGGGAGATGGATTTGAGACTGATCCCCATTTCCTTGGCTACAGCACCCAGTTAAAGCCTTTTTCCCTGGAAATACTGTCTCAGTGATTGGCCTTTTTCTGTTCAGTGAGAAGCAGAACCTAGACTGAACTCCTGATGATTTGGAGAAAATGGAGCCATCATATTGATTGCTATGCTATCACATAATAGCTCTGTAAAAAGCTGTAGCCATTTGAAAACAATGCTGGTTTTTAAACAATTTAATATTATATTATTATATAAAATATTAATATACAACCTAGTAATCTCTACTCCTAAGATCCTACACAAGTAAATTGAAAACATATTTCTGTACAATAATGTGTATGCCTCCAGAATCAGAACAGGAACAGAGACTTATATTATTCAAGAAACCCAGGGCCAGAAAATGCTTTTGAATTCTATCTCTGTTCCATCACTATTTGGCTTTTAGTGTTACCAGATTTATAAATTTCATTAATGTAAGAGCACTGGACTCCAGAAGATCTTTCCAAATAACCACATTTATTGAACGTCAATTATTTCATTAAAATATTATTTTTTCAATTTTTGTAAGTTAATTATTGAACACCTTCATATAAAACATTTATTTTAATATTTTAAGAATTTGGTATTAACCACTTCTGAAACTTGGGTTCCTGATTAGTGTATTTTAAATACTAATTATTTTATAAGTTAACAATAGTATAAACATGTATCATACCCTTTGTATAAAGTATTTTGTAGTAAATTATTATACAGAAGCATGTAATTGTATGCACTACAAAAGCATCCCATATTTATAAATTAATATTTAATTATATTTAATTTGATAATTCAGGGACCAAAGTAAAACATCCTATGTGTCTTCATTTTTCCCCCAGGAGAAGTTGTCTTAAATCCCTTGTTCTTGACTTTGATGAAATTATGGCCCTGAACACTCTTTAAAATGGTTTATAGAATGGATCAGAAATATAAGACTGTAAGTCTGGAGTTCAGGGATAGAATGATATACACTTCAAATTCAGCACCACTATCAATAATCCATGTTCTTTCTCTCTTCCTCCCAACCATTTCTCACAAATACCCCCAACCCCCGCCCCCACCACACACACACAGTATCTCATTACATGGTCAAAGATTTACTAAAATGAGGTTTCAACTCAATTTTTACAAGTTTAATTGTTAGATTGTAGCTTACAAATCATATTACCTCCCTGATCCACAAGGAAATGTTTTAAATGCGAAAATAATTACTACTACTGTAGGTTGTAAATATAAGCTTGAAATAAGATAGTATTTAAAAGTCTAAGATATACAGTTATAAGTGAGTAATTTACATATATTTGTATGTGCGTGTATATATATATACACACAAATATATATATACACACACATATATATGTTTTGAGGGGAGATTGAAAGGAAACTCTGAACTTAATTAAAATCTTCTCAGAAATAAACTATGAAGAAGGGAAAAGGTTCGAATAAGTATATGATATTGATTTGCAAATCATTATACAAAATTTATAACAGATTTTTAATCATACAAAAATTAATATTTATATAAAAATAAGTATAAATTTCAGCTGAAAATAGACCTGTTAACTACTAATTAAAAAAAAAAAACAGGTAATGAGAGGGAAGGTTCAAAATGGCCTGTTAGAGACTTTGGAAACCAGTTCTCCTCAAAAAAATAAACCAAAATTACAAAATAGATAATCGTAACTTTAAATAGAATATAAAGAAGAGAATACTAAAACTCAGTAGAAAACTCATGGGCAAAAACAAAGGCACAGAAAAAGACGTAAGTAAGAGGCAAAATCAGCTGACAAGTTGGCTAGGAAACCAGAGGGACTTGGCGTTGTGTGGAAAAGATAAGTGGGAGTGTTTTGGCTCCCCACATCCCTGCTGCAGACTGCCAGTGTCCAAACTGTGAGAGAGCCACCTCTGCCATTTTGAATCCTGACTCTAGTGTGGGTTGTGATTTGGAAACTTCTTGAGGGCATTACAACAGATTGCAAACTCATGGTGGGTTGCTCACCCTCTCCCCAGATGCATGCAGCTGCAGGAGGGTACCATTGGAGGGTGCAGCAATCAGGGGACTACATTATTCTTGGGAACATCAATCCTTTTGTTTCCACATATCAGGATCACCCTCTGATATTTCCTACTACCCACTCAGAGGATTGTGTTGGCACAGTGCTAGCTAGTTCCAAAGAAGCTGCAGCATTCCTAGTAACATAGCCCTCAGGGAGTGCTACCCCTATTGAAGGGAAACTACAGTAAACCAACGGATAGACCCTGAAACCAAGGAAACCAAGGCACATGCTTTCCAGTGCCAAAGAACTCCCTATCTGGTGCTGTGAGAGGTGACTCTGCAACCAACAGGACAAAAACTCTGTGCTTGGATATAAAGGAGAGGCATGAAATCCCATCCCACCAACCTCTGTGCTAGAGCCCAGGCACGTAGAGAAGAACTTTTACACTTCCTCCACACACTGCTGCAAATACAGCCACTACTGCTGTCACGTGACTACTACTGTCACGAGAAATTGGCACAAGTGATTCAGAGATCATCCTATCTGGAGCTGTGAATTATGACTGTAATCCCACTCTAGGGGTGTTGCCTCTGGGCCTGTACTTATGCAAAGGGTGGGGCTCTCCCCATTTCTGCACAGAGCTGCAATGTTTTTGCCAAAGAGAGCTAGAGAGCAATGTTGTTTGGGGAAATGGGGACAGATTCCATGCTGAAGCCACTACCAGGTGACACAGAGGTTTGGTGCTGAGCTGCAGAGCTGGTGTCCCCTGTGACTCTTAGCTACATTGCATCCTGGAAGTAAACACTAATGTCTAACTGAACTGAATGTCCTGAATGCTGACCCATTGCATGGGATACCAGAGGGCTTACCCTGGTAAATAAAGATCAAATATTAACCCTGGTGCTAACACAACAATCAGCTCTTACATGCAAGTGCCACCTGCTGGCCTGGAGGTCAGCCTACACAATCTAATACAAAATTTGTTGACAAAAATGCACAGTGCTTGGGGATGAGATAAGCTTCTCATGACTTTTATCCCCTCAGCTTCTCAGAAGGCCATGAGCCTACTCACTTGCTCAGTCCACTACTGCTACAATCAGCACTTGAGAAAAGCACCACACTAAGCCTATCTATAACCAAGGGAATTATACAGACACTATGCCAATGAACAAACTTGGAAGCAAATCCAAGTGGCCCTTCTCAACATACATAACAGTCACATTCTCTAGACGTGAGGAAAAAAAGTCTCATTGAAATAAAATTAAACTCCAGATACAAAGAAACTACCATAGCAATACTGGAAGTATGCAAAAGCAGATTGATATGACAGCCCTCAAAAATGCCACTAACTTTTTAGCAATGAATTCTACAAATATGAAATTTGTAAAATGCCAGATAAAGAATTAAAAATATTAATAATAATTTTAAAGAAGCTCAATGAAATCCAAGATAAATCTGGAAACCAATTCATAGACTTTAGAAAATCAAATCAGGATATGAGTGATAAATTTACCAAGGAAATAGATATCTTCAGGTAAAACCAACAGAACTTCTGGAAGAGAGAATCTCAGAACTTGAAGGCAGGTCTTTTGAATTAATTCAGTCAAACAAAAATAAAGTAAAAATAATTTAAAAGAATAAAGAAAGCTTTTGAGTAGTGGGGGACTAAATAAAGCATCTAAACTTTTAAGTGATTGCTATTCCTGAGGGTGAAGAAAAAGCAAAAAGTTTAGAAACTTATTTAAGTAAATAGTTTATGATAAATTTTTCTGTTCTTTCAAGAAATTTAGATATTCAGATAGAAGAGGCTCAACAAACAGTAGCAAAACACATTTCAAGAAGGATTTCACCATTACACGTATTCACCAGACTGTCTAAAGTCAATGTGAAGAAAATATATCTTAATGTTAGCAAGAGAAAAGCGTCTAGTCACACATAAAGAAATCCCCATCAGATTTACAGTTTCTTAACAGAAACTTTAAAGCCCAACAAGAATGGGGTCCAATTTTATGAGTTCTTATGGAAAGAAACTGTCAGTCATGAATTTCATGTCCTGCAACAGTAAGCTCTATAAGTGAAGGAGAAACAAAATCTTTTCCAGATAAGTAAATACTGATAGAATTTTTCAACACTAGACTGGAAGTACAAGAAATACTCAAAGGATTTGAGCATTTCTTATAGTTCTAGAAATAAACAGCAATGTCTAACTGAACTAAATGTCCTGAATACTGACCCATTGCCTGGGACACCAGACAGCTTCTCCTGGTAAACAAAGATCAAGTATAAACCCTAGTGCTACCACCACAATTAGCTCTTACATACAAGTGCCACCTACTGACCTGGAGGTCAACCTATTCAATCTAATACAAAATTTGTTGACAAAAATGCACAGTGCTTGGGAACAAGGTAAGCATCTCATGACTTCTACCACCTCAATTTCTTGGAAGGCCATATGCCTGCTCACCTGCTCAGTCAACTGTTACTGCAATCAGCATTTGAGAAAAGCACCACACTTTGTCTGTCTAACCCAGGGACACATACAGACACTTCGCCAGTGAACAAACCCAGAAGAAAAGCCAAATGGCCCTTCTCAACATACATTATAGTCACATCCTCAAGAGGAAAAGAAAGAAAAGTAAGTCTCATCAAAAAGAAATTAAACTCCAGATACAAAGAGATTAGCATAACGATGCTGGAAGTATGCAATATATAAGTTAAAGTCTAATATTCATCATCATAAAAACACAAGTAAGTATAAAACTCATCAGTCTTATATATGTAATTGTATGCACTACAAATGCACTACACTAAGGAGGAAGAGAAATAAATCAAATGGAAACATGACAGGACTTCGTCAAACCCAAAAGACAGAGGGAAAAGAAAGCATCAAAGAACCCACAAAACAACTAGATGACATATAACATTCAAATAGGAATGAAAACTTACATATCAATGTTAACCTTGTACATAAATGGATTAAATTTTCTGACTAAAGGATATAGATTAGTGGAATGGATTTAAAAAATCATGAACCAACTCTATGCTGCTTAAAAAACTCACCCTACTGGTTAAGGTATAGACTGAAAGTAAGTGAGAGGAAAAAATAATCCATGCAAACAGGAATCGAATGCAAGCGGGGGTAACTATAATGATATCAAACAGACTTCAAATCAAAAATAGTAAAAAAAAATATGAGGAATGATATTATGTAATAATGAAAGAATAAACTCAACAAGAGGATATAACAATCCTGAATGTATGTGCACCCAACATTGGAGCACAAAGATCCGTAAAACAAATATTACTGGATGTAAAGACTCGGAACATCAAAATTCCACTAACACCAATATACAAATTATTGAAATAGAAATTCGACAACAAGAATAGCAACAACAACCACACAAACCTTGATCTTCAATTGGACTTAAGGTCAAAGGTAGTTAACATGATTACAGAAGCTATTACCCCATAATCTCAGAATACACATTCTTCTCATCAACACATAGAACATTCTCCAAGATAGACAATATATTAGGCCACAAAACAAGTCTCAATACATTTTTTAAATCTCAAATAATATCAAGCATCTTTACAGACCACAGTAGAATAAAGCTATAAATCAATATCAAGAGGAACTCTTGAAATTAGGCAAATACCTGAAAATAACACCATATATTCCTGATAAATCTTTGGGTCAATGAAAACATCAAGATGGAGGTAACACATTTTTTGAAAAAAAAAAAAAAAAGAAGATTGAGATACAACATAGCAAAACCTCTGGGATACAGTAAAAGCAGTGCTAAGAGGGAAGTTTATATTGTTAAATGCCTACATCAAAAAAAAATAGAAAGATCACAAAATTTCTCTTCAAATTTTGCACCTCACAGAAATAGAAAAACAAGAAAAAAAAACAGACACAAAGCTGAGAAGAAAATAATTAACAAAGAGCAAAACTAAATGAAAGTGTAAACAAACACAAAGATATAATGAAACAAAAAGTTAGTGTTTTGGGAAGACAAACAAAACTGATAAATCACTAGCTATACTTACCAAGAAAAGGAAAGAGAAAATTCAAATAAACATTATCAGAAATGAAAAAGGTGATATTACAACAACTGATATCACAGAAATACAAAAGATCTTCAGATATCGCTATGAACAACTACAACAACAAGCTACAAAACCTATAGGATATGAATCAACTCCTGGAAACATACAACCTCCCAAGATTAAATCAGGAAGAAATAGAAATCCTGAACAGACCAATAATGAGTAGTGAGATTGAAACAAGATTGAAAGAGTAATACAAAATCTGGCAGGGGAAAAAAACAAAAAAACAAAAACCCAGAACCGGATAAATTTACAGCTGAATTCTACCAAACCTACAAAGAAGAACTGGCATCAGTTCTTATTTTCTAGACTGTTTTGGCTAGTCTAGATCTTTTGTGGTTTCACACAAATTTTAGGATTGTATTTTTTATTTCTGAAATAATGTCATTGGAGTATCAATAGGGATTGTAATAAATCTATAGATGACTTTAAGTGGTATGGACATTTTAGCAATATTAATTCTTCCCCTCCAGGAGAACTGATATTTACCCATTTATTTACATATATTTTTTTCAATTTCCTTTACTAATAATTGATAGAGTTTAGAGTACAGGTTTTTTTTTACCTTTTTGTTAAATGTATTCTTTTTTACTTTATATTTTGTAGCAATTGTAAATGGAATTTTTTTATTTTTTATTTTCAGATAATTTGCTGTTAGTACATATAAGTGCTACTGATTTTCATATGCTGATTTTGAATCCTGCAACTATTCTAAATTTGCTTACTGTTTTTAACAGTTTTATTGTTTAGTCATAAGGGTTTTCTACATACAAGATTCTGTCATCTGCAATTAGGGACAATTGAACTGCTTTCCCAATTGCATACATTTTATTTACTTTTTCTGTCCTAATTGTTCTAAATAGGACTTACAGTACCCAGTTGAATAGAAGTATGGGAAGTCCACTTTTATGTTTTGTGCCTGATCTTAGAGGAAAGCTTCCAACTTTTCCCCATTGAGTGTAATAATATTATCTATGGGTTTAGCATATATTGCCTTTTTATGTTGAGATATTTTCCTTTTATACCTAATTTGTTTGGAATTTTTATCATGAAGATATGTTGAATTTTATCAAATGCTTTTGTTGTATCTACTCAGATAATTATGTGGTTTTGTTCCTCATTCCCTTAATGTAGTGTATTACATTTAGTGATTTGTATATAGAGAGAGCCATCAGGCCGTAGGCATTTCTTTGATGGCTGACTTTTTATTACGAATTCAATGTTTTTACTCACAGTTATTGATATGTTCAGATTTTCTCTTTCTTCAAAATTAAATCTTGGTAAGTTGTATTTCTGTAGGAACTTATGCATTTCTTCAAGGTTGTCCAATTTTTGGCATATAATTATTCATAATAATTTCTTATGTTCTTTTTTATTACTGTGGTATTGGTTGTAATGTTTTTCCTTTCATTTCTGATTTCTAAGTTTGATTTTCCTTTTTTTTTCAGTCCAGATAAAGGTGTTTGGTTTTTGTCCTTGCGATAGTTTACTGAGAATGATGTTTTCCAGTTTCATCCATGTCCCTACAAAGGACACGAACTCATCATTTTTTATGGCTGCATAGTATTCCATGGTGTATATGTGCCACATTTTCTTAATCCAGTCTATCGTTGTTGGACATTTGGGTTGGTTCCAACTCTTTGCTATTGTGAATAGTGCCGCAATAAACATACGTGTGCATGTGTCTTTATAGCAGCATGATTTATAGTCCTTTGGGTATATACCCAGTAATGGGATGGCTGGGTCAAATGGTATTTCTAGTTCGAGATCCCTGAGGAATCGCCACACTGACTTCCACAATGGTTGAACTAGTTTACAGTCCCACCAACAGTGTAAAAGTGTTCCTATTTCTCCACATCCTCTCCAGCACCTGTTGTTTCCTGATTTTTTAATGATGGCCATTCTAACTGGTGTGAGATGGTATCTCACTGTGGTTTTGATTTGCATTTCTCTGATGGCCAGTGATGATGAGCATTTCTTCATGTGTTTTCTGGCTGCATAAATGTCTTCTTTTGAGAAGTGTCTGTTCATGTCCTCTGCCCACTTTTTGATGGGGTTGTTTGTTTTTTTCTTGTAAATTTGTTTGAGTTCATTATAGATTCTGGATATTAGCCCTTTGTCAGATGAGTAGGTTGCAAAAATTTTCTCCCATTTTGTAGGTTGCCTGTTCATTCTGATGATAGTTTCTTTTGCTGTGCAGAAGCTCTTTAGTTTAATGAGATCCCATTTGTCGATTTTGGCTTTTGTTGCCATTGCTTTTGGTGTTTTAGACATGAAGTCCTTGCCCACGCCTATGTCCTGAATGGTATTGCCTAGGTTTTCTTGTAGGATTTTAATGGTTTTAGGTCTAACATATAAGTCTTTAATCCATCTTGAATTAATTTTTGTATAAGGTGTAAGGAAGGGATCCAGTTGCAGCTTTCTACATATGGCTAGCCAGTTTTCCCAGCACCATTTATTAAATGTTTATCTTAAAAATAAACTCAGTGAAATTGATCTTTTCTATTTTTTTAAAATTTCCGTGTCATTTATTTCTGCTCAGATCTTTATTATTTCCTTTCTTGTACTAAATTTCTGATGAGTGTAATATTAGGCTATTTAAGTGAAATCTTTTTTGAAGTACATTCTTACTACTGTAAACTTTCTTGTTAGAACCGCTTTTGCTGCATCCCTTAAGATTTGGCAAGTTGTGTGTTTATGTTTGTGTGTCTGAAGATATTTTTAAATTTCCCTTTTAATTTCTTCTTACCTATTGATTGTTCAGGAGCATGTTTCTAAAATTTCCATGTATTTGTGAATTTTCCAAAATTCATCCTGGTATTAATTAGTAGTTTGATTCCATTGTTGTTGGAAACAATACTTGATATGATTTCTATTTTAAAAAATCTGTTTAGACATGTTTTGCAGCCTAACAGGTGATCTAACCTGGAGAATGTTCCATGTGCACTTGAGGAGAATACATACTCTGCTGCTATTGGTGGGATGTTCGTCTTTTAGGTTCTAATGGTATCAAGTGTAGTTTAAGTTTAATGTTTTCTCAATCATTTTCTGATTGGACGATCTGTCTATTGCTGAAAGTGGGTTATCGAATCCTCTATTATTATTGCATTATACTCTAGCTCCTCCTTCTTATCTGTTAATGTTTACTTTATATATTTATGTGTTCCAATGTTGGGTACATATATACTTAGAAGTGATATACTACCTTGATGAATTCGCTCTTATATCATCATATTTTTTTCTCTTTAAGTTTTAAACTTAAAGTATTTTTAATCTGATATAAATATAGCTGAGGGGGCAAACATGGCTGATTAGAAGTAGCTGTGGTCTGTAGCACTCACGAAAAGGAACGAAAGGGGTGAGTTAATACAACATCTGCAACTGAAGTATCTTGGTACTTACATTGGGACTGATCAGGAAAACAACTGAACCCACAGAGATTGAAGAAAAGTAGGATGGGGTGATGGCCCACCTGGGAGCCACCTGGAGCCAAGAAAACCCCAACCCCCAGCGAAGGGAAGCGGTGAGTGATTATGTGACCTCAGGTAACCATGCTTCTCCCACAGATCTTTGCACCTACGGATCAGCAGATACCCTTGGGAGTCCATGCCACCAGGGCCTTGGGTCCAACACACAGAGCTGTGTAGAGTTTTGGCAGAGCCGCTGCTTAGGCACACATAGAAACCCAGGAGCTTTACATCCTTTGGCCTAGGGAACCCCAACAAATGTGTCTGAAACTCAGGCAAGGTGAGAGGTCCACACGTACCAGTAGGAAGGGAGCTTAATACAGGAAGCGAAGCAGCATTGTTCTGCGAACCCCACTTGCACAGCACCTGACAAGATAAGACCTACTGGCTTGGAATTCCAACCATCCACCAGCAGCAGGTTGGAGACTGCCTGAGATGGGATGGAACCCCTGGGTCGGGGGTCGGGCCACCATCTCTGCTGTTTGGTTTACCCAGACATTCCAGACTGTGGGCTTTGGAGACTCCAAATGATTCGGATTAGGAAGGGTTCCTCCAGAGCAGCCCATCTGCTTTGCCAGGTCATGGCCAGACTGCTTCTTTAAGTGGAACCCTGATCCATTCCTCCTAACTGGGTGAAAACATCCGGGAGGGTCCTCCAGGACTCCCTGCTTGCATGTATTCTACAGATAGAACTCTGATCTCTCCCTGGGATGCAGTGCGCAGGAGAGGGAAGGACCACCACCTTGGTTGATTGAATGACTTAGCCATTCCAATCTGTGAGTTTTGGAGAGTCCTAGCTGACAGGGGCATGGTTCTGCAGCAAAACATGGCTGTCTTATCAAGGTCTGGCCAGACTGTTTCTTTAAGTGAGACATAGATTCACTCCTTCTCATGGGGCAGGTTCTCCCAGCAAGGGATTCAAGTCACCCTTGTCAATGTTCTATGGCCTACAGAGTTCTAAATTCTCCCTGGGATGTATTGCCTGGGGGGTGGGGCAGGCTGCCACTTGGCTGCTCTGGCTTCTCAGCCAGTCAAGCCTGTGGGCCTTGGAGAGCCCAGACAGAGGGGGGGCAGAAGAGATCCCCAACACAGTAGAGCTACTCTACCAAAAAGCAGCCAAACTGCTTCTCTAAGTGAATCCCTAATATTGTTCCTCCTGACTGGATGAGACCTCCCAATCACGGTTTCAAGCCACCTCCTACAGGAGCACAAGGGCCAGCAACAAATCAGTACCACCCTGGGATGAAGCATCCAGAGGAAGGGGTGAGCTGCCATCTTAGCTGTTTCACAAGCTTCACTGCTGATATCTCCAGATACTGGAAAAATTGGGCAACTAGGGTCTGGAGCAAGCCCCCAGCAAAACAGCAGCAGCTTTACAGAAGTGGGGCCAGACTGTTAAAATAAAAACAGATAAACAGAAAACAACAACAACATCAACAAAACAATCCAACAAAAAACCATTCAAAGGGCAGCAACTTCAAAGACTGAAGGGAGATAAGCCCTCAAAGATGAGAAAGAATCAATGGAAAAATGCTGAAAACTGAAAAATCCAGAGTGCCCCTTTTTTCTCCAAATGATTGCAACAGCCCTCCAAGCAAGAGCTCAGAACTGAACTGAGGCTGAGATGGCTGAAATAACATAAGTAGGCTTTAGAATGTGGATAAAAACGAACTTTGCTGAGCTAAAGGAACATTTTGTAACTGAAGGCAAAGAAGCTAAGAATCATGATATAACAATACAGAAGCTGAGAGCCAAAATTGTTAGTTTAGAGAAACAAAACCAACCAACCTGATAGAGCTGAGAAACACATTACAAGAATTTCACTATGCAATCACAAGTATTAATGGCATAATAGCCCAGTTGGGAGAAAGATTCTCAGAGCTTGAAGACTGTCTTTCTGAAATAAGACAGATGTACAAGAATAGAGAAAAAAGAATTAAAATAAATGAACCAAAGCTCTAAGAAATATGGAATTATGTAAAAAAACAGGGCCTATGACTAATTGGAGTACCTGAAAAGGATGGGGAGAGTGGAACCAATTTGGAAAACACACTTCAGGATATAATCCAGGAGAACTTCTTCAACCTGATAAGAAAGGCCAACATTCAAATTCAGGAAATGCAGAGGACCCCAGTAAGATACTGCACTTGAAGTTCTTTCACAAGACAAATATTCATCAGATTCTCCAAGGTCAAAATGAAAGAAAAAATGTTAAGGGAAGCCAGAGAGAACGGCCAGGACACCTACAAAGGAAAGCCCATCAGACTAACAGTGAACATCTCAGCAAAAAACTCAACAAGTCAGAAGAGATTGGGGGTCAGTATTCAACATTCTAAAGAAAAGAATTTTCAACCCAGATTTTCATATCTTGCCAAAACTAAGCTCCATATGTGAAGGAGAAATAAGATCCTTTTCAGACAAACAAATGCTGAGAGAATTAATTACCACCAGACCTGCCATGAAAGAGTTCCTGGAGGAAGCATTAAATATTGGGGGGGAGGGTGGGGGGTGGGGGAATATCATTACCAACCACTACAAAAAACACACTGAAGTACATGGACCAGTATCATTATAAAGCAGCTACATAAACAAGTCTGCAAAATAACCAGCTAGCATCATGATGACAAAATCAAATACACACTTAACAATACTAACCTTAAATGTAAATTGACTAAATGCCCCAATTAAAAGACACAGAATGACAAGTGGGATAAAGAACCAAGACCTATTGGTATACTATCTTCAAGAGACCCATCTAACATGCCAAGAAACACATAGGCTCAAAATAAATGGATGGAGGAAAAATTACCAAGCAAATGGAAAACAGAAAAAAGCAGGGGTTGCAATCCTGGTTTCTGGAAAAACAGACTTCAAGCCAGCAAAGATCAAAAAAAGATAAAGAAGGGTATTACATAATGGTAAAGTATTCAATTCAACAATAACAGCTAATGATCCTAAATATATATGCATCCAATACAGGAGCACCCAGATTCATAAATCAAGTTCTTAGAGACCTTCAAAGAAAATTAGTCTCCCACCCAGTAATAATGGGAGACTTTTACACTCTGCTGACAATATTAGACAAATCATGGAGAAAGAAAATTAACAATGATTTTCAGGACCTGAACTCAGCTCTAGATAAAGTGGACCTGATAGATATATACAGAACTCTCCACCCCAAAGCAAAATAATATACATTATTTTCTTTCCTTCATGGCACTTATTCTAAAATTGATCACATCATTGGAAAGTAAAACACTACTCAGCAAATGCAAAATACCTGAAATAATAACAGTTTCTTAGATCACAGCACAATCAGATTAGAACTCAAAATTAAGAAATTCACTTAAAATCATACAACTGCATGGAAATTGAACAACTTACTACTGCATGACATGTGGGTTCAACATATGCAAATCAATAAATGTGATTAATCACATAAACAGAACTAAAGAGAAAAACCACGTGATTATTTCAATGGATGCAGAGAATGTTTTTATAAAATTCAACATCCCTTCATGTTAAAAACTTTCAATAAATTAGATATTGAAGGAATATACTTCAAACTAATGAGAGCCACATATAAAAACCCCATAGCTAATACCATACAGAATGGGCAAAAGCTGGAAGTATTCTCCTTGGAAACCTGCACAAGAAAAGGATGCCCTCTCTGACAACTCTTATTCAACATGATATTGGAAGTTCTGGCAAGAGCAATCAGACAGAAGAAGAAAATAAATGGTATTCAAATAGAAAGAGAGGAAGTCAACTATCTTTGTTTGCTGATGACATATTAGAGCTAGAAAATCCCATCATTTCGGGCCAAAAATGTCTTAAGCTCATAAGCAAGTTCAGCATTCTCAGGATACAAAATCAATGTGCAAAAATTGCTAGCATTGGCCAGGCGTGGTGGCGTGGTGGCTCACGCCTATAATCCCAGCACTTTGGGAGGCCGAGGTGGGCGGATTACCTGAGGTCAGGAGTTCGAGACCAGCCTGGCCAACATGGTGAAACCCCATCTCTACTAAAAAAAATACAAAAATTAGCTGGGTGTGGTGGCACATGCCTGTGATCCCAGCTACTCAGGAGACTGAGGCAGGAGAATTGCTTGAGCCCAGGAGGCAGAGGTTGCAGTGAGCCAAGATTGTGCCACTGTACTCCAGCCTAGCTGACAGAGTGAGACTCTGTCTCAAAAAAAAAAAAAAAATTGCTAGCATTTCTATACACCAACAACAGGCCAGCAGAGAGCCAAAGCATGAATGAACTCTCATTCACAATTTCCACACACACACACATACATGCACACACACACAAATACCAAGGAATACAACTAAGAAGGGAAGTGAAGGACCTCTACAAGGAGAATAACAAACAACTGCTAAAATAAATTAGAAATGACACAAACAAATGGGAAAACATTCCACACTCATGAATAAGAAGAATCAATATTGTGAAAAGACCATACTGCCCAAAGCAATTTAGAGATTCAGCGCTATTCCCATTAAACTACCATTGACATTCTTCACAGAATTAGAAGAACCCATTTTAAAATTTATAAGGAACCAAAAAGGAGCCTGAATAGCCAAGACAATCCTAAGCAAAAAGAACAAAGCTAGCAGCATCACATCAGCCATTTCCTAACTATACTACAGGGCTACAGTAACCAAAACAATTAGTGCCAGTACAAGAACAGACAATAGACCGATGGAACAAAATAGAAAACCCAGAAATAAGACCACACACCTACAATCATCTGATCATCAAAAATCCTGAAAAAAAAAAAAAAAAAAAACAATAGGGAAAGGATTCCCTGCTAAATAAATGATGCTGGGAGAACTGACTAGCCATATGCAAAAAAATCGAAACTGGACCCCTTCTTTATTCCATATACAAATATCAACTCAAGATGGATTAAAGACTTAATGTAAAACCCAAAAGTATAAAAACACTAGAGAAAATCTAGGCAATACCATTCAGGACATGGTCATGGCAAACATGAGAAATTAGGAGAAAAATGCCAAAAGCAATGGAAACCAAAGCAAAATTGACAAATGGAATCTAATTAAATTAAAGGACTTCTGCACAGCAAAAGTCACTATCAATAGAGTATACAGACAACTTACAGAATGAGAGAAAATTTTAGCAATCTATCCATCTAAAAAAGGTCTAATATCCGGCATGTACAAGGAACGTAAACAAATTTACAAGAAAAAAACAGCCCCATTAAAAAGTGGGAACAGAACATGAACAGACACTTTTCAAAAGAAGACATATATGTGAGCAGCAAACATATGGAAAAAAGCTCAGCATCACTGATCATTAGAGAAATGCAAATCAAAACCAAAATCAGATACCATCTCACACCACTTACAACGGCTATGATAAAAAGTCAAAAAACAACAGACATTGGCAAGGTTGTGGGGAACAAGCAAACAAACAAACAACTTTTACACTGTTGGTGGGAGTATAAATTTGTTCAACCATTATGGAAGACAGTGTGGCAGTTGCTCAAAGACATAGAGGCAGAAGTATCATTTTACTAGCAATCCCAATACTGAGTATATACCCAAAGGAATATAAATTATTCTATTTTAAAGATACATGCACATATATGTTCATTGCGGCACTATTTACAATAGGAAAGACATAGAATCAACTTAATTCCCCATCAATGATAGACTGGATGAAGAAAATTTTGTACATATAGAGTATGCAATACTATACAGCAATGAAAAGGACCAAGGTTGTGTTTCTTGCAGAGACATGGATGCAGCTGGAAGCCATTATCCTCAACACACTAACACAGAAACAGAAAACCAAATACCACGAGTTATCGCTTATAAGTGGGAGATGAATGATGAGAACAGATGGACACATAAAGACTGTTTTCATACTGATATAAAGATACTATCTGAGATTGGGTAATTTATAAAGAAAAAAGGTTTGACTCACAGTTCTGCAGGGCTGAGAGGTTTCAGGAAACTTACAATCATGGTGGAAGGTGAAGGAGAAGCATGGCACTTCTGACCATGTTGCCAGGAAGGAGAAAGAGTGTGTGGGAAATGCCAGACCCTTATCAAACAACTAGGTCTTGTGAGAACTCTCTAGCTATGATGAGGAGAGCAAGGGGGAAAATGCCTCTATGACACAATTACCTCCCACCATGTGTCTTCGTTAACACGTGGGGTTACAATTCAAGATGCGACGAGATTCAGCTAGGGACACACAGCCAAACCATATCATTCTGCCTCTTGCCTCTCCCATATCTCGGTGTGTGTTTGTTTTTAACATTTCAAAACCTATTATGCCTTCCCAACAGTTCCCCAGATTCTTAACTCATTCCAGCATTAACTGATATTTAATATAAGTCCAAGTTTAAAGTATCATCAGAGACAAGGTGAGTTATTTTCTGCTATGATCCTGTAAAATCAAAAACAAGTTAGTTACTTCCAAGATACAATGGAGCTATAGACATTGGGTAAATATTCCTGCTCCAAATGGGAGAAGTTGGCCAAAAAGAGGAACAACAGGCCCTATGCAAGTCTGAAACCTGACTGGATAGTCATTATAACTTAAAGCTCCAAAATCTCCTTTGACTTCATGTCTCACATTCAGGGCATGCTGATTCAAGGGACGAGCTCCCACAGCCTTGGGAAGCTCCACCCCTGTGGCTCTGCAGAGTAAATCCCCATTGGCTGTTTTCAGAGGCTGGTGTTGAGTTCCTATGGCTTTTTCAGGTGCTAGGGCATGCTGTAGATGAATCTACCATTCTGAGATCTGGAGGACAGTGGCCCTCTTCTCACAGCTCCACTACCCAGTGCCCCAGTGAGGACTCTGTGTGGGGGCTCCAACCCCATATTTTCCTTCTGCACTTCCCTAACAGAGGTTCTCTATGAGGGCTCTGACCCTGCAACAAATTTCTACCTGGACATCCAGTCATTTCCATACATCCTGTGACATCAAGGCAGAGGCTACCGAAGCTCAACTCTTATCTTCTGAGCACCTGCAGGCCCAACATCACATGGAAGCCACCAGGGCTTGAGGCGTGCACCCTCTGAAGCAATGACCTGAGCTGTACCATGGGCCTTTTTAGCCAAGGCTAGAGCTTGATTAGCCGGGATGCAGGGCAAAAAGTCCTGAAGCTGCACAGAGAATTGGGGCCCTGGGTCCAATCCACAAAGCCATTTTTCCTTTGTAGGCCTCCGGGCCTGTGATGGGAGGGGCTGCCATGAAGGTCTCTGACATGCCCTGGAGACATTTCCCCCACCATCTTCGCTAATAGCATTCAGCTCCTCATTTCTTATGTGAATTTCTGCAGCTGGCTTGAATTTCTCCCCAGAATATGGGTTTTTCTTTTCTACCACATGGTCAGCCTGCAAATTTTCCAATCCTTTATGCTCTGCTTCTTTTTAAATATAAGTTCCAATTTTAAACCATCTCTTTGTGAATGCATATAACTGAACACTTTTAGAATAAGCCAGGTCACATCTTGCAAGCTTCGCTGCTTAGAAATGTCTTTCATCAGATAACTCAAATTATCTCTCTTAAGTTTAAAGTTTCACAGATCTCTAGAGTGAGGGTAAAATGCTAAAGCATAGAATTAGTGACCTTTTCTTTAGTTCTCAATAAGTTCCTCATCTTCTTCTGAGATCACCTCAGCCTAGACTTCATTGTCCCTATTACTAACAGCATTTTGGTTACAATCATTCAAGAAAATTCTAGGATGCTCCAAAATTTCAAACATTTTCCTGTCTTCTTCTGAGCCCTCCAAACTGTTCCAACCTCTTTCCATTACCAAGTTCCAAAGTCACTTCCTCATATTCATGTTATCTTTATAGTTGTACCCCACACTTGGTACCAGTTCTCTGTATTAGTGTGCTTTCATTCTACCTTAAAGATACTACCTGAGACCGGGTAATTTATAAAAAAAGAAAGTTTTATTGACTCACAGTTTCAAATGGCTGGGAGACCTCAGGAAACTTACAATCATGACAGAAGGCAAAGGGGAAGCAAGGCACATTTTACATGGTAGCAGGAGAGAGAGTATTTGAAGGGGAAATGTGAAACAGTAATCCAACAACTAGGTCTCATGAGAATGTCCTCACTATCATGAGAACAGCATGGGGAAAACTGCCCCTATGATCTAATCACCTCCTACCAGGTCTCACCCTTGACAGGTGTGGATTTCAATTTGAGATGAGATTTGGGTGGGGACACAGAGCCAAACTTTATGGGGGGAAACAACACACAATGTGGGGCCTGTCAGAGATGGGGAGTTGGAGGAGGGAGAGCATCAGGAAGAACAGCTGATGGATTCTGGGCTTAATGCCTAGGTGATGGAATGATCTGTGCAGCAAACCACTGTGGCACAGCTTTACCTATGTAACAAACCTGCACATCCTACACATGCATCCCTGAACTTAAAAGTTGAAAATACAAAAAAAAAATAGCTACTCTTGCTGTCTTTTGGTTTCATTTGCATAAAATATCTGTTTTTCATTCTTTCACTTTCATTCTTCATGTGTCCTAAATGTAAAGTGAGTCTTTTAGGAACAGCATATATTTGAGCCTTCTTTTTTAATTTTAATTATTTTTTTTATTTTAAAAAGGCTTTATTATAAAGAGTGTTGAAATTAAGTCCCTATTACAACAAAAAATAAACTTTGTATTATATTTCTATTTAGGTTTGAATTCTATTCATGAAGTACTAAGAAAAATTGTGCTCACAAAATCAACCAAGTAAATAAATACATATACAACTTAAATAAATAAGCATACCAAAAATATATAATGTTTAAAACAATGGGAATGCACAATGATTCCTCTGTCTTACAATTTTACAAAAATGATTTTGAGGTGGGAAGATTAAGCTGGCTTATCTAGGAGGTTTCTCACTGCAATCACATGTATCCTCATAAACGCAAAAAACAGGCAAAATTGAACACACATGGAGGGGAAGTTAATGTGAAGACAGCACATAGAGAGATTTGAAGATCCTGGCCTGGAAGATTAGCATGAAGCCAAAGAATGCCTGTGGACACCAGAAGCTGGAAAAAGCATGCAATGAATTATCAGAAAGATGGCAGCCCCGCTGTGACTTGCTCTTATAAAAATATATGTGATTGCAAAGAGTTTACAATATAAGGTAACACTCATGGTTCCAGGTGGAAGTATGTAAGATATCTTTACTGGAGTCATTTTTTACCCTACCACACAGTTCATAATATGCAGAGTAGTGTCACCTTTCTTGCTGTTAGTGGTAATCCAAAATTTCACATATTAGTAAAGATGTTTTGTCTTTCTTACTGTCAGACAAAGAAACTATAAATATAATACAAATGTAGTATTTTTACATCACTGTTGATCATTCTGTATGCACTTTGAAAGTTTTCTAGACTGGCTTCTCTTTAAATGAGGGGATAGTGAAGAGTTATATAATGCAAATATAATGTCTCTTAATAGTTTTCTCTTAAATTTGCATGCGGTCACAAGGGAAATGGTATGCGCACAATACTACCTATTATAGAAAGCATTCTATAAAATGATAATTTATTTTAAAAATTATGAGAATGAATGCATCTTTATAAACTTTGCATTTTACTTTCTACTCTTTAATCTTCATGCCATACAAAATAAAATAATGTTATGTTATATCTTACTCAAATCCATTCTTTTTTCAGTTGAATTTTTAATTCTCAGTGATTAATATTTATTCTCCTTGGCTGCTATATTTGATCTTTAAAATTGTATTTGAATACATTTTAGTTACTTTTGAAGTTAGTATTCAGAGGAACAAAAGCCAGTGAAAAAGTTTTTCTCGTTGGTTACACAATACCAAATCCAGTAACTCTTTAACTTTTCATTTCTGTAGGGTTCAATCTAGGATATAGATGGGAGGAAAAGGCTATTTCACTTTATTTGTCAATCTAAGTTAAGGCTTATCTGTTGTTGAGTAAACTCTATGAACTATGTTCTAGGCTGAAGCAACCCTAGAGTGCTATTTCTTGATGCATGTTTAGCCAATGGAATGAGCAAAAATTTCCTGGGGTATGCTAATGCAGCGTATTTATTTTTTATTTTCCTTATTTTTTTGTGGTTTATTTAGAACTAAAAGTTTTGTGCTCACAAAAGACACAATTTTGTGACATTTTAAAAGTCTGTATCTTTTAGGAATGTAAGATGGGAGTTAATACAATTTCCTAAACACGTTTGACATGGTGATCAATTGATTAATAAATGTTTGAAGCAGGTTTAATATAGAAGTTCCCAAAAATAAAGAAACTCTTTTATGGCATGAGGCTGCACCTCTAACAATGGGTCATGACACTGACCTAGAGAAGACTGAAGAATATAAATTATTCCATTAATACTGCTTATCTTTCTTTGAAAAAGAAAACTTGGAGTGATGTATCATCCTCACTTTCAAATATGGCAAAAAAAATTACTATTTGTAGCTAAACCTGATTCCTGCTTCTGTCTTCCACCTGGGAAGTAAATATTGAAGTATGAGCCAGTATCTTATTATTTTTAAAGGCTGAATAATATGCCATGCAGTTACATATAATGTTTTTATCCATTCATCAGTTGATAGACATTTGGTTTGTTTTCATCTTTTGGCTATTGTGAACATTGGTTTTGGAAGTTGTATATACATGTATTTTCTTCAGGGGTTGTATATCTCAAAGTGGAATTGCAGGGTCTTATGTAATTATCTGTTTACCTTTTTTGAAAATAGCTCCTTTCTGCTTTTCTTAATGGCTAAACAATTTTACATTCCCAGCTGTAATGCACAAAGTTTGTAATTTCTCTGCATTCTTGCCAACACTTGTTAAATTCTGGGCTTTTGTATGTTTATTTATGTTTGATTAATTATGATGATGCTAGCAGGTGTAGAGTTGTATCTAAATGTAGTTTTGATTTGCATTTCTTTAATGACTAATAACCGTAAGCGTCTTTTCAAATGTTTGGTGGTTACTTGTTGTGTTAGTCCATTTTCACACTACTATAAAGAAATATATGAGACTGAATAATTTACAAAAGAAAGAGGTTTAATTGCTTCACAGTTCCATCTGGCTGGGGAGGCTTCAGGAAACTTGGAATCATGGCAGAAGGCAAAGGGCAAGCAAGGACCTTCTTCCCATGGCAGCAAGAGAGAGAAGTGCAAACAGGGGAAATGCCAGACACATAAAACCATCAGATCTCGTGAGAACTCACTCACTATCATGAGAACAACATGGGGGAACCGCTCCATGATCCAATTGTCTCCCACCAGAACCCCCCCTAGACACATGGGGATTATGGGGATTATGATTCAAAATGAGATTTTGGTGAGGACACACCCAAACCATATCACTTGTGTATCTTATTTGGAGAAATGGATATATTGTGGATATTAGACCTTTAAGCTTTTGAAATATTTTCTCTTATTCTGTAGGTTATCTTTTCATTTTCTTGATAATGCCCTTCAGTGCCCACAACTTTTTTATTTTTATTAGTTCTATTTCTCTCTCTCTCTCTCGCTCTCTCTCTCTTTCTCTTACCTTGTGCTTTTTGTCTCATTTCTAAATATCCACTGCACCATCCAAGGTCCTGATTATTTACCCCTTGTTTTGCTATTTACCCTTTGTTTTTTTTGTTTGTTTGTTTTACAGTTTTAGGTATAACATTTATATTAACCTATTTTGAGTTTTTTTTTTTTTTCCGTGTCTGTGTGTACGTTTATGATATCAGGTAGTGGTCCAAAGTTATTCATTTTTTTTACATGCAGATTTACATGCTAATGAGAATATTTCTTCTCCATTGAATGGTCTTGGCATCCTGTGGAAAACTGACCATAGATGCACTATTTTATTTCCAGGCTATTGCTTCTATTCATTCATCTATCTATACTTATGCGAGTACCACACTGTTTTGATCACTGTAGATTTGTAGCAAGTTTTGAAATAAAGGAGTATAAGTATTCCAAATTTGTCATTCATTTTCTAGGTTGTTTTAGTTGTTTGGGGCCCTTGGATTCCATATGAATTTGAGGATTTTTTTTTCCATTTCTTCCCAAAATAAGCTATTGGAATTTTGGTAGGAATTTATTGGTCTGTAGATTTTTATGGATAGTACGACCTTTTTAACAACACTAAGACTTTCACTTCATAGGCGGTCTCTTCATTTATTTAGGTATTTAATTTCTTTCAGGCATGTTTTGTAGGTTTTAGTGTGCAATTCTTTACCTTCCTACATATATTTATCCATAGGTATTTTGTTCTTTTTATGCTATTGTTAATGTAATTGCTTTCTTAATTTCTTTTTTGGATTTTTCGTTGCAGGTATATAGAAACACTGCTGATTTTTGTGTATTGATCTTATACCATGCTACATTGCTGATATTGAATTTGTTTATTATCTCTAGTGGCTCTCTTGTATGTTAATTTGAATTTTCTATATAGAGAAATGTGCCATCTGTGAACAGAATAGTTTTATATCTTCCTCTTCAGTTTGTAGGACTTTGATTTATTTTTCTTTTGAAAATGCTGTGGCTAGAAATTTCAGTACAATGTTAAATAGCAGAGGTGTAAGGAGACATCCCTGTGTTGTTTCAAATAACTTTTTCTTGGTTTTAAGAAGCACAGTTTGCTCACTCTGTCACTCAGGCTGGAGTGCAGTGGCACAATTATAGTTTACTGTAGCCTCAAACTCCTGGGCTCAAGCAATACTCCCATTTAAACCTCCTGAGTAGCTGAGATTACAAGCATGCAACACCATGCCTGAATAATATTTTAAAATACTTTTTATAGACACATGGTCTCCCTATGTTGCCCAAGATGGTTTTAAACTCCTGGACTCAAGTATGCCCCCACCTTGGCCCCAGCACTGGGATTACAGGCATGAGCCATTGTGCTAGGCTTCAAATAACTTATTATTTAATATTTTATTAACATTTCTTCAATTAATTTATCTTTATTTTAATTTATTAGGGATTATATTTGTGATAAAATATACTATAATTTTACATTATGTACTTATTTTTAATCTGAATTATGTTTTAGTTGAAGTGGACCATACTTGAAGTGCTATTCTAGAATCCTCTAATGTCATGCTCTTTGTATTGTTTGTTTTTCACTCAGGCAACACATTCTCAGTCAAAAGTGAAAACATTATAAGAATCACCCTATTATTTCTTAAATATTGAATTTGAGTTAAAGATCTTTCTACAAAGAAACGGAGACAGACAGAGCCAATTGAAGAATGCACTGAACACTGAAAAAAAAACTGTGATGAAATTCTATACCACCAGAAAATATAATAGATTGAAATGCCTCTCAAATTACTGTGTATACCAGTATTACCATAGTAACAAAAGCAGACAAATGTATTACAAGACAAGTAAACTAATACATAATATTCCCCAGAAAATTTATGAACCGATTCTTCACAAAATTTAGGAAATCAATTACAACAATATATAAAACATGAGGTTTATGCCAGAAATGCAAGTTGGTTTAGCATTTAAAGATGTCAATTTAATACAACATATTAATAGATCAGAAGTGAAAAACTTTAAATTTTCTCAATAGAAGCAGGAAAACCATGTGAAAATTCCAACATACATTCCAGGTAATAACTGTCACCAAATTAGAAACAGCTGGGAATTCCCTCATGTTGATCAATGCCATTCTGAGAAACTTAATAGTGACATAATTTTTAATGGTGCAGGTATTAATGCATCTCCTTCCACCCACCTAAGGGTAGGGAAAAAAAACAAGGCTGGCTCTCTCACCACTTCTCCTTAATATTGTCTAGTTTGTTTGTTTGTTTTGCTTTTTTCAAATTTTATTTCAGGTTTAGGGAGTAAACCGTACAGGTTTGTTACACGGGTAGATTGCGTGTTGCTAGGATTTCAAATGCAAATCATTGTGTCGCCCAGGTAATGAGTATAGTATTCAATAAATAGTTGTTTTAACTCCCACCCTCCTGTTAACCTCCCCACTCAAGTAGGCCCTAGTTTCTATTGTTTCCGTCTTTATGTCCATGCGTACTCAACACTTAGCTCCCATTTATAAGTGAGAGCATGTAGTATTTGATTTTCTGTCTCTGTGTTAATACACTTAGGATAAGAGCCTCCAGAGCCATCCATGTTGCTGCAAAGTACATGATTGCATTTTTTTTTAATGGCTGAGTAGTATACCATGATGTATATGTACTACACTTCCTTTATCCAGTCTGCCTTTGATGGGCATCTAGATTGAATCCATGACCGTGCTACTGTGAGGAGTGCTGCAATGAATATAATGAGTGCATATGTCTTTTGGGGTAGAATGATTTATATTTCTTTGGATATATACCCAGTAATTGGATTTCTGAGTCAAATGGTATTTCCATTTTAAGTTCTTTGACAAATCTACAAATTACTTTTCACAGTGGCTGAACTAATTTACATTCATATCAGCAGTGTATAAGCATTCCCTTTTATCCATAACCTCACTAACATATGATTTGTTTCTTTACTTTTTAATAATAGCCATTATGACTGGTATGAGATGGTATCTCACTGTGGTTTTTATGAACACCTCTCTAATTATGAATGGTCTTGAGCATTTTTTTCATATGCTTGTTGGCCATGTGTATGTATTTTTTTGAGAAGTGTCTGTTCATATCCTTACCCTTTTTTCAACAGGTTCATTTAATTTTTGCTTGTTAATTTGTTCAAGTTTCTTATAGATTCTGGATATTAGACTTCTTTAAGATGTATCATTTGCAAATATTTTCTCCCATTTTCTGTGCTTGTTTTTCTCTTTCTTTCTCTTTTTCTTTCTCTCTCTCTCTCTTTCTCTTTCTTTTGAGGCAGTCTTGCTCTGTCACCCAGACTGAAGTGCATTGCCACCATGCCCAGATAATTTTTTTCTATTTTTAGTAGAGATAGGGTTTCACCATGTTGGTCAGGCTGATCTCAAACTCCTGATCTCAGGTGATCCACCCACCTCAGCCTCCCAAAATTCTAAGATTACAGGCGTCATTTTCTTTGATATTTTCTTTTTCTGTGCAGAAGCTCTTTGGTTTAATTGGGTCCCACTTGTCTATTTTTGTTTTTGTTGCAACTGTTTTTGGGGACTTCATTGTAAAATCTTTGTCAATGCTTATGTTCAGAATGGTATTTCCTAGGTTTTCCTCTAGTGTTTTAACAGATTTAGGTCTTACATTTAAGTCATTATTCCATTTTAATTTTTGGAAAAGGTGAAAGGAAGGGATCTAGTTAAAATCTTCCGCATGTAGCTCACCTATTTTTTTTCAGCACCATTTGTTGAACAGAGAGTCCTCTTTTCAATGTCGTCATTGTTGACTTTATAAAAAATCAGATGGTTATAGGTTTGTAGCTTAATTTCTGGGATTCTCAAACCTGTTCCATTGGTCTATGTATCTGTTTCTGTATCAGTACCAAAACATAGGATTACTTTGGCTATTTGGGCTCTTTTTTGATTCCCTCTGAATTTGAGGATATATACGCTTTTTCTAATTCTGTGAAAAATTACACTGACAGTTTGGTAAGAATCAAATCAGTAAATTTCTTTGGGCAGTATGGCCGTTTTAACAATATTGATTCTTCCTATCCATGAGCATGGAATGTATTTCCAATTGTTTGTATTATTTCTGATTTATTTCAGCAGTGTTTTGTAATTCTCATTGTAGAGATCTTTCAAATCAGTGTTTATTTGTATTCCCATATATTTAGGTTTGTATAAAAGTAATTGCAATTTCGGAACGTAAATTTTAAATCATTATATCTAGGCTCAAGCATGTCTTTATTAATCAAAATAGGAAACATATACAAATATTAAAATGGAATAACGACTTAAATGTAATACCTAATTATGGTAAAACTCTAGAGGAAAACCTAGGAAATACCATTCTGGACATAGGCCTTGACAAATATTTCACAATGAAGTCCTTGAAAACAATTGCAGCAAAAATGAAAATAGACAAGTGGGATCCAATTAAACCAAAAAGCTTCTTCACAGAAAAAGGAAATATCAACAGAGTACACAGAAAGCACAGAGGATGGGAGAAAATATTTGCAAATGATACATCTGAAAGAAGTCCAATACCCAGACTCTATAAGAAACTTGAACAAACTGCAATGCCTGTGGTCAGCATTGGTCAACGGAAAAGGCCCAATTCTTCTCCATGACAATGCCCAACCACACATCACACAACCAACACTTCAAAAGTTAAATGAATTTGGCCAGAAAATTTGCCTCATTCATCACATTCACCGGACCTCTGGCCAACTGACTACTACTTCTTCAACCATCTCTACAGCGTTCTGCAGGGATTTGCTTCCATAACCAGCAGGAAGCAAAAAATGCTTTTGAAGAGTTCATCTAACCCTGAAGCATGGATTTTTATGCTACAAGAATAAACAAACTTATTTTTCACTGGCAAAAATGTGTTGATTGTAATGGTCCCTGAGCTCAGCTCATGAGACACCCACTTATTGGGCTTTTTCAACTTTCCAATTTTCTTCAAATGCTGAATGACCATAGAATGGTCAACATTGACCATTGAGTTCTTCGGCATCTTCTCTTGTAGTTGTAAAAGTATCAGCTTCGACGATTGCTCTCAATTTGTCACTGTCAACTACTAGTGGCTGGCCACTAAGCTCCACATCTTGAAGGCTCTCATCTCCTTTGCAAAACTCCTTGAACTGCCACTGCACTGTATATTCGTGAGCAGTTCCTGGGCTACATGCGTTGGTGATGTTGCGAGTTGTCTCCACTGCTTTACAGTCCATTTTGAATTTGAATTAAAAAATCACTCAAATTTGCTTTTTGTCTAACATCATTTCCATAGTCTAAAATAAACATACATTAAACAGCAAGTGATACGTCATTAGAAAAAAAAACATAAAGTGAGAAATACCAATTAAAATGATGTATAACATAACCAAATTTATTTAAGAATGTATTCAAATATCAAACGGCAAATTCCAACAATGCAAAACCTGCAATTACTTTTGCACTCACCTAGTATTTAATTCTTCTTGTGGCTATTGCAAGTGGGATTGTGTTCTTGGTTTGGCTGTCAGCTTGCATGTAATTGGTATATAGAAATGTTACTGATTTTTTTACATTGATTTTGTGTCCTAAAACTTTACTGAAATTATTTCTGTTATAGAAACCTTAAGACAGAAGCTATGGGTTTATCAAAATATAGAATCATATAGACTGTAGTGAGAGATATTTTTACTTCTCTTCCTATTTAGCTGCCATTTATTTATTTTTATTGCCTTG
This sequence comes from Nomascus leucogenys, assembly GCF_006542625.1. Lineage (NCBI taxonomy): Eukaryota > Metazoa > Chordata > Mammalia > Primates > Hylobatidae > Nomascus > Nomascus leucogenys. Next base: position 68,597,002 of record NC_044393.1, read on the forward strand.
TTGCATTGACTAGGACGTCCAGTACTATGTGGAAGAGCAGTGGTGAGAATAGGCATTATTATCTTGTTAAGGTTATGAAGGGAAATGCTTACAGCTTTTACCCATTCAGTATGATGTTGGCTATGGGTATGTCATAGATGGCTCTTACTATTTTAAGGTGTGTATTTTGATGCCTAGTTTGCTGACAGTTTTTAACATAAAGATATGTTCAGTTTTATTGAAAGCCTTTTGTGTGTCTATTGAGATGATCATGTGGTCTTTTTTTTCGTTCCATTTATGTGATGAATCACATTTATTGATTGGCATATGATGAACCAAACTTGCATCACAGGAATAAAGCCCACTAGATTGTCATGGATTAGCTTTTTGATGTGCTGTTGGATTCAGTTTGAAAGAATTTTATTGAGGGTATTTTTCATCTTTGTTCATCAGAAACATTGGCCTGAAGTTTTATTAATTGATTAATTCATTAATTGTCTCTTCTAGGATTTGGTATCAAAATGATGCTGGCTTCATAAAACAAGTTAGGGAGAAGTCCCTCCTTCCTCCTAAATATTTTGTAGTAATTTCAGTAGGATTAGTCCTAGCTCTTCTGTCTATGTCTGGTATAAATGAGCTGTTAATCTGTCTGGTCCTGGGCTTCATTTGGTTGGTAGTTTTTTTTTAACAGATTCAATTTTGTAGCTCATTATTTGTCTGTTCATGGTTTCAATTTCTTCTTAGTACAATTTTGTGAGGTTGTATGTTTTCGGAAATTTATCTATTTCTTGTAGGTTTTCTAGTTTGTGTGAATAGAGGTGTTTGTAATAGTCTCTGAGTGTTTTATTGTATTTCTGTTGTTATTTCTAATTTTGTTTATTTGGATCATCTCTCTTTTTTATTTATTAATCTATCTAGCAGTCTATCAACGTTGTTTCTTCTTTCAGATAACATCTTTAAGTTTTCTTTATCTTTTGTATAGTTTTTTTCATGTCTCAATTTCATGTAGTTCAGCTCTGATTTTATGGTTTTTTCTTCTGCTAGCTTTGAGATTGGTTTGCTCTTGTTTTTCTAATTCTTCTCAATACGATGTTAGGTTGTTAATTTGATGTAGGCATTTAATGCTTTAAACTTTCCTCTTAACTTTGCTTTAGCTGTTTCCCAGAGATTCTGGAATGTTGTGTCTTTGTTTTCATTAGTTTCAAAGTATTTTTTTTTTATTTCTGCCTTAGTTTTGTATTTTAACCAAACATCATTCAGAAGCAGGTTAATTTTTATGTAATTATATGGTTTTGAGACATCTTCTTGGTGCTGACTTTTAGTTTTATTGTGCTGTGGTCCTAGAGTGTGGTTGGCATGTTTTTTTTTAATTTTTGTGAATTGTTTTATGGATGAGTGTGTGCTCAATCTTAAAGTATGTGCTTTGTGAAGATGAGAAGAATATATATTCTATGGTCGTTGTGTGGAATATTTTGTTGATGTCTGTTAGTCCCATTTGGTCAATTTTCAAGTTTCAGTCCTGAATATCTTTGTTAGTTTTCTGACTCAATGTGTCTAACATTGACAATGGGAGGTTGAAGTCTCCTATTATTATTTTGTGGGTAAATATCTTTGTAGATATCTGAGAACTTATTTTAGGAATGTGGGTGCTCAACATTGGGTGCATACATATTTAGAATAGTTAAATCTTCTTGTTGAATTGAACCTGTTTTCATTATGTAATGCCCTTCTTTGTCTTCTTTGGCCATTGGTGGTTTAATGTCTATTTAATCTGAAGTAAGAATAGCAATCTCTGCTCTTTTTTGTTTTCAACTTGCTTGAGAGATCCTTCTCCATTCCTGCAGTTTGAAACTATGGGTGTAATTGCATGTGAGATGGATCTCTTATAGCAGACAGTTTGGTCTTATTTCTTCATCCAGCCTTTCACTTTGCATCTTTTAAGTAGGATGCTTAGCCCAGTGAAAAGTCAATATTAATATGTGAGGATTTGATCCTGTTATTATGTTGTTAACTGGTTATTATGTGGACTTGATTGTACAGTTGCTTCATAATGTCAATGGGCTATGCACTTCAGTGTGTTTTTGTGGTGGCAGATATTAATCTTTTGCTTCTATGTTTAGCACTCCCATAAGGACCTCTTGTAAGGCAGGTCTGGTGGTAATAAATTCTCTTCATATTTGTCTCAAAAGGATTTTATTTCTCCTTCATTTATGAAAGTTACTTTGACTGGATATGAAATTCTTGGTTGTAATTTCTTTTCTTTTAGGATACTAAATATATGCCCCCAATCTCTTCTGACTTGTAGAGTTTCTGCTAAAGAGTATGCTGTTAACCTAATGTAGCTCCCTTTGTAATTAACCTGCCCCTTCTCTCTAGCTCCTTTAAGGTTTCTTCTTTTGCATTGAACTTGGAAAATCTGATGACTATGTGTCTTGAGAATGGTCACCTCGCCTAGTATCTCACAGAGGTTCTCTGAATTTCCTGAATTTACCTGTCAACCTCTCTAGTGAGGTTGGGGACATTTTCATAGACAATACCCTCACATATGTTTTCCAGGTTGCTTGCTGTCTCCCCATTTTTTTTTCAGGAATGCCAATGAGTCATAGGTTTGGTTTCCTTACATGATCTTTTATTTTTCAGAGGTTTTGTTTATTTTCTAAAATTCTTCTTTCTTTAATTTTGTTTGTCTGAATCGATTTGAAGGAATAGTCTTGAGCTCTGTGATTTTCTTAGCTTGCTTTATTCTGTTATTATTGCTTCCAGTTGTATTATGAAATTCATGTATTTTTTTTTATTTCTAGATGTTCAGTTTAGTTCTTTCTGAAAATGGGTATGTCATCATTCAACACTTGGATTTTTTTGCTGTTTTCCTTGAATTTGATTTCCACCTTCTTCTATATCTCATTGAGCTTCCTTGCCGTCCAGGTTCTGAATTCGATATCATTTTATCAGCTATTTTTATCTGATTATTAACCATTGCTAGGAACCTAGCGTGATTGTTTGGAGGTAAGAAAAGACACTCTGGCTTTTAGAATTGCGAGAAATCGCGCTGTTTTTTGTTTGTTTGTTTGTTTTCTCATCTGTGTGGGTGATGGTCCCTTATTCTCTGAAGTTGCTATCCTTTGGATAGGGCTTTTTTGCTTTTATATTCTTTGATGCCCTTGAGGTTCTGACTGTGGTATAAGTTGGATTTAGTCAATTGGCTTCATTTCTGGATGTCTTCAAAGACTGAGCTCAGCACTCCTGGGCTGTGTGCTCTAATCCTGCAGTCCTGAAATCAGGCCCATGACTCTTTTTTCTGGCCCCTCGAGGTCAAGGAGATGCTATTTTGGAGGGGCTGAGGTGCTCCCAGTCCACTGGAAACAACAATGATGGATGCTGCCAGCAAAAGCAGCCTGATGAAGTAATGAGTGGGCAGTGGGTGTGTGTGCATCGGTGGAGGGCCAGTGCAGCCATAGGTGATTGTACACTGGCATGGCAGCAGTGAGGGGGCCAGGAGCAACTGCACACCAGTGGGGGTTGTTGGGGAGCCAAGGGCATGTGCACTGTGATGGGGTGGTATTGGGTTTTTGCATGCCTGCATGCCAGATAGATGGCTGAGGAAACTGCAGACAAGTTTATGCTGGTGGGGTAAGCTATGGAAAGTACTCACCAGTGGGAGTCCGTCTGTGAAAGTGACATGAGAGGAAGGCAGGAGCTGTCAACAAAAGAGTTAAGGCACTGATCAGTGTGAAGTGCTTTAATAGGGCAGCTGAGGCTACGCTGTAACCTGGTGTGGCCAGGCAGAGACCTTGGGAGAGGCCAGCATATGGAGAACATTTAGACTAGACTGGCCCTGTCTTGTGGGCAAGATAGCCATGCTCTCTCTAGGTCTGGCAAAGTCTAACACTACTTGAAGGAATATGGAGAGCCTTAGTGAATGGGTACTGATGACTGTGCTCCACTGCAGTCATCCCCATGCCAAACCATCTGGGCTCCATGGCTCCACATAGAATAGAGTTCTGTCTCTGCCAACTCTCTGGAAATTTCTCCCTATCAACTCAGATATCTGTGGTGGTATTGGGTATCTCTCACTTCTAGGATTCCAGAGTTCTGTTGACAGTGGGGTGCTCCATACCTATATCACTCACCCCTTTGCTAAGAGTCACTTGAGGCCAGAAATGAATCCTGGTTCTTGGCAACCCCATCCAGAGCTCTTAGTTTCTTTTCTCTTCAGTCCCAGGGTCTGCATCTTTCCTCTATCAACTCTCAATGTCTTCTTTCTGAAGATCAGCTTACAGTATTCCAGTCTACTTGATATTCTGGTCTCTGTCAGTGGGAGAAGTTCTTCCTGGCTGTGTCTGGTCAGCCATCTTGACATTTTCCCTACTCAATATTGTACAAGAGGTTCTTGATATTGTAATGTCATAAATAAATAGCATCTATATTGAAAATAAATAAAAAACATCTTTATTCATGGTTAATATAATCATTGATGAAGAAAATTCTATGGAATTGACAAAAAGATACTAGTATTACTAAATGAGTTCAATAAGATTACAGGATAAAAACTACTATATAATAAACTATTACCACGAAAAATCAATTATGTTTCTATATAGTAGCAATAAGCAATCAAAAATTAATTTTTGATAACATGAGTAAATTAAGAGGGCCTGGGCATGGTGGCTCATGCCTGTAATCCCAGCACTTTGTGAGGCCGAGATGGCTAACATGGTGAAACCCCCGTCTCTACTAAAAATACAAAAAAAATTAGCTGGGCATGGTGGCACACGCCTGTAGTCCCAGCTATTTGGGAGGCTGAGGCAGGAGAATCACTTGAACCCAGGAGGTGAAGGTTGCATTTAGTTGAGATCACACCACTGCACTCCAGCCTGGGTGACAGAGCAAGACTCCATTTCAAAAAAAAAAAAAAAAAAAAGACTAACCAAACCAAGAGTCAGCAAGGATGTGGAGCAACTTGGATTCTCTTTACACTAGTGGTGGAAACATAGTATGGTACAACTAATTTAGGAAATAGTTGTTAGTTTTGTTTGTCAGTGTACACTTATAATCTGAACCAGAAACTCCAAAAGAAATAAAATGTGTGTCCATGCAAATACTTATATACAAATTACCATTCCCCACTTTCTTTTTAACAGCTTAACATTGGAAACAATACAAATATCCATTAACAAGCGAACGGATAAAAAAAGTAGTGTCATATACTACTTAGGACTAAAATGTAAGGGCTATTTGGAAAAATGTAAATAAATTTCAAAATAATTATGCTGAGTTGAAGAAGTCAGGTAAAAAAGAGAGTATACTGTACACGATTTAATGCATTTCTAGAAAATGCACAAATTCATAGTGATAGAGAATAGGTCTGTGCTTACGTAGTTGAGGAAATGAGAAGAGGTGAGAGTGATGGATTACAAGGGATACATGGAAAATTTTTGAAGTGATGATTATGTTTATTACCTTGATGTGGTCCTGATTTTATAGATTTATACATATGTCAAAATTATCCAATAATACATTTTAAATATAGGTAGTTTTGTGTGTCTCAATAATAATTTAATACAATATATATACGTTAAAAATAAAGGATAAGCAAAGACTTTGCTTTCAATATTGTATGTACTTATGTGTGTGTGTGTGTTTGTGTTTGTGTACTGTATTATTAATGTGTTTCAGGAATTGAAAGAATATCATTAAGTTATATTCAGAGTAGCTGTTACATTTTTGTCCTCTGCAAACTTTGTTAAATATGGTAGAAAGCAACTCTTGTTTGTCTTTTTTATTTTCTTTCCCTCAAATCAACTTAATGCGAGTATTTCTGTAGTGGGAATAGCATAAATGAACACAATTACTCATAAGACAAATATGAATTATGCTTCCTCATACTAGTGATTCCATTGAAATGATAATTCATTATAATTCTAGAGCTATACCCTTAATATTAGTCATCACTAACATAACTTGTGTCCTAAATTCAAAGTTTTTATTAAAATTTATGAAATGTTATTAGCTTTAGCTATGAATTATTTGCCAGAGATATAGCATGATAATAATGCTAATAAATTAAATTATTATTTGCTTAAAGTTTTATTCTTTAAAACTTGACTACTTAATTATATCTTTATTATAAAAAGACCACACATTTGTGAAAGCAAACTTGCAGAGTAAGATTTTTAATGGCTATTGAATCTGCTCTTGTTTGGAATGCATGTTTGATATATATATATATATAATCATTTATGATGCATCCAAATATTAAAGACACATTTAAAATCTCAATTTATTTCCAAAGATACCAGAAAAGTGCAGAGCTAAATTTGCAGCCCTATTTTAGGATGCTGAAATGTCTGCCCTCCTAATATTTTCTATCTTATGTATACTTCCTCTGCACCCATTATGTCTTTGCATTGTTCAATTTCACTACCTATATTTAAATAATTTTGTAAATTATCTCTATTCTGATGTAATATGGGAGTTTATATATAAAACAGAAAACATAATATGTTTAGTACAAAAAAATACAAAAATAAATGAAGTATTTACTGAGTTATCTGGAAAGATTTCTTAGATGTTTTGAAGGGATATTTGATAGTTAATGGTGATGCTTAGGCTATCTGCTTTCACCAAAAAATCAATTGCTTTTGTTACCTAGACACATGTATATCACAAAGATTATTATAAGTATATTAGTTTTGATTAGGCTTATTTTGGCTTACATGTATCTCAGAGTGATTCAAATAAGCAGATGATTATTCTGATATCACAGCACAGTGGTTGGCAAAAAAGAATCTGCAGTGCTGAACATGTGTGCCGTGAAGATGGACGTACTGGGCCAAACCAGAGAGTGCAAAAGGAAAGGAGGAGAACATCTTTGTGAGGATGCCCTGATGAGGAAGTGGCAGTACTGGACAGATTTGAAATTTTATTGTGTCTTCATCAGATCATCTACTTTTAAGTGAAAAGTACTGATTGTGGTACAGAATATCAATAGACATGGTTGGGGAGGCAGATAAAAGATGTACAAGAAGCAGCAAATGAGGGCCTTTCATTAGCAAAACTTCAGTCTGGCAATCAGAACTTGGGGTAGGTAAAAACATGGCAAGATGTATTGATTTCTTAAAATGTTTTAGTCATAAAATCTTGCTGAGCTTCAGATGACAAACCCATTATTCGTTTTTGTGTGATTTTTTTGTTGATGTCTTGTGTTTTACTTTGTTTCAGAAATGATATTTTGCCATTTGATACAATACAGAAAATCCAAACACTTCAAATTTACAACAAATAAATATGTTGTTTTTAGAATACCATATTATTGCCTTTAATACAAAATTGCATGACTAAAGTGAAAACATCTACTAAATATTTCAGTCCTCTCTGAAGCATGGTCTAAAATATCAGAAGTAAATATTAAGTTCATCAGTATGTAGATTGTCAACAGTTTCTATTTTAAAATGTAATTGCAGAGATCATTGTGATTCTTGTCTACTTGCTTCCCATCTGGCTTTTGCTGCTGACGTATCATGGTATCTATGCAATAGCTTCCAGACAAATCATGAATGAAGTAATATGCTTTCATCTTCCTGTGGGAGGAATAAGCTCATGAATGAAAGATAGTGATTTGAAAGGATAAAATAAAAAGTTTGTGAGAAATAAAAATTATTAAAGTGTTATATTTTCCCTTCAAATGTATTTAGCTGAAGTTTCATAGTACTCCAAACCATGAGGGACAGTACTGTGTATAATTTTATAAGGCCAATCCTTGCATTCTTCAGTCTCAATAGATAAGAAACTATTGAAAGAGGTGGACATGAATAGAAAGGGAGAAGGTAACATTAGCACACATTTTCTGTAGACGAAAGAGATCTGAAATATTGGTTAATATGTGCTCTTTCTAAAATTTTTAAATTCTGTGCTCAGTTAAATTGTCTAATGATTCTCATTTGTCATAGATATTAGGGGTTATTTACTTTGCAGGTTATTTTACTTATTTCATAAAAGCAAAAGTAATAAGCTGGTCCTTTTTTATAAATAGTGGATAGATATCAATACAGTACAAATCTGTGCATATTTTTAAGCCTAAAGCTTCTAGAGAGCACAGATATATATATATATACCTATATATCTATATATATAGATATATAGATATGTATATATGTGTGTATATATACACATTTATATATATTTATATTTACATTTATATATTTATATTTACACACTATGTATATAACACATAATATGTAGTATATCATATTTAATATATAAATGTAAACATATATACACACATATATTTATACATAAGTATATACATTCTATATAAATACATGTATATTTATAAATATATGTATAAATGTGTGTATATATACATTTTTAACAGCAAGAACTTATACCACAATAATAAACTGCTGCCCTAAAATAAAGGATTTTTTTAATCCATTATACGAGAACCTTGCATATAGAATCCTCCTCCACACCTCTGTGATGTAGTAATGTGCAAGGCTACTACCATGAAGTCATAGCATATTTTTACTGCTGTTTCCACCACTGAAATGTCATTCCTAAAGTTCATTCCTAAAGGGGATACCATCATAGTCTTGAGGTCATTTTTTAAAATCAGTGATTATGTGTTCAGTGTTATCAGTATGTAAACACTAGACAGAATACACATGACTACTAAGGCCTACCTGAGGCCTACTCACTCAGATATTCTTGGATCAAGATATCGCATGTGCACGTTGAAAAGGAAGGTCTTTAGATAATTTAAAATTACTAAGAAACCCCTAGAGTTCGTTAATACACCCAGGAAGGGAAATAAGATCTGAAGGTTCAATAAGGGATGGAGATTGGATAGCTGATAAAGCAGAACAGCCACCTAAGGAGAGTATGCTTGTCTACTTGCTTCCTGTCTGGGTTTTGCTGCTGACATTTCATGGTATGTATGCAATGGCTTCCAGACAAATCGTGAATGAAGTAATATGCTTTCTTCTTCCTGTGGGAATGCGTAAAAAAAAAATATGGAAATAAAAGAAAAAATATCAAATAAAAATGAAAGTACTACAGCATAAAGTATCCGGATTATGAGATCAGAGGTAAATCTAATGAAAAAAATCACAAAGAATTTAAATCTTAAGTGGGGCAAAGCATTTTAGAGCAAAGCTTCTTGAGGTTAAGACTCAGATCTGCTTTCAACTCTTTAACTACTACAATGTTCCATATATCAGATGCTCAATAAATATTTCCTGGATGAACTCATGCCAACTAGTAAAGCCTGACTAAATTCACCCAGAGGTGGAGAAAGCACTGGTTACACTTGCTTCATGGTTCCAGGTACATGGCAGAGCCCGTCTGCTCTAGCAGATGCCTGGGGGTTGATTGGACAACAAACGTGTGTGAGGAAAAAGGCATTTCTTTCTGAGAAGGCTACCAAGAAACAGGACCAGACAACTGTGCCAGGACTGCTCTTAACCTCCATCAACACCCTCACCATCATATTTATCTACCGAATTTAACCAAAAAGCTTCTGCAAATGTGTGGAGAGATGATTGGACTACGTTTTACAGTTTAAAATAAACAGCCCCATAACATTTTTGATAAGAGTTAATTTGCATTATGTCCTTTATGCAAACACTCTGTGTTTGCTATGCCTTCCTTTAAACACACTAACACATCGATAGTTTCTGGAAATATTTCAGTATGAAATATTTCTGCATTAACCCTTAAATTTTCATGTTGTTAATGTGAGGGATCTATACATTCTCCTAAGTTTAAATTTATTTATTTTAGCTATGATTATAAAGATATAGGGATTGGAGAATAAAAATTTAATGAATTACTTCCTATTTCACTTTTCCCATCTCTGACTTACCTTTGGTTACAGGATTCTAGAAAAAAAAATTCAAACAACTGTAATAACTTTAGCTTTATTTTTCTTGAAAGAGGAGGTTAACAACACTGAAACTTGGACTTCGGTGGTACAGAAACTTGATTTTGAATGAAAGAAACAAAAATAATGTATACACAAGGATAAGTGAACTATCTTTCCCTAAAGATATTACCAATTTTACACTATGAGTTAACAAATTTTGCAGCAACCTAATTTGCTTTGCCACAGACTGTAAGTTTCTAATATAAAATGGTTAATTTTCCTATGAAGTAGAAAACTCTATACAATAAAACTGGATCTGTATTTAAACTCATGCTTAAACAGATAAAATATGCACTGGTTTTTATACACCTATGGAAGAACACAGTATACCACCTAAGGAGATTATTCTCATGCCCAAGTCAAGATGAAATCAACAATTATAAATAGTCTCTTTGAGTTCACTGTTTTCTTCCCTTTATGCATTCCACATAGACAATTTTTTAATCAAACCTTTCTAAAATACTGCATTTTTACTTTGTTAGGAGACAGGAAAAAAGTAACAATATAATTTACATTTTTCACCAGAGTGTATTTTTAAATTCTCTTATAGGCATTGACCCTCTTTTCCATATTAAACTTATTTCTATTACTTCTTTTCTGTGCATTATCTATATGCTAATACAATAGAAACAAACATAGAGTAATTCGGACTCATCCTGTATTGTCATGTCTAATGCATGGAATACTTTCCAGATAGAAGCCTTAGTAAGATTTTACTTGCTTTTTAAATTCCAGCTAAAATAGACATTTTCTATTTGATATTGACATAATATGATTATTTTCCAAGTATCAGCTCAAGTTTCATTACAGTAATTTTCCAGGACATTCGCATTTTATGAACATCAGATTTTTTTTCATGGGAACAGGACCATAAGGGAAAAAATGATGACATGGCTTCTTTAGATATCTATACTCACTGTGGATGACTGTGAAGTGAACTGGGTGAGCTGGATTAGCTAAGTGAAACAGCCCTGTGGCGACTGCTCTAGAGGAGGAAGATGTAAAGGGGAATTGTGGAGAATGGATCAGAAGCACAAGACTTCTTGCCTTATCAAATCTCCTGTGACAAAATCATGGCTTTGAAGCAGGTGGGGCACTCTTAAAATATTAATTCTTAAATTATTGTCTCTATATCCTTGGAGAATTCTGAGGCCCTTTTAGGGGTTCAAGGAAATATAATCTATTTTCATAATAATTCTAAGATGTTACCTGCCTTTTTATTGTGTCAGTAAGTGGACTGATTGTGAAAAGCAATGGGGGATAAAACTGCCAGTGACTTACAGCAAGACAGTGTCCCCATATTTTATTACTAATTACTGTATTATTCATTGCCATGCCTTGCCATATAATCCAATATCAGTTTAACTTAAGAATATATTTAAATAACAAAGAATATTATTTATAAACAAAAACTTGATCCTTAAGTCACATACACGTATTTTTAACATTCTGCTTGACAAAAGGAGATGTACACTTAAAGTGAGTCCTTACCAAAATATGATGGTTGTCTCAAGGAATATCAGTGGTTTGTTCTGAGTAGCCAGCAAAACTAACCATTTATTTCATAGACTGGAAATTTTACTTAGGACAATGACTTACAGACAAGTTATACTACCTCGTGTCTGGGTATTTGGAAGATGTTTCCTCAAAAAATGAACAAAATAAGCCTATCACAGAAGCCAATTGACAATATATGTGGAAAATAATAAACTTTTAGAAAAGAAGAATTAGAATTTTAGAGGTTTGTTTCCATCACTGTGAACTTGAAGGCCTGTGACTAAAGGAATATTACAATTAAATGAATAATTATATTAAACAATGTTAATTTTTGATATTTTAAAATGAAATTCATCTACATTTGGAAGACATTCATAAATCAGTGAACTCATGTTTTCCACATAACAAACGCATGATGTTACAAAATTATCTGTGAATAAAAGATCCATTCAAGGTTCTTCATAGGTCAATTGATTCTAATGTAACAGAATATAAAATTATTTTGATTTTTTTTCAGATTCCATTTTGAAACTAACCTTTAAATAACTTTTTTTAAGAGTTGTAAAGATTTTTTTCCTTTTTTAAATTTTATTATTATTATTTATTTTTTTATTTTTTATTATACTTTAGGTTTTAGGGTACATGTGCACAATGTGCAGGTTTGTTACATATGTATCCATGTGCCATGTTGGTTTGCTGCACCCATTAACTCGTCATTTAGCATTAGGTATATCTCCTAATGCTGTCCCTCCCCCCTCCGCCCACCCCACAACAGTCCCTGGAGTGTGATGTTCCCCTTCCTGGGTCCATGAGTTCTCATTGTTCAATTCCCACCTATGAGTGGGGTGTTTGGTTTTTTGTCCTTGTGATAGTTTACTGAGAATGATGTTTTCCAGTTTCATCCATGTCCCTACAAAGGACATGAACTCATCATTTTTTATGGCTGCATAGTATTCCATGGTGTATATGTGCCACATTTTCTTAATCCAGTCTATCGTTGTTGGACATTTGGGTTGGTTCCAAGTCTTTGTTATTGTGAATAGTGCCGCAATAAACATACGTGTGCATGTGTCTTTATAGCAGCATGATTTATAGTCCTTTGGGTATATACCCAGTAATGGGATGGCTGGGTCAAATGGTATTTCTAGCTCTAGATCCCTGAGGAATCGCCACACTGACATCCACAATGATTGAACTAGTTTACAGTCCCACCAACAGTGTAAAAGTGTTCCTATTTCTCCACATCCTCTCCAGCACCTGTTGTTTCCTGACTTTTTAATGACCGCCATTCTAACTGGTGTGAGATGGTATCTCATTGTGGTTTTCATTTGCATTTCTCTGATGGCCAGTGATGACGAGCATTTTTTCGTGTGTTTTTGGCTGCATAAATGTCTTCTTCTGAGAAGTGTCTGTTCATGTCCTTCGCCCACTTTTTGATGGGGTTGTTTGTTTTTTTTCTTGTAAATTTGTTTGAGTTCATTGTAGATTCTGGATATTAGCCCTTTGTCAGATGAGTAGGTTGCAAAAATTTTCTCCCATTGTGTATGTTGCCTGCTCACTCTGATGGTAGTTTCTTTTGCTGTGCAGAAGCTCTTTAGTTTAACTAGATCCCATTTGTCAATTTTGGCTTTTGTTGCCATTGTTTTTGGTGTTTTAGACATGAAGTATTTGCCCACGCCTATGTCCTGAATGGTATTGCCTAGGTTTTCTTCTAGGGTTTTTATGGTTTTAGGTCTAACATGTAAGTCTTTAATCCATCTTGAATTAATTTTTGTATAAGGTGTAAGGAAGGGATCCAGTTTCAGCTTTCTACATATGGCTAGCCAGTTTTCCCAGCACCATTTATTAAATAGGGAATCCGTTCCCCATTTCTTGTTTTTGTCAGGTTTGTCAAAGATCAGATAGTTGTAGATATGTGGCATCATTTCTGAGGGCTCTGTTCTGTTCCATTGATCTATGTCTCTGTTGTGGTACCAGTACCATGCTGTTTTGGTTACTGTAGCCTTGTAGTATAATTTGAAGTCAGGTAGCGTGATGCCTCCAGCTTTGTTCTTTTGGCTTAGGATTGACTTGGCGATGCGGGCTCTTTTTTGGTTCCATATGAACTTTAAAGTAGTTTTTTCCAATTCTGTGAAGAAAGTCATTGGTAGCTTGATGGGGATGGCATTGAATCTATAAATTACCTTGGGCAGTATGGCCATTTTCATGATATTGATTATTCCAACCCATGAGCATGGAATGTTCTTCCATTTGTTTGTATCCTCTTTTATTTCATTGAACAGTGGTTTGTAGTTCTCCTTGAAGAGGTCCTTCACATCCCTTGTAAGTTGGATTCCTAGGTATTTTATTCTCTTTGAAGCAATTGTGAATGGGAGTTCACTCATGATTTGGCTCTCTGTCTGTGATTGGTGTGCAAGAATGCTTGTGATTTTTGTACATTGATTTTGTATCCTGAGACTTTGCTGAAGTTGCTAATCAGCTTAAGGAGATTTTGGGCTGAGACAATGGGGTTTTCTAGATATACAATCATGTCATCTGCAAACAGGGACAATTTGACTTCCTCTTTTCCTAATTGAATACCCTTTATTTCCTTCTCCTGCCTGATTGCACTGGCCAGAACTTCCAGCACAATGTTGAATAGGAGTGGTGAGAGAGGGCATCCCTGTCTTGTGGCAGTTTTCAAAGGGAATGCTTCCACTTTTTGCCCATTCAATATGATATTGGCTGTGGGTTTGTCATAGATAGCTCTTATTATTTTGAGATACGTCCCATCAATACCTAATTTATTGAGAGTTTTTAGCATGAAGGGTTGTTGAATTTTGTCAAAGGCCTTTTCTGCATCTATTGAGATAATCATGTGGTTTTTGTCTTTGGTTCTGTTTATATGCTGGATTACATTTCTTGATTTGCATATGTTGAACCAGCCTTGCATCCCAGGGATGAAGCCCACTTGATCATGGTGTATAAGCTTTTTGATGTGCTGCTGGATTCGGTTTGCCAGTATTTTATTGAGGATTTTTGCATCAATGTTCATCAAGGATATTAGTCTGAAATTGTCGTTGTTGGTTGTGTCTCTGCCAGGCTTTGGTATCAGGACGATGCTGGCCTCATAAAATGTGTTAGGGAGGATTCCCTCTTTTTCTATCAGTTGGAATAGTTTCAGAAGGAATGGTACCAGTTCCTCCTTGTACCTCTGGTAGAATTCGGCTGTGAATCCATCAGGTCCTGGACTCTCCACCCCAAATCAACAGAATATACTTTTTTTTCAGCACCACACCACACCTATTCCAAAATTGACCACATAGTTGGAAGTAAAGCTCTCCTCAGCAAATGTAAAAGAACAGAAATTATAACAAACTGTCTCTCAGACCATAGTGCAATCAAACTAGAACTCAGGATTAAGAAACTCACTCAAAACCGCTCAACTACATGGAAACTGAACAACCTGCTCCTGAATGACTACTGGGTACATAATGAAATGAAGGCAGAAATAAAGATGTTCTTTGAAACCAACGAGAACAAAGACACAACATACCAGAATCTCTGGGACATATTCAAAGCAGTGTGTAGAGGGAAATTTATAGCACTAAATGCCCATGAGAGAAAGCAGGAAAGATCCAAAATTGACACCCTAACATCACAATTAAAAGAACTAGAAAAGCAAGAGCAAACACATTCAAAAGCTAGCAGAAGGCTAGAAATAACTAAAATCAGAGCAGAACTGAAGGAAATAGAGACACAAAAAACCCTTCAAAACATTAATGAAACCAGGAGCTGGTTTTTTGAAAAGATCAACAAAATTGATAGACCGATAGCAAGACTAATAAAGAAGAAAAGAGAGAAGAATCAAATAAATGCAACAAAAAATGAAAAAGGGGATATCACCACCGATCCCACAGAAATACAATCTACCATCAGAGAATACTACAAACACCTCTACGCAAATAAACTAGAAAATCTAGAAGAAATGGATAAATTCCTCGACAAATACACCCTCCCAAGACTAAACCAGGAAGAAGTTGAATCTCTGAATAGATCAATAACAGGCTCTGAAATTGCGGCAATAATAAATAACTTTAATCTGTTCTTGAAGAACACTACCAACAATTAGCTGAAAAGATCATTAACGTTCCCCCTGTTTTTTCCAACTACGTATCTACACGAAATTTTGATTTTCTTTATATACCTCAACCAACTTATTGTAAAAAATGTAATGAAAAGCAGATGTGAGAATTCAACTGCCTTCTATTAAGGAAGACATTAAATAGATTTGAAAACAACGTAAAACAATTACATTTTTCTCACAAATGTAATTTGACTAAGTTTATAGGTAGCAAGTGGAAGGGCATAAAAGAACATCATATAGCACGTGACATAATCTAATTAGATTTTTCCTATTATTGTTTGGAACTATGTGAAATAGAATAATGAGTAAGAAAAATGTCACAAATCTAGGATACCTTTCATTTTGTCTGTTAGGACAGTGGGATGTAATATTTGAATAACAACACTATAATTTATCAACTATTTCTGCTTATTTCTATCACACTTTTTATTTATATATTGTTAGTCAATGAAGATAAATCTCATATAAAAATTATTTATATATTAAACTTGTCTATGATAAGCAATAACTAGGTTCTTAGGACCTCACTTTTAATATATCTCTATTATTTTGGTTAGGTATGTAAGACGTTACCTAGATTGTTGTGTTTAGTGTGAATCTTCCTGATAACGAATGTGACAAGAGAAACTATATTATCCTCTGAAAATTTTATCTTTTATTCTTAAAAAGGTGACATTCCTCTTTATTGTTCGAAAATAAAATAATCTATTAGTGCATAATGAGATATATATGGAAGCTAATCAAAGATTAGCTTCCCCATGGTCATACTTGAAGCAAAATACAAACATCAGAAAGTCATTGGCAGAGCTATGCTTAGAAATTAGTAATAAAGTAGCATGATTTCAACCATAAAGGCAGTATATTTTTATTGGTTCCATTTTAGATAATAGGAGGTTATGATACTTTTGGGTGAGCTTCTGCATTCCTTCATTAATTTCTGGCATTGTGGTGAATATTAATAAGCACATCTTTTATTGTCACAATATTAAATTTTATAACACAACATCTTGTCCTTCCCTTTGCCAAGATTTTAAAATAAATGTAATTTTAAGAATACCCACATTAACATCATTAACATCACCAAAAATAGCTACAAACGTAGTAGGGAGAGTTAGTCTCTGTCAAATAGCATACACATATTTTATGTAATTAACTTGCCAATATACAGTTTGAATTTAGATGATCGATATCTGTATATTATGAAACAATGTTATGTCAGAATTACACTGCAATATACAATTAAAATAAAATGATTATCTTTCTCTTATTCCTCCAATAGCCCCTTAATTCTGTGTTAAAATTTGATAAACAAATCTATGAAAGAGAATGTTTAGTTAACAACTAACAGTAAAAATCGTGGACAATGGAAAAAGCAGCTAACTTGTTTTTAGTTGCCACCTCATTGCAGAATAGTGATTTCATTAGTTTCCTGTTTTTGAATAACAAATTACCACAAGTTTAGTGGTTTAAAATGACAGAAATTTATTTCACACTTTCCATGGTACAGGAGTTATGGTACAAGGTAACAAAATGCTCAAGACCCCCAGCTAAAAATCAGTATGTCATCTGGGCTCCCAATTCATATTGGAACCTCAGGGTACTACCCAAATTCATTAATTGTTGACAAAATTCATTTCCGCGAAGTTGTATGACTAAGGCATCCATATTCTTACTGACTTCTGAATAGAGACCACATTCAACTTCTAGAGGTCATGCTCAGTTCCTGGCCACATGCCCCAAAAAGGAGTTCAGAGCCTGATTCTTTGCTTTCTTCTAGATGAACAGGAGCACATCTCTCTGACTTTTAATGTTCCTCCAATATTCTACAAAGGAAGAAAAGAAATACACACAGACACACACACACACGTGTGCACACGAGCACACGTGCGCACACTCACACACACACACACAATCCCAGGAGTGACTCTGTCTTCACTATTTGCCTTATAACATAATCTAATCTACAGAGCAATTATACTTTCATATCCACAGATTCTGCCCACACTCAATGAGAGAAAATTAAGTCAAGGTGTATGTTTATACCAAGTAATAAGAATCTGGGAGATCATCTTGGAATACTGTTTACAATAGAAACCTTTTAACCCATTGGGTTTTAAATAGAAAATTTCAGTCCAGGAAAAAAATAATTTATTTCATTATTTCCAAACATACTTCTTTGTAGAAATGAATGATATTAGTATCATCTTATGGCGTTTATTGAGATCAATATTTATCTTCAAGTTAACAGTCAGTATTTATAGCCCCTCACTCTAAAACCAGGTATAGAGGTCAAATAGTAAGTAAATGAATACAGAATTTTCTTGCACCCCTATAAACCACTGTACCGAGAGTAATATTTTAAATATATATAGTTTTTTAATTAACAAATTAAACTCTGTATTTTAAATCAAGAGAAACATATGAAGGCAATTGTATATTCCTTTAAAATATTCTTGTGCATGTGTGTTTTGATTTCATTTGTTGCTTGACACAATAAATGTATTTTCTGCAGAGGGTGACAGTGACAATTGGGAGAGTTAATGTGGATCTTTCTCATTTGAGAATCATAGCAATAACAGGTGGCTAAAGTTCATGAAAAGACCTTAGGCTTCATGAGGTGTAGACAAATTCAGCATCCATCAGGTAATAAAAATCTTAACCTAAAAAATATTTAAATCTTATATGGTTACAGTTTGAAGTTACTGCTTAATTTTTCCTAAGAAACTTTTAACAAGTTCTTATATTAATATATTCACATTTTAAGTAAAATGACATTTGGGTAATTTCCTAACAAGATTTACATTTTGAGGTCATACTTTCATAAAATAGTTGGCCAATACAATAATAGAATTGCACTATTTTATCAATTATGATTTCAGAGTCATCCCAAAAGAAACAAACTAAAATGTCTTTTAAAAACACAAGGATAATATTATGAGAAATGCATTGCTTCAGCCTATGTACAGCAGATTTAATATTTAACAATAATATTTAACCTTATTACTTAACAATTAAACAAAATTTTTGCAGTATTGCTTAATGTATGTATTACATAATGTGACTATTTGGATGAATAAAAACCTCTAATTTTGAATACAATTTTTTGCATTTATTTAAAACATTTTATTTCACCTGCAAAAAACCATCGTAAAATGGCATATGCAAAGTTTCACATTTCTTAAAAACAAGTAAATGGAAGATAATTTATTATTGAGATAGCAATAATTTGAGTAGATTTAGAACTCCTGGAAGTAAAACATTTCCCAGTTTCAAAATTACACAAATAACAAACAAACAGCTACAACAGCAACGAAATGACTTAAGAAGAAAAACATAACCTGAGGCAAACTCTTCTATTTAAAGAATAATAAAAGTACAATGATAGCAGTTAAACATTTCAAAAGGGGCAGCAATGAGGAGACACCAGTTATATATTGAAGGATTCTCTTGAGTATGCTCTCTTGAGTATGAATATATATGCACACTCATTTGCACACACACAGACACACATATACAAACACAATACGTCTATTCTTCCTGGTCCCATTTTTGGTATGTCATTATCTGATATTAAAAATCCATGAAAATGTATGCAAATCTTTCTTGCAATCTTTAAAGAAAAACAAAAAATAAATTTAAATCTTTTCATGGCTATTTCAATCTCTCATTCCTGGAACATGTCCCCAGTCTTACTTCTCTGTGCTACATTCAACAAACTACTCTTCCTCAAAGGAAAAAAAATACTTTTTTCTTTACCTGTTCCTCTGTGACCTATCATATCTGGTCTATTCTTTTTATTAAATTTCCCTTTCCAATTGTAAATCAGCATAAGAATTTTAGAATTATTCCATAATTATTTTTCATTAATATATAATAGATCTACATATTTTAGGATACATGTGATAATTTGACAGCTTCATATGATATGTAATGATGAAATAATGATAATTGGTATATTCATCACCTTAAACATTTATCTTTATGCTGGGAACATCTAAATAATTCTCTTCTAGCTGTTTAGCAATATACAGTACATTATTTAAACTGTAGTCACTCTACTGATCTATCAAACACTAGGTCTTACTTCTTCTAGATAGCTATTATTTGTATACATTAATCAAACTCTCTTTAGCTTCTCCTCCTTCTTTTCTCTCCTGGCCTCTGGTAACTACCAATCTGTCTTCAAGGAATCCACCTTCTTATCTCCCAAATATGAGTGAGAACATCCTACCTGTAGCAATTAGGCAAGAGAAAAAAAGAGCCATACAATATGGAAGGGAAGAAGAAAAATTATTTTTGTTTGCTGATGACATGAGCTTATACTTAGAAAAATCTAAATACTCCAGCAAACCAGAACTAATAATTCATTAATGTGCAAAATACAAAATCAACTTACAAAAATCAGCAGCAGTTATTTGCCAACAGGGAACAGGCTGAAAAAGGAATAAAGAAAGCGATCCCATTTGCAATAGCTAAAAAATATAAAATACCTAGAAATAAACTTAACTAAAGAGTAAAATATCTCCATAAGGAAAACTATGAAACGTGGATGAAAATAATTGAAGAGGACACAAACAAAGAAAAAAATTCTATGCTCAAGAAAAGAATTTTAAACCCAGAATTTCATATCCAGCCAAACTAAGCTTCATAAGTGGAGGAGAAATGAAATCCTTTACAGACAAGCAAATGCTGAGAGATTTTGTCACCACCAGGCCTCCCTTACAAGAGCTCCTGAAGGAAGCAATATACATGGAAAGGAATAACTGGTACCAGCCACTGCAAAAACATGCCTAATTGTAAAGACCATCGAGGCTAGGAAGAAACTGCATCAACTAATGAGCAAAAAATAACCAGCTAACATCATAATGACAGGATCAAATTCACACATAACCATATTAACCTTAAATGTAAATGGGCTAAATGCTCCAATTAAAAGACACAGACTGGCAAATTGGATAAAGAGTCAAGACCCCTCGGTGTGCTGTATTCAGGAGACCCATCTCACGTGCAGAGACACACATAGGCTCAAAATAAAGGGATGGAGGAAGATCTACCAAGCAAATGGAAAACAAACAAAAAAAAACAGCAGGGGTTGCAATCCTAGTCTCTGATAAAACAGACTTTAAACCAACAAAGATCAAAAGAGACCAAGAAGGCCATTACATAATGGTAAAGGGATCAATTCAACAAGAAGAGCTAACTATCCTAAATATATATGCACCCAATACAGGAGCACCCAGATTCATAAAGCAAGTCCTTAGAGACCTACAAAGTGACTTAGACTCCTATACAATAATAATGGGAGACTTTAACACGCCACTGTCAACATTAGACAGATCAATGAGACAGAAAGTTAACAAGGATATCCAGGAATTGAACTCAGCTCTGCACCAAGCAGACCTAATAAACATCTGCAGAACTCTCCACCCCAAATCAACAGAATATACATCCTTCTCAGCACCACATCACACTTATTCCAGAACTGACCACATAGTTGGAAGTAAAGCACTCCTCAGCAAATGTAAAAGAACAGAAATTATAACAAACTCTCTCTCAGACCACAGTGCAATCAAACTAGAACTCAGGATTAAGAAACTCACTCAAAACCACTCAACTACATAGAAACTGAACAACCTGCTCCTGAATGACTACTTGGTGCATAACGAAATGAAGGCAGAAACAAAGATGTTCTTTGAAACCAATGAGAACAAAGACATAACATACCAGAATCTCTGGGACACATTTAAAGCAGTGTGTAGAGGGAAATTTATAGCACTAAATGCCCACAGGAGAAAGCAGAAAAGATCTAAAATTGACACCCTACCATCACAATTAAAAGAACTAGAGAAGCGAGAGCAAACACATTCAAAAGCTAGCAGAAGGCAAGAAATAACTAAGATCAGAGCAGAACTGAAGGAAATGGAGACACAAAAAACCCTTCCAAAAAATCAATGAATCCAGGAGCTCGTTTTTTGAAAAGATCAACAAAATTGATAGACCTCTAGCAAGACAAATAAAGAAGCATTGAAAAAATGTAATATTGTTAAAATGCCAATGTTATTCAAAATGATTTACAGATTCAAAGCAATTCCTATCAAAATATCCTTCTTTTTCAGAATTATTTACTTGGCTGTTCAATTAAGGCACAAAAGTAGGGTGGCAAAAACAAGATTTTTCACAGTTCACTGAGCAAGAATGGAGGAGAAGCTGAGAGAAACCATTCAAGATTGTTATCTGATAGATGGAGAACATCATCAATCAAAACACCTCTTTGTGTGAGTTTTTATCACATGATTTGATATACCTTTTCTCATTATCATAGTAAATGTTCTTGAGTATACTGTATATTGTAAGGTAATATGTTTTTTATACTATAACACCTCCTAATCTCTCAACGGCACTAACATGTGTGAGGCACCCACAAAAGTGAGGACCCAACATAAAGACAGAAAAATACAAGGGTTTTTAACTAATAAAGGATAATTAAATTCTATTGCTTTGTATTTTTAATTAATAGGAATTATGTTTATGAGGCACGATATATTTATACATTGTGAAATGATTAAGTCAAGCTAATTAATCCATCACCTCACTTACTTATAATTTTTTGTGGTGAGAACATTTACTATCCACTCTTTTAGCAATTTTGAAGTATGAAAGTATTATTATTAACTGTGGTCACCATGCTGTACAATAGGTGACTAAATCTTATCCTGCTATTTAATAGAATGACCAACATCTCCCCTTTTTCACACCCTTCCACCAGCCTCTGGTAACCAGCATTGTACTCACAATTTCTGTGAGTTTCACATTTTAAGATTTCACATATGGGTAAGATCATGAAATATTTGTCTTTTGGTTCCTGACTTATTTTACATAGCATAATGTCTTCCAGGTTTATTCATGCTTTTGGAAAAGACAGAATGTCCTACTTTTGTAAGACTGTATAAATTATATTATTTTGTATGCTAAAAGAGAGTTAAAGTCTTACTCACATGTTGGCAACTAAATCAAGCAGAGGACAGATTTCTGTTTAACATGTACTTCCCTTCCCAGATTTCTGAAGTATAGAATTAAATGCAAATATTTTCCTTTGAAGTGTTATAAGAACACAAGAAATGACTTTTGGAACTAAAATGTACCCATTCAGATACTGAGTTTCTGATAACATGACTGCCATGTGGGAGACAAGGCAATTTATCTCCAAGAAGTTAAAGTTTAAACATACTTTCTAGAATATCTTTTGTTTATTTGTTTATATAAGATTTTTAGCACTTACCCTGTTCCAGGCACAGGGCCAAGTACCTTAAATAAATGAACTCATTTTATCCTCACTACAGCCCTATGAGCTTATCCACATTTTGCCAGGAGAAAAAAACAAACAAACAAACACGAAAAGCTACCATATGTAGTACTCTTAATTACTATTAAGTGAAATAGCAATTTCAAAAGTATTCACTTGAAAAAACTAATATTCTAAGAATCTTTCCATATTAAAATTTATCATTCCAGTTTAATGATTTTTAAAAAGTTGATGTTTACATAATGACAGACACTAAATGCGAAGTTGGTCTTTTCTTCATATTCTTTCGTTCATATTCTCTTCCTCCCTCACCTTTTCTATACAAGGTCAACTTACTTAAAATAAATGTAGAAGTGGAGAATGGAAAGTCCAAACTAAAGAGATATATTACTTTCCTCTACTACAACTGCTTTTGTTTGCCTTTGCCCTATGTCCATTTCATATATTTCTAATCTCATTTTGGTTCCTTCTCAAACAGACAAAATGCTCTTTTTAAAATTTCACAGTTATCTTATTCATGTACTCCTTAAAATAAATTTGAAAGTGTATATCAACATTTACATTTTAGTTGATTTCTGTAATTTTCCATTATTAAAGTTTAAAAGGTTACTAGTAAAGGCTTATGAGAATTAATGATATGTCAAACATAAAATTACCACATATTTTCCAGGAAGTCTGGTGAGGAATTGAGGAAGTGCAGAAGGGAAAGGGCGTAAATAAGAAGAAGGGAGTGGGGTTAATGAATGAGTTACTGCTATGGACAATTGTAGCTCAGTTCTGCTGAAATTCCTCTTAAGGACTGAGTAGTATATATATTTGATATGGTTTGGCTGTGTCCCCACCCAAATCTCATCTTGAATTCTCACATATTGTGGGAGGTACCCATCAGGGAGGTAATTGAATCATGGGGACAAGTCTTTCCTGTGCTGTTTTTGTGATAGTGAATACGTCTCATGAGATCTGATGATTTTATAAAGAAAAATTCCCTTGCACAAGCTCTCTCACTTTGCCTGCCACCATCCATGTAAGATATGACTTGCTCCTCCTTGCCTTCCACCATGATTGTGAGGTTCCCCCAACCATGCATAACTCTAAGTCCAATTACACCTCGTTCTTTTGTAAATTGACCAGTCTCGAATATGTCTTTATCAGTGGTACAAAAACAGGCTAGTAAAATATAAGCATCTCATGAAAAGAAAATAACTATGGCTTATTTTTTCACCTCCATCCCTTATTGGTAGAGGGTTTCTCCTGGAGGCAGCAATTTCAAGGCACTTCCTTCCCTGCCTATCCAAATTTGAGTTAAACAGGCTCCCATAGCCAGAGGAAACCCTAAGTTAGCAAGATGCAAGACTTCAGGCAAGATGCTGTCACTGTACGAGGACCATGTCCACCAAACTGTACCCTGGGGTGGCCCAAGGGCCAAGAGCCAGATGCTAACAATGTCAAATTTAGCATGTAATTCCCATGAAACTGTGATTAAATGAATTATTTTATTTAATTATAAAAATCTAATTTCTAAATCAAAATGTTAGGATTATACCGTAACCACAATTGTTATCAGATAGGAAAAATAAAACTTTAAACATATAATTAATAATTACAAAAACAAAAAGTATTATTACAAATGCATCTCCTTATTGAATAACTGTACCTTGTTTTTTAAGCTCATAACTCATGGCTGAATATAATATTCTTGCTAGAAAGAAGCAAGAGTCAGCATCATTCTTCAACTTCATAGAAGTAAGGAAGAATAAGTCTTCTACATGTGCACAAATAGATACGCATGAAGGGAGAGCTGTTGTATTAACACCATTAAACTAAACTTTTGTTGGGTTATAAAACAAAACTCACACATTGATATTAGCAAAAGTTATTTTAATGAGCAGTTGATAGCTTTATGTAGTTCTTTTTCAATTGTATTTAGATCAAATTATTGCAAATTACTCAGCTTACAAAATATGTATTATGTTTGCCCTAGAGTCATTAACAATCCTATTTTCTTACAATTATACTAAAAATGTGGTAATAATGGACTATTAATCCTTCTTGTTATTTATTCATTGAGGCAACTTGTTTAACTCTGTATAACATTGAAATGACTTTCTAAAGAGAACAAATACTGAAAAAAGCAAATATTTCACTCATTGTATTTAGAAAAATTCAAGAGACTCAGAGAGGTATTCAAATGATTTAAATCTAATTTAAATCAGCATTACCAAACTATATTTCTTTGGTTTTCAAATGTGTTTTATTTACAGATAATGACACATTCTAGAGATGATTACTGCAAATTGCAAAAAGGAATTGCTTACTTTTCAAAATGTGGACACTCGTATGTGGGTGTATACATGTATGTGCACATTCAGTATGTTTTATTGATGCTCTCTTTGCTTTGTTCTCACAGGCCTCTTTTTCTCAATGGATTTACATTTTGTATTCCAAATGAAAGATGTAAAGTTATTAAAAGAAAATTGTCATTGCATACACACTCCTATACTGCCAAATGTCTGATTTTAGAACAAGATCCTATTTCTATCTGCAGGCTTTACCCTCAGCAGACATATGTAAAACCATGAAAAAAATAAAGACATTTTAGCTATTCATTAAAAGAAGCATCACACGTTGAATTCTCTGTAGATTTTCCGTGGGGCAATTTATCTGATAACAATTAGGGGTAGGTACATGTAATAATAGAAAAAAATGACTCTACTTTTGCTGTTGGATTGCTAACTGACTTCAAGCTCCACCACTCCCTCTTCTCCTTTGCTTCACACCTGAACTAACTGAGGCCCATTTTTTGATGCCCTCTTTTTGGGACCAAAACAACACAAGTCCTAGCTCCCTTGCTTAAGAAACTCTAACCACAGTCAAAGCCAAGCTAGTCTCCCTTTCCTACTCTCTCAAGTGAATTTTGGATCTGCTTGGGAGTTTGCCCCTCTCTCCACAGAAAGTCTTATGATCTGAAAAAGTAAACTTTTCCTATCCTCGTTGTGAGTGTGTGACTCATTAGACTTGATATCTTTTGAGTTCTTCATGTCCCCAACATATTCTGTAATCATCATTCATAACCTTTTACAATAGAAGTAACAGTGATAAGACTATATAGGACTGATAGAGATTAATTGACATGACAAGGGAAGTGATGTTTTGCCATGAAGATCCTTGGATACATCCTTGATGCCTGGGTGAGGTAATTCACAGCATTGTACCTACACCCATTAAAGGAGTCATCACATAAAGACAGGTGAGTCATATTATTGCTGTTTCAAAAACAGAGAAGAGTATCACAAATGTGACATTTTCTATTTGAATGCAATATAAAAATCTAAACCTATAGCTTGGAATTCTATTAATCAAAAAGTGGCTTGATTAGTTCTATTTATCAAAATAGATGTTTTGAATATTTATCAAAATAATGTTTGATTTGTTCTATGTATCAAAAAGTTCAGATGGCTTATTTTAAGCATACTTCTTAACAAAACAAGGGAATTTTGATTTCATTCTTGGATTCATCAAACTACTAAGGGTTAGCTGTCAGAAATGTGCAGAAAATAGAAAATTATCTTAAGTAGTTCAATAATGGTGGGTTTTGCCTATTTTAATAATATGCTGAATCAAAATAATACAGAAATAAAAAATAAGATATAGTTTTATAGTTAATTTACAGAAGACAATGAATATAGATATTGATCTTAATCAGAAATTTATATCGAGTGGAGAAAAAATACATCAGTGAATAGAAAAACTGAAGTCCTCCAGCTCACTGGATCTTTTGAGATGTCACTGAGGTCCTTTCCCCTTTCTGGACTACAGTTGTCTAATCTGTAAAATAAAGATTATAATTTAACAGTCAGAATGACACTTGATTGTTCATTTCTTACCTAAAATATAAAGTTCTGTGATATGTTTGTAGATATAAGAGTTTGATGAACTTATGTAACCTAAATAACTACTTAGGGCATTTGTGCTCCTGTGTGTTTTAGTGTGTGTGTCTGTAAATTATAAGCTTTCAGTCCATCAGACTAACATTAGCATGCTGAATGCTATCTCATGACCTCAGGTTTCATAAAATTTATAATACTGTCTAAGCTACTCTCTGTTAGAACTATTTTTAATGATAATAATATCTATATTGGCTTTTGTAAATATATGTTTTAGAAATGATTTGCATATGCCTCCTGTAATTTACATCATGACCCAGTTTTTCTCAAAGATATGAGAGACACCTGTCATTTTTATTCTACAAAAATTAAGTAACCTCTAATTCAGGTTTTTTTATAACCTGGAAGCAAAGAAGAAGTCCTCTCTATGTGAATTTTGTTTGACACATTGGTTGAGTTTTTTACAGTTCAGACAGCAATAGCTTAATTATAGGAATAGAGAGCTCCACAAATTTCTAATGATTGGAATGATTACTTGTTCACTTTAAAATGGGACTAAATAACTCTTATTCTATAGCTTTTATCATGATCATCTTTTTTTGTACCTTTCCTACCTTTCAATGGGCATATTTTGCTTTAGAATATATTTCAGCTTATCCTTAAGGGTTCTTTCTGCCGTAATTAATTCCAAATACATTTTTCTTTCTTTGTGACAGAAGTACCTACCCCTAAGATTGAATGGGTCAGACTAAGAACTGTTCTGGTTTTGAGGGATCATCGAAGTACATGATATCAGATATATGATATAGCCTTCTCTCATATGCCTTTTATTTATCATATAGGATATTAGAAGGGACAAGTTAATCTTACATTAAGAGGCCGGACAAAAAGTAAAAGAACGTGTGATAGGAGGTCTAACCCCCATTCATCCTGCAGTATTTTTCTCAGCAGTTTTAGGTGCTATAGCCCTGACTGAATTTGGCTTTGAATTTTTATCAGTCTTTCATTTGGATCAAAAGTACAGAATAAGGCTTACGAAATAACAATAATAATATTTATTATTCTAATTATGGCAAATGTGTGGTATGTTAGGCAAAGTCTGATAATTTTGGATGAATTCTCATTTTTTAATTCTAAAAAAATCCTATAGGATAGTTTCCATTTTTTATAGGCTCACTTAGCACATCAAGAAAAATAAGCCCGGCTAGCTTAATCCATAGCCCGGTCAGTAGAATCGACCAGTGAACCCGTCTCTACAAAAACAAAAAATGGTGGCCTGACAAGAAAAAATTAACCACATAAAGATCACCACCAAAAAAAAAAAAAAAAAAAAAAAAAAAAAAAAAAAATCCTCCATGGTGGCTGCAGTTACCCATATTACATCCAAATATCATTGTGTGCTTTACTGCTTTCCCATTTATAAGGTCCCCCATAACCATTTACATGGCCTCGTTTTGATGGCATGAGTACCTGGGTTCCATTTTCATATTACCATCAGGTGATAAGAACATTGATAGAATGATCAATAGAGCAAAAATAGAAAAATTAGCTACTTTTGGAACTCTTAACTTCACTCTTTCCCAAACTCTCTTCCTGATCTTGTCATCTTTATGATTTATCTTTGCTAATGAAAGCCTCAATTTATTTCCAAAAGAATGAGGAGTATGGGAGCAATTTTTGACTCAAAGTCTGTTCACCAAAAGTGCAAATAAGAAGCAATGCTAGAGAATGCCTTTGTATTTCTTCCCAACTATTTAAATTGTAAAAACTTTGATTAACTCTTTCTCTTAGTATAATGTGGCATTATATATAACTGCATATTAGTTATTTAAAATATAAATATATATGATTTATTTTTTATTTTAAAGGTTTATATATTGCATAATCACATATGCATTTGTATTTCTATCAAAATTTTCTAACTTTTTGCTTTCCAGTCCTATTTTTATTTAGAATGTGTAATTAAATAGCCTGTTTCATACATAGGTTAAAGCCAAAAAGTTTGTTTTCATGTAAGACCAGGAAGACATAAATGTACACACATATTTTTATAATAACAAAAATCATAAATGTGCTATTTTCTAAAAAAAAAAAATCAAGAATACAAAAGTACTTATTGCCATGAAAGGGGTGGGTGATATAAAACAATGGTTAGAAGAACAGGATAGAAATCAGATTGTTTGAGCTTTATTTTTATTCCATCACTTACCAGCTGTGTAATCTTCGAAAGGTTATCATCAGTGTTTTCCTTCCCTCCTGTAAAATGGGGAAATAATAATATCTCCTTCGTAATGGCTGCATGGAGATTTAAATAGATGATACACGGTAAGTCTTTAACTTACTGTGTATTATCTGACACATAATACATATCTAAGGAATGTTAACTTTTACAATTTTTAAAAGTTAAAATTTTTGAAATTGTCTTCATTATTTTAAATTTTAAGCTTAAATGGAGTTATAATTATTCAGGGTATATTTTAGTCTTTAGTGTAATAACAAATCTGTAGTTTAATAAAGCAAGTATTGTAATAATTTTTTCTTAACATATGATTAAAAATTCTGAAACTTGTCAGTATTTCTATGCTTTGGATATGTGTATTATTATTGCATATCTCTTGGGTGGTAAATTTTTTCTCAGCTTAATTAAATGAAGCCATACTAAAGTTTCCTTCATTCACTGAATTTTCTCTTTAATGTTAAATAATAAAGGATCTTACCAAATAGCTCTTATCAGAAGCAAAATGAAAGGAAAGAAAAAGCAAATGCATGAAAAGATAAATGAAAGGAGAAAAGCTGTGCTTGGCCTGGCCTTGAGACTCTCTCTGGGAGAGAACTATCACCTGGTATGATGCTGGGACATTGTTAGCAAACAGCACCTGGGACAGGGACATTCTGTGCAACCTGGCAGGTGCTGTATGGCGGAGGTTGCTGTTTGCCATTTGCAGCTCTGTTGTCAGATATGACTGCAGAGCTGGCTTAATCTGGAATGTACTTCAAAACTGTGAGGTTCATAGGACTGCAATTATTACATTTGTTTGGGCACAGAGAGAGACTCAATTTTGCGTTTAATTATTTAAAAGGTCAAACCCTTAAGCCTCAAGGCAGCAGCCAGGATCTTTGTAGTTGGTACTTTAAACAGTCAGTCTCTCTTTCCAGAGATATTGTGCAATGAGTGTACAGGTGACAGGAAACAATGTGTATGAAATGTGGATCGCCTCCTTTCTCTTCTGATATAAATGCACTTCCCATCATAAAAACAAATATAAACATATCAAACCCATGTTGCAATATCAGTTTTTTAAATTTTTAACTTGAAATGATTTTAGAGTTACCAGAGTTAAAAATAAAACAAAAGGCTGCACTTTACCCTTCACCTAGCTTTTCCTCAGATTGATACCTTAAACAATTATATTATAATCATAACTTAAAAAATCAAAATTGCTAACACACTATTAATTTCACTATGGTCTTTATGTGAATGTGACCGCTTTTTCCAGTTATATCATTTACAGTTACAGGATCCAGGTTTTTATACCAATTTTCAGCCATCATTACCTTTTTTTAGTAAGCAGTTAATATTATATTTAAGAAAATGAATATAGAATTCTACTGTCATTCAATTATATGGTATAAATATATGTATTTATTCCCCAAACAGTTTATTTTCAAATGCCCACTTATGGACTTTTATTCTGGAAGGCTCAGTAATTTTAAATGAGAGTAGATACCAAAATATTAAAAGTACCACAAAGTACATATCAAATTAATTTCCTTAAAATATTGCTTTATGCTATTTATTTTAATGGAAATAATTATATTGTGATTTAAGTAAATCATTCATAATAAATATTATAAGGAAGGATAACTGTTTTCTTCCTTTTCTTAACCCTACTGACCCCAAATGAAACCACTGTTAATATTTTTTAAATGTTTTTAAAACAGTAGAATATTTAGGATATTATTTTATCTTTGTACATTTCCTTCATTTCAATAATTTTAACAATGTGTACACAATCATGTCTGATACATTCTACTGAATGTTGAATATTCCATTTATGGGCACACTATGATTTATTTTACAGGTTATAAATTGTTAACCATTTTTTATTATTTTTATTTTTGTTAAAGCCGTTAATTCTATTATGCTGGACTAGTCAAGAGGGCCTTTTAGATAGTCTGTAGGGTGAATTCCTCAGAGGGGAACCTTTGTGAAAATGATAGTCACATTTCATTTCAACAGCTACTGGCTAATTGCCCTTCAAAAACAATTCCAAAAAAAGTTAAAATGTGACCAAACGTGTATGAAAGTACGTATTTTCCACAGCCCTTCCAACAATGAGTACTATGTAAACTTCTAAAAAGTCTATTTACCAATTAGGTTGTTGAATGAGAGGACATGGTTTTGTTTTGATATAGTGTCTTAATTACGAGGTGAAACATCTTTTCAGATGCTTACTAGCCATTTCTATTTCTTGACATAAAAAGTTTTTTAACCTACTGATTTTTGCTATTCTATTTTTAATTTATTTTCTAACATTACTGGCCAAACTAATACCCGTTCTCATTTTCAGTGCTATTTTAACTATAATAATGCTTGTATTCAAGCACATCTGCAGAGACAGCACTCTAATTCCAGGCCTCCGTATTACCTTATTTGCTTAAAATTGTTGTTGTTAAGCAATTTTGTCTTAATCTGTAACTTTTACAAATGTTGTCACAATTCCTAATGGTTTCAAAACACTGCAAAACTATATATGCTAAAGTTTTTTAGACTATTACAAATTTGCTCATTTGCTTCCCTAAAAAATTATATATACAGACACACGCATGCAGTGTTAAATTAGTAACACTTAGCTCTTTATCTCATTAATGCTACATTGCCACCTCTGACTCCACCCCAAATATATTATTTCCATTTGATTTTATTGAGGGAATTTTCATGCTGAAGCATTTTGTTTTTGTTACTTAAGAGTGTCAAAATTCTCAATTATTTTCCTCCAGGTTTCTGGATTTTTGGTCAGGCTCAAAAATTTTTTGAAAAGTAATTTTGATAGTGTGTGCATTTTTGTGCATGCATATAGGGGCATTTAGCAGGGTTACTAAATATAGTTCACATGGTGTAATATTCACTCATTTTTGAGTGTACAACTCAATACCTCAATCCAATTTGAGAACACTTTCTTACTACTAAAAGATACCTTGTGCCCATTTGCAGTGACTTCCTGTTGCCTTTCTTTCTGTGTAACTAGATTTGTCCTTTCTGAACATTTCATAGTAATGAAATCACCCAGTCACATAAAAATGTGGTCTTTTGTGACTAGCATCATTAATGTAGTATAGAGTTTTTGAGATTCATCTAAGTGTTGGCATGTATTACATCTTCCAATGCATGAATATGGATATCTGTATATTTATTTATATTTTTAAAAAAATTCTAAGCAATATTTTATATATTTTTATGTACACATTTCTGTACTTCTTTTGTTAAAATTAATCTCGAGTATATTTTATTTTTCATGAGATTGATAGTTGAAATATATTTGTAGTTTACTTTTCATATTATTCATTAGTAGTATGTAGAAGGAACAGTGTGGTTATCCATTTAAAATGATTTTGTAGATGAAGGAGACTTATACTGGAAAGTATACTGGACAAGTAGTCAAAATTTTATATATATCTATGAAATATATAAAAATATGTAAATATTTATATGTAAATATATAGAGACTGTGTATAGTATAGTGTATATGTAAGTATAAAGTATATACTATATAGTCAACTAAGAGTATATATATACTATATATAATTCTGACTATGTGTGTGTGTATATATATATGCATATATATACCTAAATTTATACTTTATAATAAAATTATATAGTATGGTTATTTTAATATATTTTATTATATATAAAATTATAAAGTATAGATTTAGGTATAGAAAATCTTAGCAGGTTTTTGATGACTATGAACATCTGGCAGGTTATTCAAAGCTTTATAGGTTAAAGAAACTATTTAGTGTTTGCGATTCTGGCATATCTAATTCTAGGAATATCCTTCACCAATTATTATGGCAATCGCAAAATATCCTATTACTTTAAAAAGTTCTTAGAAGATATTATCATGCTCTCCTGTGAATCACTATAAAGCTTACAATGCAATGTCTGAGCCTGTGTTCCCAGACAGTGAGTGTGTCATTCATTAGTGCCTAGAACAGTACCTGGCATGTAAATCATTCAATATGTCTGTTCAATTACTGATTTTTAATGAAAAACTTGGAGCTTTCCAATGATAAATTCACCATCTTATTGAGATGATTTCATGAAAGGGACCGTATCTATATTTACTGCATTATTTGGGTGTTGGTGCTTTCTATACAAGGGGTATAGATTTCCTTTTACAGGCTGGAGAAATGAAAACCAAGGAGTTTAAATGACAGAACTTTATATTTTTAATTGAGGAGAAAGCTCAATTTGATTAAAAAAACATTTTTGTTGATTTTGGTCGAGATCATTTGGTTGAGATCATTGAGATTGTTTAGTTGAGGTCATTGAGATTATTTAGTTTATTCTGCCAACTTGAAAACAAGTCCCCCCCTTCTATAGCATCATTCACACGATTACCTAAGCTGCTCAAAAATTTCCACTGAAGTAGTTAATATACTTAAAAGAGAGAAATACTTGTAGAAGTAACCCTTTTTTGTTGGGAAGCTATGCATTTTTAAAAAGTAAAAAGATTTTGTGCCTTCTTATATCTAATCATATTTAGTCAGCTGTTTCTCTTCTGGAAGAGTATAATTTGCTTCCAATATTGAAATAATAGCTTCTTAAATAGGAAAACTCAACTGTAATGTTTCCCTTTTGTATTCATTTCTCCAGGCAAAATAAAACGTAGTTCTTCAACTTTCTTGATTTAGTTTTATTTTTAATCTTTAACCAGCATGGTCACATTCTTTTAAACTGTTTAGATCATTGACAGCCTTTTAAAAATATCATAGCCTTCTTAAAATTAAATATAGTACTCTAAATGTGTTTTTAGTGGAACTCATGCAATCTTTTTTTAAATCAAGAATCACATCATTTTGTAGATGTTTATCTGTTTATATGTCCTTACTATACTAGACACTCCTTGATGACAAATACTTTACCTTAGTTACCTCTGCATAAGGAGTAGAATTAAAGTACTGAAATGTGTTAACATCTTTATATACTATGAGACCAGGCTTACATATTTAGCTCTGATGTTCAATTATGGAAGATTGAGATGTTGATACCCTTTTCAATAAGGCAATGTAAAATTATTCTTGCCATATCTTTTATTATATCAATTGTTTATACTTGTGATATAATTGAGCACAGATTCGCTTAATTCAGGTTGTAAAAATTACTGTTTTGTTATTAAAAAAAACAAAATGAGTGAATAGAAAAGATAATGTTCCCTAAAACAATCAGTCCTTGCAAACCTTAGACGTAGTTGCTTAATCATAATTTTCTTTTTTCTGAACATCACCAGAAATGAATTCATTAAAGTTTTCCATAACATTTGGTTCTGCAGAAAGAAAAACTAACATAATATCCATAAATTTAACAAACACAAACTTTTTATATATGTCTAATTTTGTGGTGTCAGTATTTCATTCATTGCTATTTATTGCTTTCATTAATTGCCATTTTTAAGACTTCCTCCTCTGAGCCTAGATGCTTGTGGTGAACCTTTTGAGTATTCACCATACTTACAGCCCCCTCATCTTTAGAACAATATGAAACTTTCCTACTTAGACATATATTCTCAAATTATGTTTACCTGAAAGAATCTTGCTTATTTTTAAGGCATCCCTATTTTTCCGGTAAGAAAATTTCTTTTTTATATTTCTTACATTCAAAATTGGCGCTTGTTTCAGAATTCAGCATTTTGTTATTCTTGGTTTTGGTCGTGGGGGTGCATATTTGCTTTCCACTGCCTTCTCTGTATTCAGTTTTTACATCTCTCTCAGATCATCAATCACATTATCTGGTGTAAGCAAACATTTTTTTTCCCCTTTCTCAACACTAATTGTCACCAGAGGGATGTGCTACTACATTTGTATTCAGGAACCAGGAATTCTGATATCCTGTAAATCCCATATTTCTTGAAAGGAATAATACCAATAAACAAAGAGGAAGTGGGGCAGTACAAATGGATCCAGCAAATGAGAATGTGTTGCCAAGTGCAAGGTAAGAGGGCAAATTAAATGTATTAGGTTACATATTGAATCAATTTTAAAGCATGCAAAATGTAGTGGCACTATCAATAGTTGTTGACACGAAGTTTTAATTATGTAAACTTTATACATTTTTGCTAATATCAGTGTAATGTCTACGAATTAAAGTCAGCACGGATTAAATTTAGAATAGGATAAACGTGAGTCCACAATTTTCAAGAAAGAATGATTACTTTCAGTATTATAATTTATGTACAAAATGATCATAGATAGTCCATACATATTCAAGATACTAACTATAAGTAAGGTTGTTCTTTATAAAAGCCTATTCATCCAGCTTGTTACTACTATGTGTTAATGGCTGATTGTAGCTGGAAAGAAATAATCTTATATTTATGTATTGGCAAAGTTTACAAGAATGAGAAGAAATAGAGTGGAATAATATTTTGAAAAAATAGTAGCTGTGCCATCCCAAAGGCAATTACGTCTCATGAGCAAAACACCAAAAAGTACACTGTACACTGAGAATCAATCTAGTCTTAGCAGGAGGATTCAACAGCTTACATTGGGTGACAATATTTTAATTATTTTCTTTAGAAATGTGGTTGGCACTTAAATTTATTCTCAGGTGTCTGTCAGTTACCACTCTTTATAAAAATTCTAGTTAACAATTGAGAAAGTTTCCAGTTTCATCCATGTCCCTACAAAGGACATGAACTCTTCATTTTTTAATTGTGCACGTGTACCCTAAAACCTAAAGTATAATAATAAAATAAAATAAAATAAAATAAAAAACAATTGAGAAAGTTAAGATAGTGGTTGGGAGTGAATTATCGACTTATGTAACTCTCAGATAAATTATTCCTTTTATCCGTATCAGATTGACATTAATTTTTTTCAAGCACTTCTGAATAATCACATTTAGTTGTATGTGTTGTTATTAGCAGTTATGATATGATTTACACATATGGGAAGATTGTCAATTTACAAACAAATACATTTAAAATGATATACAAATAATTTTGAAAAAAACTATGCATTTCTTAGTTAAGCCTATCTTGGAAAAATAAAAATAAATAAAAAAGCATTTCTGTGGTTTTGTGATCTGTTTGGTTTTGTGCTTTTTGTTTTTGAATTGCTTTTCATGTTGTCTTATATATTAATATTTTTATCCCCGTGAGCAAATCTCTGAGGTTGTTCCTGTAGCTACAAAATCCAAATATGGTTTTCATCAAATATAGCATCCAAGCCTCTGTGCAG
Source organism: Nomascus leucogenys (assembly GCF_006542625.1). Lineage (NCBI taxonomy): Eukaryota > Metazoa > Chordata > Mammalia > Primates > Hylobatidae > Nomascus > Nomascus leucogenys. The sequence continues at coordinate 68,633,172 of NC_044393.1, forward strand.
AGAAACAAGTCTACTCAATTTCTCATATGATTTGTATTTAGCTTACTCAGGAGGTTTTAAGTGGCACAAGAAACCATTGAAAAAATAATTCCTGAAAAAATACATTATGTATTATTTGCTCTGCCCCAAAATGACATTACTCACCACAATATTAGGGAAGCCACTTTTTCCTTATAGTTTCTTTGACTCTGCAATACCTTAGGGTATAAACTTTTCTTTAAAATATAGGTGCAAATATAAAAGCAACTACATAAAATGAACAAACATCTTTATACATACAAGAGCCAGAGAAACTGGACACTCATTTAGTTGAACACTATCATAGTTATCATAGTTACTTACTGAGCAAAATTAAATAAAGTAGAAAGAATTTTCCTAGATTCTATTCAAGTCAGTTGAATTACAATTTCAAAAATGAACAATGTATGAAGTGGCATCTCAAATAAGACTTTTACTAGGTTACACCAATACATTCAAAATAGTATTATTCTATATGCAATCAATATAGGGAATATTGATAAAATAATTATTGTACTAAGTCTTTGGAACCGAGTGTGTATTTTACACTTAAGAGCAGGTCTCAATCTGAGAGAGCCACATGTGGGTAGTGGGTACTACATTGAATAATAGAATATTAGAATGTTTTAGAAAATAACTATTCATAATTATCATTTTCTACAGGTAATTAACAGTAATGCTGAAAGAAAGTGTGCTGTCGGGATGGAAGATGAGGAGGTTGTTCTTTTAACAAGGCATATCAGGAGCACAGTGAGATTTTTCAAAGTACATATTGCCATGCACTCCCCAAACTTGAGGAAGAACCACTTGAGGGGCAGGAGTTGCTAAGGAGTAAGCATATTAACTTCTACCTTCTTCGACATCTAACATTTAAAAAATTGCTGGTGCACAGTGTTGCATTTATTAATGGAAGGGTAAAGTATGCTTTAGGTGGTTGTGCAAAAATTCAAGAACGAATAATCTAGTATGAAAACTGAACTGAAAATGTGTAAAGGTATATGAACCAAGAAACCCATAGGATTTAGTTGAAGAACACTATCATAATTAAGAAAGCACAGGGAGAGAAGGGAATTTAGATACATATCAGACATTTTACTTGTATTACTTGATGGGGTTGGACATACATAGTACACAGAAAATCTTATGAAACCCTTGCTTTGCTCTTCCTCAACTATCTAGCTACCTCAATCCTCTTTTCCCCAGTCTCACTACCTAAATCTGAAATAAGCCCAGAAACACCAGGAGCTGAGCTTGCACGGGTGCTCACAAACTCCTAATTTCTCTTCATCTTCTTCATCTCTCCTTCCTTAATCAATTCCTTCCTTCCTTCCTTCCTTCCTTCCTTCCTTCCTTCCTTCCTTCCTTCCTTCCCTTTTCCTTTTCCTTTTCCTTTTCTTCTGTCTCTGTTTTTTTCTCTTTCTCCCTCATTATCTTAACGTATCCTCCTGGTCAATCTTGGTAAACACGCAGATCCCAGCTGAGTAATGACAGTATCTGATGCCCTTAATTCTCCATCTTTTGCTTCCTCAGCTTCATTCATCAGTTCCAAATCCCTCTTTTCTTCTTCTTCAGATAAAAATGTTGAGTAATTCACGTTTCCCTGGAGGTATTTTCAGATAGAGGGGGACTTTCTGCAAATGTTGTGTCTGGAAAATGGATAATTTTCAGATGAAAGAGTGCGTCACAATTGTCATTTAATCCTTTCCTCCTACCATTCGTGGGAGAATTTCCCTTCCCTCCACAGTATAATCTCTGAAATATGTAATGGATTAATGTCATAATGACTACGGCACTCCTCATTATGGACCATGCAGGTTACCCAAGAGGCATATTAGGGACTTTTGTCTCCAACCTTCCCTAGCTCTGGGCAATCCTGATCAAGCTCAGGGATCCCCTTCACACCATTTGCTTGCTTCTTTCTTTCTGAAGAGAAATGTAAAGAGGAGGAGCCATCCTAGCTTCACAATGACTTATTTTTCTTGAATGTCAGATTAGTACACTGTTGGCTGATTTGACTCCCTGATGAAAAATTAAGTTTCGTTTTCTTAGCCTAAATCATATTCAGCAACAGTAAGAATTATTCATTCCTGAACTTAAACTAACCATATTCAAGTTCAGCTGATGTAGTTTCTGGTTTCCCAATTGTGTCTTAAAACCTCAGGGGCATGTCGTGACTATTTTATTTAACAAAAATTTAAAGGCAGAGGGCTTTTCACTCTGTTGCTGATGTTGTCTATAAATTGGTCACATAACTTTCAGACCCCAATTATGTTGCCCTGAGCTTTCTCTAGTATAGCCACACAGGTCTAAAACGAGATCAGCCTTTATGCCTCAGATTCCAAAGCAGCCCTTAATATGGAGTCTTGCACATTTGTAGATAGTTCAGTTCCCCATGATTCTGTGCAGCTTTCTGCTCTGTAAATGACATTGTCCTTTACCATGATTTTTTCTGTTTTTTAGACTTTTAAAAATGCAGTTTTAGGTTTATAGCCAAATTGAAAGGAAGATACAAACATGTCCTATATACTATCTGCCCTCACACAAACATAGCATCCCCCATCATCACTATCCCCACCAAAGTGGTTCATTTGTTACAACTGATGAACATACCTTGACATATCATTATCACTGAAAATCAATAGTTTGTACTAGGGTTCACTCTGATATTCTATATTCTGTAGGTCTGGACAAATGTGTAATGACATGTATCCACCATCATAGCGATATGGACTGGAGGCAGGGAAATGCTAAGTAAAAGAGGGTGGACCCTAGGAAGGCCCCACCCTCAAGCTTGGAACTGCAGCCCAAGGTGAGAATTTCACATCCTTGTTTTCCCTCTTAAATGTTGCCTCTTCCAAAAGCACTGTGGCCTGCCCTACTCCCAAGCCTGTACCCCTAAAACTCCAGGCTCCACTGACAGAGGAGCATCAGAGAAGGAGAGAAGAGAAGCAGCTTGACATCTGAAGGATGGCTTGATGGTGGGACTTTGGAGAAGAGCCTGGCTGGGGAGGACCACACTCCAGGGAAAGACCACCTTCCTGCTCCATCCCCTCTCCAGCTCTGCTTCCCACTGAAAGTCACTTTCATCAGCAGTAAAATCCTTTGTATTCACCATACTCCAATTCCTTCCTGTGACTTAAATCTTCCTGGAGGCCAAACAAGAGCTTGGGAGCCACAGGGGCAGACAGTTGAGCTGTTTAACATTTAAATTGTCAACAGATGGCAAAGCTAAACCAGCACTGTAACACAACCCCTCTGAGGCTCCAGGGGTTGCAGGTACCCCCCTAGATGCTGCCGTGGAGCTGCACAGAGTTCTGCTCCTGCTGGCACCCAGAAGCACTAGTCCCAGCTCCCGCACCCACTCAACTGCATTCTCCCCCTCCTGCGAGAGGTTAAGAACTGCAGGCTGAGTAAGCGAAAATTTCGTGTTTCAGTATTAACATTCAAAGTAGTTTCACTGCCCTAAAAATCCTGTGTTCTGCCTATTTATCTCTGCATGTCCCCAGTCCCTGACAAACACTGTTTTGTTTTTTGTTGTTGTTTTGTTTTTTTTTTTTTTTTGGTTTTTCACTGTTTCCACTTCTATTGTTTTGCCATGCCATGAACTTTTAAAATAAAAAGAAAACATATAGAAATCAAAATTCCTTCATGAGGTACCATTCCCTAGAAAATACATTTTCTTTCTTTACTAAAACTATCACTTTTGAATGAAAATACAATGTTGATATGGTTTTCATTTCTTTCTCCATCCCCACCATTCTCATGTGGAATTGTAATCCCCACTGTTGGAGGAGCAGCCTGGTGGGAGGTGATTGGATCATGGGGTCGGATTTCCCCTTTCCTGTTCTTGTGATAGTGAGTGAGTTCTTACAAGATCTGGTTGTTTAAAAGCATGTAGCAACTCCTGCTTCACTGTTGCTTCCTTCTGCTTTGGCCATGTAAGACTTGCCTCCTTCCTCTTCACCCTCTGCCATGATTTACCTAGGCCTCCTGAGCCATGTTTCCTGTATAGCCTGCAGAACTGTAAGCCAATTAAACCTCCTTTTTTTTTTTTAGAAATTACCCGGTGTCGTGTAGTTCTTTATGGAAACGTGACAATGAACTAACACAAATGTCTTGTTAGGACTTTTAAAAAAGTATAAACCATTAATAAATGAAGAGAAAAACCTTATCAGAAGGATCCTTTGTATTTATTTTATTTCAAATTGTATTTTAGGTTCAGAGTTACATGTTCAGGTTTGTTACATAGGCAAATTTTATGTCTCAGAGGCTTGCTGTACAGGTTGTTTCATTACTCAGGTAATAAGCATAGTATCTCATAGGTAGTTTTTCAATCCTCACCCTCCTCCCACACTGCACCCTCAAATAGGCCCTGGTGTTTGTTGTTCCCTTCTTTGTTTCTGTATGTACTCAATATTTAGCTCCCACTTATAAATGAGAAATATTGTATTTGTTTTTCTGTTCCTATGTTAGTTTGCATATAATAATAGCCTCCAGCTCCATCCATATTGTGGCAAATATCATGATCTCATTCTTTTTTATGGCTGCATAGTATTCCATGGTGTATATATACATTTTCTTTATTTGGTATACCATTGATGGGCATTTAGGCTGATTCCACGTCTTTGCTAATCAAAACTCATTTCTCCCATTCTTTCTTCTGAACATTTTCTCTTCTTCTTTGGCATGCCTCAAGCTCACCACATTCCTTGCTCTATTCAGCCCTCTGGGAAATATGATGTAAGTTTTCTCTTCTCCATGTTTTTCTCATAAGAAACATTCAGTGGGCCTGTTATCTTCTCCATCACTTGTCCATCTACTTTGGACCTTAAGGTAGTAGTAATGAAACAAAGCATGTGGAAATAAAACCAATTTTCTTCTCACCTCTATGCATAAAACCTGTTGCTATACCCAAAGCCAGCAAAGTTGATTTGAGCAACTGTCAAACTCCCTAATGAAGATTGGGACATGTTTCCACAGTAAGAAGAAGGAACAGGATGGGATTGAAGTCTTTGTACTTCTTTAGAGGTGTGCATCTATTATGGTTTGAATTGTATCCTGCAAAAATATATATGAATTTATATGTTAAAGTCATAACTCCAGGGCCTCAGAATGTGACCTTATTTGGAAATAGGGTAGTTGCAGATGTAATTAGTTAAGATGAGATTATATGGAAGTAGGGTGGGCCACTAATCCAATAGGACTGGTGTCTCTATAAAAAAGAGGAAATTTAAACCCAAACATACACAAGTAGAGCATCATTTGAATGTGAAGGCAGATTCCAGGTGATATGTCTATTAGATTGGTGCAAAAGTAATTGTGGTTTTTGCCATTAAAAGTAATTGCAAAAACCGCAATTGCTTTTGCACCAACCTAATACAAACAAGTCAAGGAATAGCAAAGATTGCCAACAGACCACTAGACACTAGGAGAGGGGCATAAATAATGTTCTCCTTCACAGCCCTCAGAAGGAACCAATCCTGCTGACACTTTTATCTTGGACCTCTGGCCTCTATAAGTTTCTGTTGTTTAAGCCATCCAGTTTGTGGTACTTTTTTACAGAAACCCCTGCAAATGAGCTCCATGGACCATGGACTCCAGGCTTTAAAAGATAAGTAGCACTCAAATATTTTTTTTTGTTAATTTGTGTGTTTGTGTTTTCAATACTAATTAAACCATATATTGAAGAAATAAATAATTGGAAAATAAATTTATATAGATAGGAACTTAATTTTAGGAACCAGAAATTTGAAGATATGCTTGTCAGGGTGGGGGTCTGATAATAATGGTTTTCAGTCTGTAATTGTCCATATAATTTAATGAAAAAATACAGAATGCCAAGTCACAGGAATTTTACTTATGTAGGTCTGTATCAGGGCCAGAAGAAATTGAGATTTTGGACAAGGATCCTGGTGATCTTGATAGAGATGGATTGTTAAAGTAAAAATCTCATGGGAAAGCCACATAGGTAAGGAAGACTATGCAAGGCTACTGTGATATAGGAAAGGAGCAAAATTCAGTCTGAATTACGCTCTGTTGAAACAAAGGCCTGGAGAGTTTTTAAGAGCTGAGGTTGGAAGAACCTTAAACCAACTGTGTTTGCTAATTGGGCTTACTCAAGTGAAAGGTAAAGTTTCTTGTATCATCATGATAGGGGATAGTTTTACTATTTGGAGCTAGACTTGATATGAAGTTAGGCTTCAACCCTCCCCACAGAAACTGGAAGACAGAGGTACTATCTCCATTGATGATTATATTTCAAAGAGATGTCTCCTAGGTCCTTGGCTAAGACATTCATGGACTATAAAAGTCAATTGTTTAATTTGAAAACCCTTTCTCAAAGGGCCAGAGGAAAAAAATCTGTAGTCACCAGATTTCCAAAGTAAATATTTTAAGAAAAGGGAGGCCGGATATGGTGGCTCACGCCTGTAATGCCACCACTTTGGGAGGCCTAGGCGAGCAGATCACCAGGTCAGGAGACAGAGACCATCCTGACTAACACAGTGAAACCCCAACTCTACTAAAAATACAAAAAACTAGCCGGGCATGGTGGTGGGTGCCTGTAGTCCCAGCTACTTGGGAGGCTGAGGCAGGAGAATGGTGTGAACCCAGGAGGCAGATCTTGTAGTGGGCTGAGATCGTGCCACTGCACTCCAGCCTCCAGCCTGGGTGACAGAGCAAGACTGTCAAAAAAAAAAAGAGAGAAGAGGGGCCTCTCTGTTTAGACCATCTAGATTCTGTAAAGGCAAGAGTGAGAGGAAGGCCAGAAATCTAGAAGCAGCAAGAAGTCTGTGTAATATTTAGTCAAGCTAAGGGAAAGATTAAGGCCATCTGGGTCAGACCCAAGTTTGAGAAATGCCCTTTACTATAGGTAGTATTTTATTTACTTTTTTTTCCTCCTTCTCCTCTTCCTTTTCCTCCTCTTCCTCCTTCCTCTTCTTTTTCTTCTTTTTCTCTTGGAATATAATAAAAGGATCATGAGTCATAAACGAAAATAAATAAAATAAAATCACTTTTTAAAGATGCTACCCTATCAATTTTAACTTTCAGAGTCTAAAATTTATCATAAGACTTCAAAAAAATTAGCTAGGTTTTTTTTTTGTTGAAAACAAATGCATAATATAGTCCAGAAACATTTTAAAATGTGAGAATCATGCACTGGTAAAATTTGCATGCTATTTTTATTAAAGCAAAATATTGAGAGATCATGATGTTAACAACATGAATTAAGAAGCAGGAAAAAAGTTTGGAAAAAGTATCTATTTAAAAAGCACACTTTATTCCTGTGACGTGAAAAGAAAATAATTCAAAAAAGGCACTAACTTGCTTTAATTAAAATGAAATAAACCAATCCAGGATTATTAATATGGAACCAATGCAGTTGTTGAAATATAACTGAGTAAAATAAGCATTTACTTGGAGGATATTATAAGGTATATACGAATGCAGAAGTAATGAGATCAGTTAACAGAACACTAAATAATCAAGGAAGTAGGCAGAAAACTGAAATGAGAATGTTATTTTAGAAAGAGGGCAGAAAAAATCTGTAATGAAGAGCATCAGTGAAGGAGGACGTACAGGATCTTAAACTGATAGAACAACGGTTGAATAGATATTAGGGAGAGAGGAAAGTTAGGGAAGTCAATGTTTCAAGCCTGGGCAACTGGGTAAATTTTGCTAAGTTTCCAGAGAAGAATCATTTTTATGAGATAATATTTCACTTCATATTTTAGATGAACTGTTAGGTTTGAGTTGCAAATTTTCTGCCTAACAGCAAGTAATAATTGTGCCTTATAAGCCAAAGGTCATGTAAAACACAAATACAGAAGACATTTTCTATCTCTACCTATTAAGAATTAGAAGAATGGTCTGTTCATGTCCTTTGCCCACTTTTTGATGGGGTTGTTTGTTTTTTTCTTGTAAATATGTTTGAGTTCATTGTAGATTCTGGACATTAGCCCTTTGTCAGATGAGTAGGTTGCAAAAATTTTCTCCCATTCTGTAGGTTGCCTGTTCACTCTGATGGTAGTTTCTTTTGCTGTGCAGAAGCTCTTTAGTTTAATTAGATCCCATTCGTCAATTTTGGCTTTTGTGGCCATTGCTTTTGGTGTTTTAGACATGAAGTCCTTGCCCATGCCTATGTCCTGAATGGTATTGCCTAGGTTTTCTTGTAGGATTTTAATGGTTTTAGGTCTAACATTTAAGTCTTTAATCCATCTTGAATTAATTTTTGTATAAGGTGTAAGGAAGGGATCCAGTTTCAGCTTTCTACATATGGCTAGCCAGTTTTCCCAGCACCATTTATTAAATAGGGAATCCTTTCCCCATTTCTTGTTTTTGTCAGGTTTGTCAAAGATCAGATAGTTTTAGATATGCGGCATCATTTCTGAGGGCTCTGTTCAGTTCCATTGATCTATGTCTCTGTTGTGGTACCAGTACCATGCTGTTTTGGTTACTGTAGCCTTGTAGTATAGTTTGAAGTCAGGTAGGGTAATGCCTCCAGCTTTGTCCTTTTGGCTTAGGATTCACTTGGCGATGCAGGCTCTTTTTTGGTTCCATATGAACTTTAAAGTAGTTTTTTTCCAATTCTGTGAAGAAAGTCATTGGTAGCTTGATGGGGATGGCATTGAATCTATAAATTACCTTGGGCAGTATGGCCATTTTCACAATATTGATTCTTCCTACCCATGAGCATGGAATGTTCTTCCATTTGTTTGTATCCTCTTTTATTTCATTGAGCAGTGATTTGTAGTTCTCCTTGAAGAGGTCCTTTACATCCCTTGTAAGTTGGATTTATGCAGCCAAAAAACACATGAAGAAATGCTCAGCATCACTGGTCATCAGAGAAATGCAAATAAAAACCACAGTGAGATACCATCTCACACCAGTTAGAATGGCCATCATTAAAAAATCAGGAAACAACAGGTGCTGGAGAGGATGTGGAGAAATAGGAACACTTTTACACTGTTGGTGGGACTGTAAACTAGTTCAACCATTGTGGAAGTCAGTGTGGCGATTCCTCAGGGATCTAGAACTAGAAATACCATTTGACCCAGCCATCCCATTACTGGGTACATACCCAAAGGACTATAAATCATGCTGCTATAAAGACACATGCACACGTATGTTTATTGCGGCACTATTCACAATAGCAAAGAGTTGGAACCAACCCAAATATCCAACAACGATAGACTGGATTAAGAAAATGTGGCATATATACACCATGGAATACTATGTAGCCATAAAAAAGGATGAGTTCATATCCTTTGTAGGGACATGGATGAAACTGGAAAACATCATTCTCAGTAAACTATCGCAAGAACAAAAAACCAAACACCGCATGTTCTCACTCATAGGTGGGAATTGAACAATGAGAACTCATGGACACAGGAAGGGGAACATCACACTCTGGGGACTGTTGTGGGGTTGGGGGAGGGGGGAGGGACAGCATTAGGAGATATACCTAATGCTAAATGACGAGTTAATGGGTGCAGGAAATCAACGTGGCACATGGATACATATGTAGCAAACCTGCACATTGTGCACATGTACCCTAAAACCTAAAGTATAATAAAAAAAAAAAGAATTAGAAGAATGGACTTATTTAAAAGAGATGATGACAAAATACAAGTTAAAATAAGACAGTGTAAGATTTCAAATTGTTAGGAGAATATAAGAAAGAGAATGTCATCAGCGGTAAAATTTTAAGGTACATGATATTTTAAAGAGTTAATAAAAAGTTTAGTAGAAGAAATAATCACAGAAAAAATAAAACAACTTAAATGGTGCTTAAAAGTTTAAGAGAGAATCTTTGGTAAACCATTACAAATGCTTTGGCTTTCTCAATGACACCATATGGAGATGATAATCATAGTGAAATATTAACACTCAGGTGACCTTCATGAAATTCTTCAGCAGATAAAAACATATACCAAAGTTAGATCCATTTTGGTTATTTGGTGGAATGGATATTTCACCTAATGAAGCTGGAATATTTCCATATGTGTTTCATATTTTAGAGTTTTCTTGAAGAAAAACAATGATCATAAATGTTAAAATTCCCTTAGAATGGTCACTTGAAAACAAAATGTAGTTTTTTAAGACTGGTGTCAAATTAATTTTGCCAGATTTGCTCTGCATAGTAAGAGCTGCACTGTTACAATATTTCAAGTTAAAAATTACTCTCAAAATTTTCTCAAGTTCAACTTTAATATATTTAATGTATTTGAAATGTTTAGTTTCATTTATACTTCAATATTGGAATTAAATTAAAATTTTGAAGCTCATATTAATCATTTAAATGAGAAAAATACTGAAGGGCACATTAATTTAAAAAATATTTTAACTTACCACTAACTTGTTATTCATTATTAGCTCTATGTCTCCATTATTAAGATACAAGTCAGAATACTATGAAATCAACTTGACAAATTTGGAAAATTTTTAGTCTGAAAGGCTGAAATTTTCTAGGTCATAGCTCTTCATATGAGATTAAAACATCTTATAAGTATCAGGAAATTCTGCTATTTAACGGACATGCAATTCAAGATTAAATGTACCTTTAAGGTACATCCACTCTGAAAAATGGTTTGGCAGTTTCTTATAAAGTTACACACTGAGTATAAAATCCAGTAATTCCACTCTTAGGTATTTACCAAAGATAAATGAAGCTTATAATAAAACAAAAATCTTTACACAAAGTTTATAGTGGCTTATTCATTATTGTCTACACCAAAAAAAAACTTCCATGGGTGAACAAATGAATTGTGATATATCCATACTTAGCAAAGAAAAGCAGCAAAATACTGATACATATAACAGCTATGATAAATCTCAAATATATTACGCTAAGTGAAATAGCCAGATTCAAAAGGTTACAACCTAGATGATGTATTACTTTGTTCTCACACTGCTATAAAGGCATACCTGAGGCAGGGTAATTTATGGAGAAAAGACATTTGTTTGACTCACAGCTCCACAGACTGTTCAAGAGGCATAGATGAGGAAGCCTCAGGAAACTTACAATCATGGTGGAAGGCAAAGCAGAAGCATACATGTGTCCATAGCAGGAGCAGGAAGAAGAGACATAAGAGGAAGGTGACACATGCTTTACAACAACCAGATCTCATGAGAACTCTATCACAAGAACAGCAAGGGGGAAATCTGCCCCCATGATCCAATCACCTCCCACCAGGCCCCTTTTCCAATACTGAAAATTACAACTCAACATGAGATTAGGGTGGGGACACAGAGCCAAACTATATTCTAACACTGGCCCCTCCCAAGTCTCATGTCCTCACATTTCAAAACACAATCATGCCTTCCCAACAATCATTCAAAGTCTTAACTCACTCCAGCATTAACTCAAAAGTCTGAGTCCAAAGTCTCATCTGAGACAAGTCAAGTTCCTTCCATCTATGAGCCTGTAAAGTCAAAAACAAGTTAGTTACTTCCAACATACAATGAAGGTACAGGCACTGGATAAATGCTCCCATTCCAAAAGGGAGAAATTGGCCCAAACAAAGGGGCTACAGGCCCCATTTAAGTCTGAAACCCAGCAGGGCAGTGAAATATCTTAAAGCTCCAAAATAATCTCCTTGGACACCATTTCTAATATCCAGGCCATGTTCATGCAACAGGTGCACTCCCAAGACCTTGGGCAGCTCCACTTCTGTGGCTCTGCAGGGTACAGACACCACAGCTGCTTTCATGGGCTGGCATTGAGTGCCTGTGGCTTTTCCAGGTGCACAGTGAAAGCTGTCAGTGGATCTACCATTCTGGGGTCTGGAGGACAGTGGCCCTTTTTTCATAGCCCCACTAGGCAGTGCCCTAGTGTGAACTCTGTGTGGGACTTCCAGCTCCACATTTCCCTTAGTAGAGGTTCTCCATGAGGGCTCTGCCCCTGCAACAGACTTCTGCCTGGACATCCAGGAATTTCTATACATCCTTTGAAATCTATGCAGGTGTTTCCAAGCCTCAACTCTTGCCCTCTGCACACAGACAGGCTTAACACCACATGGAAACATTGGAGGCTGCCGACTTGCATCCTCTGGAGCAGTGGCCTGAGCTGTACCTTGGCCCCTTTTAGTTATGACTAAAGCTGGAACAGATGGGATGCAGGGTGCCATGTCCTGAGGTTGCATAGAGAAGTGGGACCCTGGGCCAGGCCCATGAAACCATTTTTCCCTCATAGGCCTCTAGGCCTTGATAGGAGGGGCTGCCACAAAGGTCTCTGAAATGCTTTGGAGGCATTTTCTCCGTTTTCTTGGCTACTAACTTTCGGCTCCTCTTTACTTATGCAAATTTCTGTAGCCAGCTTGCATTTCTTCCAAGAAAATTGTTTTTTTCTTTACAACCACGTGGTTAGGCTACCAGTTTTCCAAAGTTTCATGCTCTGATTCCCTTTTAAATATAAGTTCCAGTTTCTTAGTTTGTGCATATGAGCATATGGTATTAGAAGCAGCCGGGTCATATCTTGAATGCTTTGCTTCTTAGAAATTTCTTCTTCTAGATACCCTAAAGCATCACTCTCAAGTTCCAAGTTCCACAGATCTCTAGAGTGGGGACACAATGCCTCCTATCTCTTCACTAAAGCATTACAGTGAGCAAAATGTTTGACCATTACTCCCGTTCCCAGTAATTTCCTCATGTCAATCTGAAATGACCTCAGCCTGGACTTTATTGTCCATATCACTATCAGCATTTTGGTCACAACCATTCAAAAAGTCTCTAGGAAGTTCCAAACTTTCCTCATTTTGTATCTTCTTCTGAGCTTTCCAAACTGTTCCAATCTCTTCTCGTTACCCCGTTTCAAAGCTTCTTCCACATTTTCATGTATCTTTATAGCAATGTTCCCCTTTTTTGTTACAAATTTTTTGTATTAGTCCATTCTCTCACTGCTATAAATAACTATTTGAGACTGGGAAGTTTATAAAGAGAAGAAGTTTAATTTACTCATAGTTCCACTGACTATGCAGGAGGCATGGCTGGGGAGGCCTCGGGAAACATACAATCATGATAGATGGCAAAGAGGAAGCAAGCACATCTTCTCATGAAGATGGCAGAAGGAAGGAGCAGAAGGAAGAGAGAGAGCAGAAAGACCACACACTTTACAGCTAGATCTCCTGAGACCTCTATCACAAGAACAGCAAGCAGAAATCTGCCTCCATGATCTAATCACATCTTACCTAGCCCCTTCTCCAACACTGGGACTTACAATTTTATATGAGATTTGGGTGGGGGCACAGAGCCAAACCATATCATATGACATTCTTAAAAAGGAAAAGCTGTAGAAACTGAAAACAGATCAAAAGAGAATAGTGATTGTCAGGTGTTAGAGGTGTGTGCAGGGTTGAAACACACACATGCAAAGTGTGACATTTTGCAGTGATGAAAGAGTTGTGTATCTGTATTGTGGTGGTAGGTACAACACTGATTGAATTTTTAAAAACTTAGAGAACTGTACATCAAAGAGAAAGAATTTAACTGTATGCCATAAAAGAAAAAAACGTTTTTCTTCGAAATCATTTAATTGACAAAATCTTCTTATAAGAAAAAAGCTACACTTAAAATGTTTACATGATATATCAGAGAGTATATAAATTCCCTTCTGTTTTAACAAACTCAATTTAAAATGTTAGTGTATATTAAAATGTTCTCCTGGTTAGTATAGATTTTAAAACCAGTCAATACAAATTTGTGGTTACTATATCAAGAATAATTACTGTTGTTTAAATAACCATGATGTGATACAGTACAGAGCCAATAATTTATATTTTGAGAGAAATAAATGTATGTTTTAGTTCTGATATGTGGTTATTATATGAAATTTAAAGAATCACTTTGCCTTACTGAGATCTTAATAAAATATTTTTTCAAAAAGCATATTTAAAAAATTGACCCATTATTTATTTTAAGATGACCTACCAAAATTTATTAAGTGCTTTATTATGTTAATAAATAATATACATTCTAGAGGAATCTCAGAAACTCTTTCTCTATTCCTTTCACCATGAGCAAAAAGTTTGACTTAAGAAAAAGGCAGCAAATTCAATGCAATAACTCCAGTGAAGCCACAGGTAATGTGAAATGCTATAAAGGAGGAGGGAAATATAAATATTATATATATATATAATATTATAACTATATAACATTTAATATATAACATATATTAAAGGACTAGAATGTGGGCATTAATAGATATTTTAATAATTACTCTTTAACTCTTAGAGACAACAGAAGCCATTGGAATAGAAGCATTTCATCATAGGAAGGACAATATTGACTGATTGATTGATTGCTTTGTCACACTAGTTGTCCTGTTAGTAATAAATTGCAGAGGGGCAAGGGTAAAAATCAGAAAGGCCAGTCAAGAGGCTATTGCAACAATTCCAGTGAGAGATAGTGACTTGATCAGAAAGGCTTATTAACTGACCAATTACTGAGGGGAAGCTGGAGGGAATGGAGAATGGAAAAGTTTTGAAATGGTCTGTATGGAGTAAGTGCATGATATTGGAAGGAAAGTCATTGACATGGGAGAATAGAGTAATATAAGGGAAATAAAGACAGGAATTATCATTAAAATACTTGATGATTGCATATAGGCAATTTGCAAAAAGGAAGAGTAGGAATACAAAGAATACTAAGAGAAATGCAAATCAAAACCACAATGAGATACCATCTCACACCAGTTAGAATGGCCATCATTAAAAAGTCAGGAAACAACAGGTGCTGGAGAGGATGTGGAGAAATAGGAACACTGTTACACTGTTGTTGGCACAGTAAACTAGTTCAACCATTGTGGAAGTCAGTGTGGCGGTTCCTCAGGGATCCAGAACTAGAAATACCACCTGACCCAGCCATCTCATTACTGGGTATATACCCAAAGGATTATAAATCATGCTGCTATAAAGACACATGCACACGTACGTTTATTGCGGCACTATTCACAATAGCAAAGAGTTGGAACCAACCCAAATGTCCAACAATGATAGGCTGGGTTAAGAAAATGTGGCACATATACACCATGGAATACTATGCAGCCATAAAAAATGATGAGTTCATGTCCTTTGTAGAGACATGGATGAAGCTGGAAACCATCATTCTCAGCAAACTATCACAAGGACAAAAAAACCAAACACCACATGTTCTCACTCATAGGTGGGAACTGAACAATGAGAACACATGGACACAGGAAGGGGAACATCACACACCAGGGTCTGTTGTGGGGTGGGGGAAGTGGGGAGGGATAGCATTAGGAGATATACCTAATGTTAAATGACGAGTTAATGGGTGCAGCACACCAACATGGCACATGTATACATATGTAACAAACCTGCACGTTGTGCACATGTACCCTAAAACTTAAAGTATAAAAAAAAAGAATAGTAAGAGAATACTTGCTAGAAGTGCCAAAAACAGGGAAAAATTAATTGATTAATTAATTAATTTAAAAAAATTAAAAAATCCCACCTTCGGTGTGATTACCCCTTCGGGAAATCTGCCTACCATCATTAAAATTGACAGACACTCATGGCCACTAACTTAGTTTAGTCAGTCCAACTGTCAGAATGACATGACTCCTGTCACTGTTGCCAGATTTGTGGGATATTGGGGCCAACATAAAATTGTTTTCAAGCTTATTCTGAGAATATAGAAAGTTACCAAATAAAAACAGTAGCAAAGTTTTTTTTTCCCTGAAGATTTCCTGAGTGAGCTTTACAAAAACTTTTGAATTCTCTGAATATATACTAAATCATGTTCTGTTCTGTTTCTGAACTGTTTGAACCTCTTGGGACTTGTAGGAATTGCTAACAAGCTCTTAAATGTCTCCATTGCACCATATCATTTTTAGAAAGACCAATTTGTCTCATCTTTGGGCAATGTGCTATACACAAAATATTTCTGTTTTATGTTTCTTTTCTAATTTGTCTCAGCACAGCCTGTGAACTATTGAAGTTCTTTGCCCTCCATCAGATAGAAATAAGAAAGCCAAGAAACTAAGTTTCTAAGACAAAGTGCAAGGTTTTCCCATAAATTTTAAGTTCTTTTTTGTAAGACGTCTAGTGAGAAGTGAAGGCTATATACAGCTGTTTACTGTACAGCTGTTACAGCTGTACATGATTAGTGTAGAAATTTAAAACAAGTAAAATTTTTGGTATTTGCAACATATTTTAATTGTATATAACTATGATATTATTACTTCTATAATTTTTTTAAGATAGGGTCTCACTCTGTCTTCTAGGCTGCAGTGCAGTGGCACAGTCATGACTCACTATAGCCTTGACCTCTCAGGCTCAAGCCATCTTTCCAAATTAGCTGGCTAACTTTTAAAACCGGTTTATGGAAACAGAGTCTCACTATGTTGCCCAGGCCAGTCTGTAACTCCTGTGCTCAAGTATCCTCTTGCCTCAGCTTCCAAAGTGCTGGAATTCCAGGTGTGAGCCACTGTGCCTGGCCTACTTCTATCATTTTTCTTTCCCTTTTTAAATTAAACTCTTGGGTTAAAGGTAAAATACAATCCAAAAGTATTTTTTAATAAAAATCATGGATAATGGAGGTATTCTATATCAGGGCACCTGTAATACATTCAAGAATGTAGCCAGAAAAAGTTTTATAGCCCTAAACCCTTTTATTAATAAAAAAATTATAAGTGAATGCAATTTTCATGTTAAACAAGATGAGAAAAGAAAAACAAAGAGAAAAAATAAAGGAAAGATAAAGCAAAAAATAATATTTGTTTTATCGATTTATCTAAATTGAGAAACAAAATACATAATTACTAAATAAAAATAACATTTTTTGGTAAAAAATTTTCGAGAGACCAATTACTAGCTACCTTAACCGAGGTATACGTATAATAAAGGACAAGGAGGAAGTAACCATTGACACGACATATGATGCATTTAAAAAATCCTACAGTCGCTCTGCTATATATTTGAAAGATATAATGATAATTTCCTACAGAAATATAATTCGCCCAAATAGACCCTACTATATGTAAAAAATTTAAATAAGCTAATTTCTCCATTAGGAAAAGAAAAATTTATCAAGACACTTCCTCAAAACCAATCATTAAGCCCAGATGATTTCCAGGAAGACTTGTATCCAAATTTCAAAGCCTGGATAGTCCCAATGATTGTGAAATTTTTTGCACCTTATAAAAAAGAAAATTTCAAAAAAGGAAAATCTAATACTTTTTTTTTTTTTTTTTTTTTGAGACGGAGTCTTGCTCTGTCGCCCAGGCTGGTGTGCAGTGGCGCAATCTCGGCTCACTGCAAGCTCCACCTCCCGGGTTCAAACCATTCTCCTGCCTCAGCTTCTCCGAGTAGCTGGGACTACAGGCGCCCGCCACCACGCCCGGCTAATTTTTTGTATTTTTAGTAGAGACGGGGTTTCACCGTGGTCTCGATCTCCTGACCTCGTGATCCGCCCGCCTCGGCCTCCCAAAGTGCTGGGATTACAAGCGTGAGCCACTGCGCCTGGCCTAATACTTTTTGTAAAGTAAGTATGGCATTTATACCTAAACCTAATATAGTTAGAAAAGAAAATTATGGACAAATATCAGTTATTAATATTAATTGAAATGTGAAAATATTAGTAACAGAATACAACACATCATTAAGAAACTGATACGTTTTGATCAAGTGTGATTTATTCTGGGAATATGATGTTGATACAATATTAGGAAATCCATTGATATAAAAACCATATGAATCTTCTGGTTTGATGATTTGCTAGGAGGACTCATAGTCTTATTCATGGTTATCATAGATTACAGTAAAAGGATACAAAGATTATAAGTAGAGGGAAAAGGCATATGTGGCAATGTCCAGTGAAAACCAGGTGTGAAAATTTCTAGGAGTCCTTTCCCTGTGGAATCATATGGGCTGTGCTTAATTCCCTCAGCAACAACTTTTGACAACATATATGAAATGTTTTCCACCAGGGAAGCTCATTAGGGATTTAGTGCCTAGGGATTCTATTAGGGGATAGTCATGAGGCACCTATCAAAATTCCAGACTCCTAGGAGGAAAGAAGAAGGTTAGCATAAACCACATTGTACAAGCAGTTTAGACACAGTGAGCCATTCTTATCCATCAGAGTGATGGTAATCTTTCCAAAATCTAAGTTCTCAGCATCAGCCAAGCCTAATCTTTTAATCGGGCCTTTTGAAGGATAGAAATCAGGTCTGCTATATGTTAACTCTTTCTGCACACCATATTCATACATCTAAAAGTAAAAACCAGCTATTTTTCCTCTATAGAAGATGGAAAGTCCTTTGCAAAATGTATAATTTATTCCTGAGAGATGAAAAAAAGTACAAAAATGGTAATTGATGGTTACTTTCTTAATATAATATGGGAGTTTTATATAATCTTAGTCTTAGAATCGGTATTTTACTTAATTCAGAAACACTACTTGTATTTCCAATAAGATTTTAAAGAATGTATTGCACTCTTCTTACTAATGTTCAACTTAATAGTAGAGGTTAGCCAATTCAATTAGACAAAATGAATCATTTAGAGACATAAGAATCAGAAACAAAAAGGAAAACTATTTATATTTGCAGATGATAAGGTTTTGTAACTAGAAAACCATAGAGATTCAGTAATAAAACTAAATTAAAATAAAACAATTCAATAGTATAGCAAACATTAAAATAGCATATCTAATACATATACACAAGCAATAACAGGTAACATAATAACACATAAAATCAATATTCAACAATAACTATAAAATACTAAGAGATAAGTGTAAGAAGAAATGTGCAAAATCTACATGAAAAAAATTTAAAAGGCCTGAAAAATATAAAATTAAAATTATTAAAATGGGAAGAAGTCTTCTACTTTTGTGTAAGATGCTTAAACTTTATAGAATACAGTTTAGCTCCATATAAGTTAATTTATAATTT
This sequence comes from Nomascus leucogenys, assembly GCF_006542625.1. Classification (NCBI taxonomy): domain Eukaryota; kingdom Metazoa; phylum Chordata; class Mammalia; order Primates; family Hylobatidae; genus Nomascus; species Nomascus leucogenys. Next base: position 68,652,106 of record NC_044393.1, read on the forward strand.
AACTGCAATCTCTATAATATGTTAATAAGTTTCTTTACATAGACAAGTCGATACTGAAATTATATGTAAAAATAAACACACAAAATAAATATATAAAATATACAATAGAAATATAATAAACATATAAAAGTATACAAAATGTACAAAAATATACAAGTAAATATACAAAATGAACTTGGAAATACTAAAAAGAAAGTTGTAGTATAGGGGAAGAAATTAGCCTTACCCAATATTAAACATACTATATAAAACCTTACAATTAAAACTGTGCATTGGTGCATGCCCACATAGAGTGAAATAGGATAAAGAAGTAATTATATAATAGAAATAAATGCAATTAAAAAATAAACTTTAGTTTATGACAAAGGTAGAATCTTAAAACACTGAGATGATGATGAGATTTGTAATGCATGGCTCTGGGATAAATCAATCAATCAATCAGTTTGCCATTTTGAAAAAGATAATTAAATCCCTTCTCACATTATATAAAATAATAATTAAAATAAATGTAGTATTTACTTTTTTAAAGAAATCAAAACATTCCAAGATGAGATCAAACAGAGATGAATTCCTATATAACCCTATGTAGGTAAAATTCTTCTAAGTTTGAATAAAATTTCAGAGGCAATGAAAAAAATTAGCGGAACATTTGACTACATCCAAAAAAAAAGAAAAGAAAAAGAAAAACTTTGCAAAGCAAAAACACGATACAGGAACATCAAAATACAATTGAAAAACTGGGAGAAAATGTTTGCAACATTATTTTAACAATAAAAGACTTTTTTAATACAAATTGAGAGGAAAAGACTAAAAATTTGATAGAAACATAAGGGCAGATATGTAAACTGACAACTCACAAAAATATATCAAAAGCTCTTAGACACATGAACATTTATTTAACTTTTCTTATTATAAGGGAACTATAAATATAAACTGAGATATTATTTCTTTTATGTCATTTTAGCCAAGTTTAGATAGAAAGATGACAGAGAGAGAGACAGGCTGATGGAGGAATTACAGCACTCTGTGGTGAGGATATGTGGAAAATGCACTCTCGTGAACTTTTGAGGAAATGCCAGTTTGCACATTCCTAAAGAAGGATATTTGGTTTTATCCAAAAAATCTACATAGTACCTTACAGCTAAGCAATTTCACTTCCACAAATCTAAGCAAAAGATAGGATATCACAAATTTAAGCAGAAGATAGGAGATATATATATATATGTGTGTGTGTATATGCAATAATTATAATTTTTTTTTTTTTTTTTTTTTTTAGACAGAGTCTCACTCTGTCACCCAGGCCAGAGTGCAGTGGTGAGCTTTGGCTCACTGCAACCTCCGCCTCCTGGGTTCAAATGATTCTCCTGCCTCAGCCTCCCAAGTAGCTGGGACTACAGACACGTGCCACCACGTCCTGCTAATTTTTTGTATTTTTACTAGAGACAGCGTTTCACCATGTTAGCCAGGATGGTCTCGATCTCCTAACCTCATGATCCACCTGCCTTGGCCTCCCAAAGTGCTGGGATTACAGGCATGAGCCCTCGTGTTTGGACATTTAGCTAATTTTAACTATAATATTTTAAATAGTTAAAATTAGCTAAATGTCAAAACAAAGGAGATTGACTAAATCAGAAATGTATACAGACACAAAAGAGTACTATATAACTGAAAAAAAAGAGAAAATTTTCTTTAAGTTAATATATTATGATTACATTATAATTGTATATATAATTATAATATGTAGCAGTCTATTTTTAGGTAAAATAAAAATATAAAAAACTATAGTCTATGTTGTGTTTAAAAATGGGAGGAGATAATAAAACATTCTGGTGGCTCCTCTAAAATCAAAAGTGGGAATACTAAGCCAGAGAGCAGAGGTGGATGTGAACATAGTGAAGATAATAGAATGAAGGGGGTAACATGTCAGTTCTCTGAATATACATGGGGTAACATGTCAGTTCTCTGAATATACATTATGGTATGCTTCTGATAATTGGAACCACGTAAATATTTCACATATGAGAGAGTGTGAGAGAACAAAAATAATCGATAAGTATGGCAAAGGTACCATAAATAAAATTCAAACAGAAATAGATGAACAAAACTAAATTCAAATAAATAATATGATCACCCTGAAATGGCTAATGAACTAACCCAACTAAAGCATGAGGACTACATTTGGACTATATACCCTCAAGCTCAAAACAAACACACTTTTAAACAAATATTAAAGTCTAGTTAGTAAGATTTGTGCAGAATTTAGGTTAGCATTTCTGAAATTTTTTATTACACATTCTAAGATTGAGCAAGCAGTTAAATATAACATGAATAATTAGATCTTATTTCTCACTGTTATAATCCTATTCTAATATTCTCTCTCTCTCTCATCTCATGTCATCTGTTTCTTTGAGTTCTGTTTGAACTTTTGGAATATTTTCTATTTATTTCATGGGATATTATTAGTTATTTTATAGCATTGCATTTTTTATTATTCCTGTAAAATGTTATCTTTATTTGCCTTTCCAAGTCTGGTATTACAGAATCACACTTTTTAAATTAAGAAACTATTATTTTTAAATTCCAGAAACAAAATTTATCTTTTGTTCATTCTGCTTCATCAACACAGCAATGATAATTCCTTCTGCCTGTCTTTCCTTTTAATTTTTTTAAAAAATTACTTGATAAATAATAATTGTACTTGATATTTTGATATATATTCGTCATTTAATGATTATATCAAGCTAAGTAACATATCTATCACCTCTTATGCTTATCATTTTTTGTAGTGAGGATATTTAAAATCTACTTTTCCAGTAATTTTGAAATATACAATATATTATTATTAACTATTGTCACCATTCTGTACAATAGATCTCGAAATCTTATTCCTCTTCCCTAACTGAAATTTCGTGCTTTTGATCAACACCTTCCATGCCCCTACCCCGCAGCCTCTGGTAACCACTATTCTGCCCTCTACTTTTATAAGATCAACATTTTAAAGTTCACATATAAGTGAGATAATGAAGTAACTGTATTTCTTTTAAACTATTATGGCCCACTTGTGAGTTTATCTGAACTTGGTTTCAAAATATGTGAGATCACTTAACAGACAAGAAAGTTAGTATATGAGTGTACTGAGATTAGCAGAGGGAAGAATGTGCAACAGAAAATAAGGAGATTACCATAATTCCTTTGACGAGTTGGGGCATCTCTTATGAAGAGTACCGAGTGGGGCCTCCATTCTCAAGGCTAAGCAGTAATGAACCTTCAGCAGCTCAGCACTACCAACTCTCTTTTCTGCTGCTGGAATCAATAAAATTATTTGATTCTTTCATTGTGCAACAAGTAGGCACAAGCATACTCTCTTTGCTTATTGAACTAGTTGGTATCGTTGAGAAATCACGGGACTTGACAACTTCACTGTGAGTTCCATTGGAGAGTTAAAACTATTTCCGATTAACTGAGTCCAACTCCAATTTCACCAACCTCTCTTCCCCAGGCACCACAAACAAACGCATCTTACACTGTAAGCTTTTCTCAAGAACATGAAGTTGTAGTTCCATATTGTTTTTTTCTGCAGATTCTCACAGTAGTCAATGATAATGTGAGTAATAATGGATTTCTTTTAACAAGAAAAATGAAAGATTGAAACAAATTAAGCACAAAAATATGAAACATAAAAGCAGGAGAATGCAATTAATTCAGCTAAACGGTAAAATTAATGGATTTTTAACTGCTGAAATTAAAAGTGACCTGAATAGATAAATAAAACAGACAAATACCTAATAAGTACAGAATAATTCAACCAAAATAAAGAAATGACTTGCAGAGGAAGGGATATATAATCAAAATAGATTAAAGACTAAACTACTTGGAAATTTAGAGAAAATGGGTAATATTCCAAAAATAATTAAAGTTAATTTTTAAAAATGTAGAACACCGAGACGTACAGTAATAATAATATCCTCCATCAGGAAGGTGTTTAGAAATGCCCATTAGTAAATCAGTTGTAACTACCACATGATTCTTTTGAGAATTTTAGTTAAGTTTCAAAGAACACAAATGTTCAACGCTATGCAAATGTTCACAGCCTACAGAAAAGTACCAATCCATCATTAGGCTAATATCACAGGTTGACAAATATAATACGTATGCTGTATAAATACATTTTAGTTATTAGTTTAATTATTAAAAATGAGTAAAATTACACCAAATTGAAGGTAAAATAGTTTAAATAATATAATTCACCATATTCAACTGAGGTTTAGCAGATATAAATACAAGACTAGGATTGTGCATTTCATATAAAAATATTTCCTATTTCAGGTGCCTTGTTAACACAAATTAATCAGTTATGTTATAAACACATAGTTAAGGTCTGAAAATACTTGATACAAATCCGCCAATATTTGAAAAAAAGTGAAATTGGAATATAGGAAAAATGTCCAAATATGATAAAGCATCTTTGCCAACATTTAATCATACACATCATAATAGAAGTAAAACATTAAATTCAAGGCCAGGCATGGTGGGTCATGCCTGTAATTCCTGCACTTTGGGAGGCTGAAGCAGGAGGACTGTTTGAGCCCAGGAGCTGGAGACCAGCCTGGGCAACATAGTGGGATCCCATCTGTAAAAAAATTTAAAATTTAAAAACCACCTGGGTGTGGTAGTGCCTGTTTCTACTCCCAGCTACTCAAGAGGCTGAAGTGGGAGGATTGCTTGAGACTGGAAGGTCAAGGCTACAGTGAGCCTTGATCACACTGTTTTACTCCAGCCTGGGTGACAGAGTGAGACCCTGTCTCTCTGAGTCCCCTGAAACCATGTCATCTGCTGTGGGGATACCAAGATCTCTTTCCTAGATTTAAGGGAAGCAGGTTATAAGACCAGGATAATGCTATGCCTAAAAGCAGGGATAGTTGTGTATTTTCTGGAAAAACATTTCAGGATGTTATTTCAATATTTTGGATTGTTTCTAAATTTAAAGCTAAGTCTAAAATCTATTTAGATTATTAAAGATGGAAGTTTATTTCAATATTCTGTATATTTAAATGACTAATATGTAGTTTTATAAACCAGATTTTTCAAGATAAATCTCAATTTCACAGTGAAAAAAATAATCACCTGTGATTAAAATGAAATTTCCTTAGTTAAAAAATTTTCTCCCTGAATCTGTAATAGAAAATAATAATAATTAAAAAATTCTACCACCTTGAATGCATTTCATTTTGACATCCTAAAATCCACACATACAGCCAGGTTTCTTGTCATAGTAATCAAAATAATCTCCCATTTTCATTTCACTACAGTAGGACACTTCTATTTTTATACCTGATCTTCATAATCATTATTTTAATTACATGTATAATAGTTCATAGTATTTGTGTATTATGATTTAACACTCAACATTAGATTACTTTGAATTTTCAAATTTTAATACATATTATTAAGTAATATTTTTGTGATAATTTACTTTTGTTTTTGAGTGATTTTTTGAAAATACAGAAAAGAAATAATTATTCATTTGAATTATTAATATAATAATAAATTAATTTTCATATCAATAAAAAACAAAGGGTTATGACTCTTGCTAATCAAGGCCATTTTATTTAACAGAATTGTGCATTTTATAAGCCCTTCTTGAAGTAAATATTCATACTAATTTTAGTGTGATTTTTTTATTATACTTTAAGTGCTAGGGTACATGTGCACAATGTGCAGGTACGTTACATATGTATACATGTGCCGTGTTCATGTGCTGCATCCATTAACTCATCATTTACATTAGTTATATCTCCTAATGCTTTCCCTCCCCACTCCCCGAACACCACAACACGCCCCAGTGTGTGATGTTCTCCTTCCTGTGTCCAAGTGTTCTCATTGTTCAATTCCCGCCTATGAGTGAGAACATGCGGTGTTTGGTTTTTTGTCTTTGCGATAGTTTGCTGAGAATGATGGTTTCCAGCTTCATCCATGTCCCTACAAAGGACATGAACTCATCATTTTTCATGGCTGCATAGCATTTCATGGTGTGTATGTGCCACATTTTCTTAATCCAGTCTATCGTTGTTGGACATTTGGGTTGGTTCCAACTCTTTGCTATTGTGAATAGTGCCGCAGTAAACATATGTGTGCATGTGTCTTTATAGCAGCATGATTTATAATCCTTTGGGTATATACCCAGTAATGGGATGGCTGGGTCAAATGGTATTTCTAGTTCTAGATCCTTGAGGAATCACCACACTGTCTTGCACAATGGTTGAACTAGTTTACAGTCCCACCAACAGTGTAAAAGTGTTCCTATTTCTCCACATCCTCTCCAGCACCTGTTGTTTCCTGACTTTTTAATGATGGCCATTCTAACTGGTGTGAGATGGTATCTCATTGTGGTTTTGATTTGCATTTCTCTGATGGCCAGTGATGATGAGAATTTTTTCATGTGTTTTTTGGCTGCATAAATGTCTTCCTTTGAGAAGTACTGTTCATATTCCTCGCCCACTTTTTGATGGGGTTGTTTGTTTGTTTCTTGTAAATTTGTTTGAGTTCTTTGTAGATTCTGGATATTAGCCCTTTGTCAGATGAGTAGATTGCAAAAATTGTTTCCCCATTCTGTAGTTTGCCTGTTCACTCTGATGGTAGTTTCTTTTGCTGTGCAGAAGCTCTTTAGTTTAATTAGATCCCATTTGTCAATTTTGGCTTTTGTTGCCATTGCTTTTGATGTTTTAGACATGAAGTCCTTGCCCATGCCTATGTCCTGAATGGTATTGCCTAGGTTTTCTTCTAGGGTTTTTATGGTTTAAGTCTAACATTTAAGTCTTTAATCCATCTTGAATTAATTTTTGTATAAGGTGTAAGGAAGGGATCCAGTTTCAGCTTTCTACATATGGCTAGCCAGTTTTCCCAGCACCATTTATTAAATAGGGAATCCTTTCCCCATTTCTTGTTTTTGTCAGGTTTGTCAAAGATCAGATAGTTGTAGATGTGTGGTATTATTTCTGAGGGCACTGTTCTGTTCCATTGGTCTATATATCTGTTTTGGTACCAGTACCATGCTGTTTTGGTTACTGCAGCCTTGTAGTATAGTTTGAAGTCAGGTAGTGTGAGGCCTCCAGCTTTCTTCTTTTGGCTTAGGATTGTCTTGGCAATGCGGGCTCTTTTTTGGTTCCATATGAACTTTAAAGTAGCTTTTTCCAATTCTGTGAAGAAAGTCATTGGTAGCTTGATGGGGATGGCATCGAATCTATAAATTACCTTGGGCAGTATGGCCATTTTCCTGATATTGATTCTTCCTATCCATGAGCATGGAATGTTCTTCCATTTGTTTGTGTCCTCTTTTATTTTGTTGAGCAGTTGACCTCTCCTTGAAGAGGTTCTTCACATCCCTTGTAAGTTGGATTCCTAGGTATTTTATTCTCTTTGAAGCAATTGTGAATGGGAGTTCACTCATGATTTGGCTCTCTGTTTGTCTGTTATTGGTGTATAAGAATGCTTGTGATTTTTGCACATTGATTTTGTATCCTGAGATTTTGCTGAAGTTGCTTATCAGCTTAAGGAGATTTTGGGCTGAGATGATGGGGTTTTCTAAATATACAATCATGTCATCTGCAAACAGGGACAATTTGACTTCCTCTTTTCCTAATTGAATACCCTTTATTTCTTCCATTTGCCTGATTGCCCTGGCCAGAACTTCCAACACTATGTTGAATAGGAGTGTTGAGAGAGGGCATCCCTGTCTTGTGCCAGTTTTCAAAGGGAATGCTTCTAGTTTTTGTCCATTCAGTATGATATTGGCTCTGGATTTGTCATAAATAGCTCTTATTATTTTGAGATATGTCCCATCAATACCTTCCTGGGATGCAAGGCTGGTTCAACATATGCAAATCAATAAACATCATCCAGCACATAAACAGAAACAAAGACAAAAACCACATGATTATCTCATAGATGCAGAAAAGTCCTTTAATGTGATATTTTAAAAATTAGATACTTTTTAAAATAGTTCACTTTAGTAATCCAATTGTGTTTGTATTTCTTTGATTATTAATGTTTGCGAGCATCAATGTTATTTACTTTTGCAAATTGCATTGGAGAAATTGTTAAGTTGTTTATTCTTATGAGTAGGCAAATTAAATACCTAATTGCATGCATCTGTCATTAGCTACATTTTTTCCCAGATGAATTTCTAAAACAAAGATAGAGTAGGAAAAAAAAATCTGCAATACTATTTTAAAATGCCTTTTATTCCTTGAGCATGTATTGAGTTTTTATTTCTTAGTTGTGGCATATAAAACATATTTTTTATCTTATCAAGAGGATGCATGTCTCTTTGGGATTAGATCCTTAAAAGAATTTGGCATTAATGAGTATGACACATGAGCTCTTACAAGTCTGATATTTAACAGATCAAGTTAAATTAAATAACAAAGAGACAGGTACCATATGGTAAGCTTCCTAGGAGAAATTACAGTACACTTCTACTCTTATTATAATGATTTCTTATGCTCATTTTTATATAAAAGAATAGGAAATGAGGAATCATTATGAGCAAAGAAAAAAGTCTAGCAGAGAATATTATTAAAGTTAACTAAACCTATCTTCTTCTATTCATCTAATTTAAGCATCTGTGAAGGGCTTATATGACCAGATTACAATAAAATTATATAGAATATAAAAATCTTCTTAGTCTTATAACTCCAGTGTTCACAGATCATTACTGCTAGAATTGTTTTCTATGATAGAAATCTGCTATAAAAATTCACACAAGATCCTTTGTCTGGCTTTAAGTAACGTTACCTGTTTTGATCTATACAAATCTCTTCTCCAGACCTTCTTCTACAATACCATAGAGTCAAAACCCTTCAAACTTTCTCTCATTCTCT